>NW_027256883.1:46925853-47525853 GCF_029215685.1 Pituophis catenifer annectens
ATAGATGGAAGCAGCAAACTTATATTCGGTACAACAGAGATGTCAACATTCAAGATATCATGGAAGATATTAATTATTGACAAAAATGTCTAGTACTAGTAAACGAAGTTAGAATAATGCTCAAGTCATTACCAAGCCAGAAGGTTGCGGGAATATATGGAATAGCTACAGAAATATGGCAAGCTACAAAAGAAACATCAGTAAAGATCTTAATTAAAATATTCAAACAAATCTGAAGAACAACCCAGTGGACAACAGATTTGTAGATATCAGTCTATATTCCAATACTAAGAAAGGACACTTTAGAGAATCTGAAAACTGTGATATTTTATCTTTAATTTCATATGCTAGCAAAGTAATTCTTAGAATCAACCAACAGAAATTATGGCCATCCATAGAAAAAGACTTGCCATATGTTCTTATTGGTTTTTGAAAAGGCCAAGGAACAGGAGAGATTATTGCAAATGCATTGAAAACAATATGTGTTTCATTGATTATAGAAAGGAAGGTATTAAGTTGTTTTGCCCATATCAAATTATAAAATATCCTTAGAAAAAAATGGGAATCCCAGAACATTGCAAATTTTGCATCATCCTAAAACAAAATCTATACACAAAAGAAGTCACCATGCATATGAACATGATTGGCTTCAGACTGGCAAAGGACTGAGATTAGACTGTATATTGTCTCCTTTTTATTCAGCCTGTATACCAAATATATACTGAGGAAAGTTAAATTGCAAGAAAATTAGTATGTTTTTAAAAATTGGATGAAAAGGCATAAATAATCTACATTATGCTGAGGATACTACTTTGATAGTTGAAAATGCAAATGATCTTCATGCTTTGTTAACAAATGTCAAGAACTATGATTAAATAAACAGAAGAGCAAACTGAGACAATAGGTATAGCAACCAATTTCAGATCCGGCAATGAAAATATAGAAGTGGTGGAGTTTCAGCCTTTTAGGATCAGCTATTAATGATAAAGGAATGAGCAGTCCAGAAATATATCAGTTAACACTTGATGGCCTTGGAAATGAGATTCAGATGCCATGATGTATATATCATATATCTACAAAGATCAAAATTCTGTAGGTAAATGTTCTCCCTGTGACACTCTGCAAGCAAAAGTTGGACTTGAAGAAGATAGAAAAAGTACTCATGATTCTGAACTCTGGTATTGAAGAAGACCCTCAAAAATAAATGGATAGCAAAGAAAGACTCCTGAGAATACTATAGATATCTAGGAAAGAAAACAAATGGACCAAAGAACAGAATTATTCAGAGTTCTCCCTTGATGCAAAATCACTAGGCTTACATTATTATATTTGGGATACATTATGCATAGATTCAGTTCTCCTGAGAACTCTCTGTAATGCTGGAAAAAAAGGAAAGGAAAAAGGAAAAGAGGATGGCCAGCAGTAAGATAAATAGATTTGGTTACAGTAAAGATGGGTATATTGGAAGACTGGAAGGGTATATGATTGCTAAGAGTTGACATTGACTTGAAACAAATGCACACACACATACAGACATCCCGCTGAGAATAAAATTGGGTGTATTTCATTGACATTTGAACTTAATGGAACTAGAACTCTAGTCAGATTTATCTCTCAGTCAATATCAGAAACATATTAACAGGTAGTCCAGCTGCTTTTGTTATGGCATATCCTGTTATTTTATTTATCTTTATATTATATTTATATCTCTCCAGCCAAAAATCAAGATGGCTAAGAGTAAATACTATAATAAAACAATTGCAACCATAAAATTCTGCAATGATATCTATGAGGCTCAAAATGTTGCCATAATATTAAATGCCAATCTCATAATGGGACCAGGTTTGTGAAAATAAAGCCATATCTAATCCATGTTCATCCCATTTCTGCACAATCTACTTAGTTTTAAGCATTTTTTCTTCCAAAATACATATATCTAAAAGCTTTTTATTTGAAAGAAACATAAATCATAAATATATTCATATCTCTCAAATGCATACTTTATACACAGTTTACTTGCTTATTGTTTATTTACTTTTAAGAAAATGCCAGAGGTGACTATTGCCCTTCCCTAAATAGATTAACCTTCTCCATTCTGGCATCTTCCAAAATGTTGAATTCAAATTACAGATTTTTCAAGCAGCTTGCTAGCTGTGAATTATGGAAAATAAAATCCAGTACATCAGAACAGTACATATTGGAGAAGGCTATAATAGGCTCAGGTTAGTTCATATTAGATTTTGCAATGGTTGAATTCCTCGGAGAAGCAGACCTTGAAATTCTTCTGAAAGGTTACATGTGTTTGTTAAATTTATATCACACCTTTCATTCAGGAGCTCAAGGGGACATTCACAGCAATTGTTCCTGCCATTTTCTGCAATAGAATAACCCTGTGAGTAGGTGGTGCTGAGAAAGGGAAGCCAGTCAAAATAACCCCATGAGTTTCTGTATGTGAAGGCAAGCTTGTTCCTGAATCTCCCAAGTGCTTCCCAATATATTAACACTACAGTACACCACATTGCATCTCATTAAAGAAAACAATATTCTAAAAGGTTCAAAGGAAGACATCTTATATTTATTTATTAAATTTGCATATCACTTCTATCTTCAATGAGTCCTGGTTGTTAACAAAAAAAATAAATATCCAGAGTAAGAAATATTAAAATATTCATGGAAGTAAAAAAAAAAAAAAAGTCTGGAACCATAGGACAAGACAGCCACACCTCATGAATTATAAATGCCTTCTGAAAAAGACCTACTCTAACTCATTCCTGGTAAGTGCTAATTTACTTTCCAGAGTGAGGCTTTTCCACGAAATAGATGTCATAACTGAATCACCTTCATCTCAGAAAAGTGAGGAATATTATTTCTGGCTGCAGAATAAACTGCAATGCTTTATAGTTTAAATTCAGGATTTTGAATTGCATCATAAAGCCTATAGAAAACCAATGCAGGGCCTTCCAAATTAATGGGACCATGTTCAACATGGTGTACATCCACAAACAGATGGGCCCCTGCATTTTTATTTTATTTTATTTTATTATTTTATTTTATTTTATTTTATTATTTTTTCTTTTATTTTATTATTTTCTTTTATTTTATTATTATTTTACTATTTATATTTAAAACATTTATATGGCTGCCCATATTTTAGACAACTGAAAGATGCATCAACTACCATTTCTAAGCGTTTTTCAAAAGTACCTTATATACAGGATATCATGGTATTCCATATTAGGTGGTAATAAATGTTTGAGTTGTTATTGCAAGACCATCACTTCTGCTCCAACTCAGGCTGCAACTGGCACATAAAGCAAAGTTAATGAAGTTTCCATGGCTCCCACCGACCTACTCATCCAGCAGTATAATTTCAAGAGACATCATCTAGGAAGACCTCCAAGTCACCCAAATGCTACTTCAGGGATAATTCCAACCTCAATAACCAACACTGCAGCCTATTGGAAGATTTTTCCCACTCAAAAAACAGAGTTAAGCACCCTAAATAAGGCTGCTACATGATAGACTACCAAATATAAGTGTGTAGTGCAATGCAATTGTATTTTGCCATGGTGCATGCTGAAGCCTGAGTTTTAATCTATTCTCAGGTTCCTTCTACATTTTTGTTCATTAGCACTAATGCACTTATCACCTTGACCTCTGGAATCATGAACAATAACATCAAAAATATGACTCACCCTTCATACTTGTTGGAAGGCATGAAGACTTCTTTCTGTAAAAAAATGGCTAACTGAGTTATGGGAGCATACCTTGAGCTCTCAAATAGTTTCATTCAAAAACTGACCCAAAATTTAATTTACCTTGGAAGTCCTTTTTACTTATAATTCAATATATGGGCTTGTACTAGATCAAAAATTTAGACTTTTCTTAACATAAGATCATAATATTCTTACAATTATTTATCAAATAAGGATATTTTTCTTGACTATTTTACAGGAATTGCAGTAATTTTTCACCTTCTTTCATGTTATACATTGTATTGAATATTGGTATTGCTACTTATATATTTGTTGGATTTTAACAATGGCCTGCAGTTTTTAAATTGAAATAATATATTCAGATATGTAAAACCAGTTAATATTGAGTATTGCTTCTTTTACTCTTCCTTGAAAAAGCAAAGGTCATATAAGGAAAAATAACATGAAGCCTAACATTAAAAAGTATGAATTCATAAGAAGACAAACAATGAAAATATCAAGAGCTAGATCAAAGAAGCATTTTAAATGCATCATGAGACAATATATTTAGAAAACAAAAACATTAAAAATGGGGGTTGGAAAGCTAATGAGATTGCAGAAATGGATTCTAGAATTAAAAATGGATTTTTAATATGAATGAGTGTGAATAAGACCAACATTAGAACAACCTTGGGTAACAGAGTGATGGAATGGGTAGCATAGCTAATGGCAACCAAGAAATCAACTATTGTATTAATTGATAAATTATGAATTGATTAAAAACCAGAAGTAGCATCCAATCAGTAGTAATTGAAGAACTCTTATATAAAATTGTTAAATCTTTTCTGTAAGGTAATTGATCATTGATGTCAGCCTCTATAATTTTTCTAAATCTTCAGGAAAGCCCAAATTATAGCTTTACAGCTTTGACATGGCATTGCGGCTTGCATTGGTTACCGGTTGCCCTTCGGGTGAGGTTCAAGGTGCTGGTTATCACCTATAAAGCCCTTCATGGCCTAGGCCCTGGGTATTTGTCGGACCCCCTGCAGCCAGCGACGATCCCCAATCGCCCGGTGCATTCCCACAGACAGGGCCTCCTCAGGGTACCGTCGGCCAGACAGTGTCGGCTGGCAACCCCCAGGGGGAGAGCTTTCTCTGTGGGCGCACCTACCCTCTGGAACCAACTTCCTTTGGAGCTCTGGATGGCCCCTGACCTTCGCTCATTCCGCTACGAGTTGAAGACCTGGTTTTTCAATAGCCTGGACTGATGGGGGGGTTTTAATGAATTTTAAACTGTTTTAAATTGGGTTTTAATTTTAATATTGTTTTAATAAGGAACTATGCACTTTACTGTGGTGAGCCGCCCTGAGTCCTCGGAGATAGGGCGGCATATAAATTGCATAAAATAAATAAATAAATAAATCATATTGAATCTGATCCAATGCATTATTCCATGGATTTCTAGTTAAATAATTGTTGCAAAAATTTGCAGAATCAGTAAATTTCCTTTGAAGCTTGGAATTCACTGAAGCAGATCTGCCAGGTCTGTTTATCACTATGCAAAACAGAAGTAACCTTGCACTAAGCCAAAATCAGAGCAAGGCAGAACTGTGCTTCATGAGCAGCATTGCAGAATATACAGTAAGTTATCCTGTTTCTGTTTGCACAGCACAAAGAACAACCACTTCTAGACTGAGAGCTATGAAGGATCACAGCATGGAGCATGCCCTCCACTCTCCTGCCTGTCTCTCTCTTTGTAAATTGCTTAAAGATTTTCTGTTTTAAAGAAGTTCCACTTTAAAGGAGGAATGACACACATTTCTATCTCTTCTCTAGGCAAAGCATGCCAATTCAGGTGTGAAGCTGTTTTACAGAACTATCCCTCCTTCTAGAGAAAAGAACATGAGAAGTTGCCCTATTTGCAATAGCCCTTTGAATATAAAGCATAGTCAGAATATTATTTTTCTCAGAATTACAAGGTCTGCAATATCCTTTGGTACTGGTGGTTTCACCTTGAGAGAATTGTTGTCCCAATTTCTTCTTCCTCCTCCTCTTCTTCTTCTTCTTCTTCTTCTTCTTCTTCTTCTTCTTCTTCTTCTTCTTCTTCTTCTTCTCCTTCTCCTTCTCCTTCTCCTTCTTCTTCTTCTTCTTTCTGTTTTGTTTAAAAAGAGCAAAATCCAGGATACTGCATTCTGACATAAAATGAGTAACATCTTTGATGAGTCGAGTCAACGGTAGATGTACAGCCTATGGAAATCTCCCTTGGGGGGCATGTTGTCATTGCTTTAGATCTCATCACAAGTCAACACCTTTGTCGCTCTGCAGATTTTCACAGATGTCAGCAACATCGTTTTCTTTGCTCTCACTTGAAATGACTGCCCTGTAAATAGAAAACTTGATTCAAAAACAAAAAGCTGTTATGCTTCCGACATGAAACAATACATGTGCAGAAACTCTCAGCAAAGAGTGAAATTTGCCACATGCCTCTCAACTCCTATGCATTATTTGGAAAGACCTGTATGAGCAACTCAAAGAGCCAAGATGGGCCCTCCTGTCAAGAGAGAGAAAGTAGGTTTCCACTCTGGGATGTGCATTTCCTTCATTTCATTACTTGCCAGCAGAGACAGATAATCCTTCTGTATGGCTTTTGCTGAGAGATATTATATAGATAAATCAGAGGAATATATAACCCAAAGCTTTATGGAAACTCTGTAACGGGATCATTTTTAGTTCAGCAGTGTGAAACCAAATTTAATTAATAGTCTAAGTTTTTTTTTTTTTACTAACTTGGTTTTTATAAGACTTATTAAAAGATAAAAATGATGTACCGAGAGTCACTGCCTTTGAGTATGCTTTAGTTTTCATTTGCTTAATAAAAGGGACTTGGCACACGGACTTAATAGTAATGATAAATGTATATTAATGAAGATAATTATAAACACATGAAAATGTGTGCCACATAAAGAGAAGAATCTTTGTTATTAATGTTGGCAGATGCAATACAGATATCATGTATATTAATATTATTATAAATCCTAATTTTTATGCATGGCTGTATGTTGAAGATATTATTATGGATCATATTCTGTCAGTTCCCATGAGAAAAAGAAAATACACAATGGCAATGTGTAATGGCAAAATGCTACTGTCATGTTTTTATTGATGTCAAGTTCAAATTGAAACCATTTCTTAAAACTTGTGACAGCCACATGGTTATCTGTTTGAATAATAATTAACATTCTACCTAACTGACAGTAATAAATTAATATTGAAATAATTAGATTCCATAACCATATCATTGTTTACTGAACTGATCTCGTGTCAAAAGGAATTAAAAATGAATTTTGAGGAGGTCATCATTACTGGGAAGCATAGGGTACATAATGAAAATATATTTAGGAACGGTAATTCCCCAACCCCTTTCTACAAGTGAACTGATTTATAATGGATTGTCTCTAATAGCCATTGAACTGGAGCCAAGAAATACTTCCAATTTAAATTGGTTTTATGCCAAATGCAGGTGGTGTCCATGTTCATTGTCTGATTGTCCAACCATTAAGGCCATTATGAACAAGAAAGGGAAGGCTTCTTTAGAATGACCTCTTAACAGAAATACTATATATTTGACTTGTCCTTCAGATGTGATAAAAACTACAACTTCTAGAATTCCCTTCTGAGCTGATTCTAAATTAAGTATGCAAGAATCTTTTACTAAAATAAGTACTCAAGAGTTTGTCAAATATATTAACAAATGAGGGCTGTAATAAAGATTTCTGACCAACCATATTCACTTTGGATAAGTTTAAATTGTAAGCGGCTGTGAGCATAAGTTATGTTCAAATAATATGAGGTTCAGGTCTGCTCAGGAAAACAGGTGGTCAATGACAGCATAAGGAATTTTTGTGCATCCATGAATGATATTTCAGAATTTAAATAGACAAATTGCTCTTTCAAACATACACCTAAATTTATTAGATTTTACAGTTTGGGACTTGGAAACATTTATATCCTGCATATAAATCTTATGACAATGCAGGTGTACCAATCAAGTAATGATGGCTAATTGACACCAGTTATGAAGACCTCATCTTTAAGAGAGAATAAAAGCTCAGTGTAGAAATGTAGAGTCCTAATGTTCCCTATGCTAAGGTGTTGGCTTGCAAATGTTCTATTACCTGGTTAGGTAATATCAGTGCTAGTGAATCTGGTGTTTGCTCCGGTGGTGGGTTTCAATTTTTTTTTCTACCGATTCTGTGGGCGTGGCTTGGTGGGCATGGCAGGGGAAGGATACTGTAAAATCTCCATTCCCACCCACTCCAGGGAAAGAATACTGTAAAATCTCCATTCTGTCCCCAATTCAGGGAAGGTTACTGCAAAATCCCCATTTCCTCCTGATCAGTTGGGACTTGGGAGGCAAAGAATAGATGTGGGTGGAGCCAGTTAGAATTTTTACTATCGATTCTCCAAACTACTCAAAATTTCAGCTACCGGTTCTCCAGAACTGGTCAGAACCTGCTGAAACCCACCTCTGGCTTGCTCCCTGTCTATATACAGTGTCTTGCCAGTGTTGATGGAGGTATGATTTTCATACCTAGAAAGGGAACTTTTCTAGTTCCTTCAGTAAGGTATTGTTTTCTACTTGCCTGCTTGCTTAATTGTTTGTCTGGTGTTAATCTCTGCTTATCTGCTTATGGGTGTTGGTTGCTGAAGAGGATGTGTTCTGGTCTTTTTGTCTTCTTCTTAGTTTTTTTGTTTTCTTTTTTTAAACAGTATGTAAATGTGGTTTATCTATTGATGCATCTATTGATGGCTGACGTGCCTGAGTGCCAAGTTTTCAAGAATTCCTTAGTGTAGTGCAGTGCAGTGATGGCTAACCATTTTGCTGTCACGTGCCAAAAGGGGGGAGTACAGATAATTCAATGTGCCCATAATTCAATGTGCCCTGCCCCCTGCACATGCCCGCGTGACACCCCGTGCTCTCCCCACTTTTGACACATGGTGGCATGGTGGGCCCAGGAGCTGCATCTTTCACCCTCCACAGGCTCCAGAGACTTTCTAGGAGCCTGGGAAGGGTGAAAACGGCCTCCCCCCACCCAGAGCCATCCGGAGGCCAGAAATGGCCCGTTTCCTGACTTCCGGTCCCACTGGAAGCACGCCGGAGCTGAGCTAGGGCAACACTCATGTGTCCACCAATATGGCTCCACGTGGCACACGTAACATAGGTTCGCCATCACGGCCTGAGTGGTTTTAGATTTAGCTTGGTCTAAAATGTCCAGCTGAAATTATGTTTGGGTCTGTTTATGTCCATAGCCCATCTTTCTTTACAATGTCTGAATGCCTTTCTTTTTGTCTCCAAACATCATCTGTCAAATACAACTAGTGATAGGTAGCTTATAGATTAATTTAGTTATTCAACAATATTATGTATCATGCTGGAGTGGAGTGTCACTGTCCAGTTTGAAGGACTGATGCTAATGATCCATGAATCCCTGGCCTATACATTCGAGAGTTCATGCTCTCATTTAGCCATAGCCTCATAAACAGGGAGTATGCTGTTCCTCTAGAAAAATGTTTTAGATATTCAGATTTACTTTTTTACAAAATATTTCATTGTTTTTAGTCTGTAAAGATTTCTCTCTCTCTCTCTCTCTCTCTCTCTCTCTCTCTCTCTCTTTCACACACACACACACACACACACACACACACAAATACACAAACACACACAAACTCAGGTCTTATATAACAATTTAATTTTTGACTATATGGAGCCATAGTAATCAGATTTTCTACGATATCAGTAAACGGTTCGTTCATATGCTAAATGTGTATATGACTCTCCATTCAAGGATTCTATTGCAAATACACTAGAGTCTTTCACTAGCAAAATAGACTTTTGTTCTCCTTACGTATATTACCATAATCTGTGTATACTCGAACTTGCCCACATATCCTATGGGTGCACCTTGTGTACTTAATGCATGTGTGTTGCCTTTAATTTGGCGGTGTCAAGATGTTTTTCCTTGGCCTTTGCATGTAGGAGAGGATCAAGCAAGTCTCCCAACATGCCTTGTGGCTGATTTCTATGGCTCTTGTTTTGCAGAAATCCATAGCCTGGCTGAATGTGAGATTTTACAAAAGGCTTTCCTTCACTTTGATCCCTCTGGCAGTGAACACAATTTTATCATACTGCACTAGGGCTTCTGCATTCACAATTCACACTCTATGACTTTTTATCTTAATTATGTTACAAAGATGTCCATGCTTGCATTCTCAGCAGTTAGTGGGACCAGAAATTGTTCCTGGAACAAATGCTGGATCGTTGGGGTTTTTTTTGGTGTTGTTGTTGTTTTGTTGTTGTTTGTTTTGTTTTCTTGTTTCTTCTAAACTACCGTTACCTTCTGAATGACAGTCAACATGATAATTCCTTATATACTTTAGACACAACCAGAACTGTAACTTCTGCTTACAATTGTATCAGGTTTTCCCAAAGGTCTCAAGTCAGCACACATTTTGAAGGAGGTTTTAAATGCTTTATTTCTTCAAACCTTGTTCATAGTCTTTTTCAGAAGCAAGCTCGGATTCACTGGATTTTTTTTTCCTACTGACAACTGCAGGGTATTTCCTATACATCTAGAATTTAAAGTAAATAAATAAGTGGATTGGATTTAAAGGTATTTGTCATGTTTTGACTTCTTTGGTTACTGCAATTAGTTGAGTTGAATCAGTACCTTTGTTGGTTTAGATCCTGTGTGTATTATGAGCCTACTACCCACAGGAAGGAAGGAAGGAAGGGAAGAGAAGGGAATGGAAGGGAAGGGAAGGGAAGGGAAGGGAAGGGAAGGGAAGGGAAGGGAAGGGAAGGGAAGGGAGGAAGAAGGAAGGAAGGAAGGAAGGAAGGAAGGAAGGAAGGAAGGAAGGAAGAAGACTAAGGGAGGAAGGGAAGGAAGGAAGGAGTCGAGGGAGGGAGAGAAGGCTTTGAAATAAGATTTTGAAATTAATTAGAAGAACTCTTGCGGTGGTAAAATGCTGTTGTTTAAATTCTTAAAAAACATGAAAGTATGGAACTCTGAAGCTTGGACACTAGAATGAACCAAAAAATTACCATTAAAGGACAAGGAAAACTTAATAAAGAATGAAGTAAAACACTGCTTTGTATTGTATTGAAGAATATTTGTAAACAATGGACCCAGAAACTAATTTTATAAATCTCGGCTATTATAGATAGCGTTTAATTTTTTTTTGGGAAAGGGAACAAGTTTTATCAAACAAGACTGAGACTAATTGAAAAGTGGTTTTTAAAATGACAAGGTATAAGAATGATGTGGAAAAAAAGTTGTACAAATGAAACCAGTTCATATCTTAATAATTTAATTAATAATTTCTATATTCTTATTTTTTTATTCTGTTTCTATTTTTTATTTCTTTTCTGTACTTTCCATTTCTTCTTTTTTAATTTCTTTTTAGTTTATTTGCAGTTAAAATATATTTTAATAATAACATTATTATTAAAAAAGAAATATTAAAGTATTGGAATGTCCTGTTTATTTTTATTAGACTTTATTGCTCAACTCAAGGATGATTGATTTTTGTCAGTAACTCTGTGAGTTTAAAAAAAGAATGACATTGATTCCAAGATAGGGAGATTTTGGCCCCTGGAACATCACTGTCAAATCTGTTTGTAGAAATAGTTGTGAAGCATCTATGACACATTGCACCTTAGGTAGCAAGGTGTCAGTTGCTCCTATCCTCTTATCCTTGGAAGTGTTTTCCTCAGCAATATGCTCTGAATCCCACCAGTTAGCTGTAGCTAATATTTGATATAAAGGTCAAGAGCTGTTTAGGGTGGAGGGAAGCTGCCTAACTGACCATAAGTTACTTTATTTCCACAAGTAATATCTCTGTTAATTGGAGGAGTAGTGAAATACATATTTCACTACTACTACTGCACTACTACTCCACTACTGCAGTGGAGCACGCCAATGCTCTATTTTAGGCCCAGTACTCTTCAACATCTTCATCAATGACTTGGACGAGGGGATCGATGGGGAACTCATCAAATTTGCAGGTGACACCAAGCTGGCAGGAATAGCCAACACTCCAGAAGATAGGGTCAAGATACAGAAGGATCTTGACAGACTTGAACATTGGGCGCTATCTAACAAAATGAAATTCAATGGTGAAAAAAATAAGGTTCTACATTTACACAAGAAAAACAAAATGGACAGATATAGTATATCTGGTATCTCGCTCAATAGTAGTAACTGTGAGAGGGATCTTGGAAGTCCTGGTGGACAACCATTTAAATATGAGCAGCAGTGTGCTGCAGCTGTCAAAAAAGCTAACACAGTTCTACGCTGCATAAACAGAGGGATAAAATCAAGATCACATGAAGTGTTAATACCACTTTATAATCCCTTGGTAAGGCCACACTTGGAATACTGCATTCAGTTTTAGTTGCCACCATGTAAAAAAGATGTTGAGACTCTAGAAAGAGTGCAGAGAAGAGCAACAAAGATGATTAGGGGACTGGAGGCTACAGCATATGAAGAACGGTTGCAGGAACTGGGTATGTCTAGTTTAATGAAAAGAAGGACTAGGGGAGACATGATATTGGCAGTGTTCCAATATCTCAGGGGTTGCCACAAAGAAGAGGGAGTCAAGTTAGTCTCCAAAGCACCTGAGGGTAGAACAAGAAGCAATGGGTGGAAACTAATCAAGGAGAGAAGCAACTTAGAACTAAGGAGAAATTTCCTGACAGTTAGAACAATTAATCAATGGAACAACTTGCCTGCAGAAGTTGTGAATGCTCCAACACTGGAAGTTTTTAAGAAGATGTTGGATAACCATTTGTCTGAAATGGTGTAGGGTTTCCTGCCTAAGCAGGGGGTTGGACTAGAAGACCTCCAAGGCCCTTTCCAACTCTCTTATTCTATTCTATTCTATTCTATTCTATTCTATTCTATTCTATTCTATTCTATTCTATTCTATTCTATTCTATTCTATTCTATATATACACCTTTCTTTCTCTTCTGTTGGATTACACAGGCACACAGAAACTTTAGGACAACCTTTTCCTACTGAGAACATTTCTGGAAGGAAGTTTAGAAGGATTGTACCAATTGAGTATGGGATTAAAGCCAACAGAGATTGGATAAGATAATTCATCCTCTAACACATCTTTTTCTGTTTTTTTGACTCCCACTTCTGACACTCTTCTCTTTCTTTATCTCTTGAGGACCTATATACTGCATGAGTCAAAAAGAGGGCTGTGAAAATATTTAGACCCCTCGCGTCCTGGACATAAACTGTTTCAACTCCTACCCTCAAAACAACGCTATAGAGCAATGCACACCAGAACAACTAGACACAAGAAAACTGTGTTTTCCTTGTCATTTAACAGGTTGGCAAGTGAAAGACAAATTTCTCTTAACAGAGGTCTAAACTCAAAATGCAATAGGGAACTTTTCAAATTAGGCTGAGGGCCACATACAGTATAATAGACCAAGGGATGCATGTGTCTCCTGGATTTTGTTGTTCTGTGGCAAATATCTCTGGCTCCATGACTTCTCACAGAGGCATTGATTCTATTACAAGGCTATTTAGAAGATGAGTTTCTACTAGGAATGATATCCCTAAGGGGTGAAAATGGAGGAAGGGTTTGTGTTCCTTAATATGCCACAGACTAGAATAGAAGAGAAAAGGATAAGATTAATGGATTGTCTCTCTCTAAGATATTTATCATTAAAACATAAGTGATCACCACTGACCAGTGAATACAAAGTTCAAACATTCTTAGTACTTAGATCCAGAAATAGATGTTATGCACCTTTGACAGATTCAAAGCTTTCTTTCTTATGTGACTTAACATCATTAATGTAGAAAGTTTTATCACTGAAATGAAGGGTGCATTATGTTGATGTGTTAAAAAAAAAAGGAAATGAAGATAAAACCACCCTTTAGCAATCTGGTTCTTTTCTTTTGGTTTCTTTTTTGATGCTCTCTTAAAGATGATCCTTGACCTTTTAAATGTTGCCTTTTATAAAAAACCCATACACTCTGCAAAAATAAACTAAAATGCCCTTGATGGAAATATAACACTATCACCTCTTGAAAACCAAATGGCACTGTTTTGTCTTTTTGTTCACAGAAATCTCATGCACCAAGTTATTTCTTTTCTTTTTTACTACTTTTTTCCTGAAATGCCTTGATTTTTACAGAGCTATTCTCAGAAAATGCTGCTACTGTCATTAAGGAAATAATGGAACAATGATTGAAAGAAAAAAAAGTGAAGACATTTGCCAACTTTTGAGTTTCCAAAAACTTGTCTGAAGAGAAGTTAAAAAGCAGAAAAAACTTAGGGTGACTGTCCCCAAGGAGATTAAGTGGTATCATATATCATGACACCATACACATGCAACAATCATTTTTATGTTTTTGTGGCTTAGAGCAGTGGTGGGATTCAAATTTTTTTACTACCGGTTCTGTGGGCATGGCTTGATAGCATGACATGGCTTGGTGGGCGTGGCAGGGGAAGGATACTGTAAAATCTCCATTCCCTCCGCACTCCATGGGAAGGTTACTGCAAAATCCCCATTTCCTCCCAATCAGCTGGGATCAGGAGGCAGAGAATAGATGTGGGCGGGGCCAGTCAGAGGTGATATTTACTGGTTGTCTGAACTACTCAAAATTTCTGCTACCGGTTCTCCAGAACTGGTCAGAACCTTCTGAAGAACACCTCTGGCTTATAGCCAAAGTCTATGGAGAGTGGGTAATACATTAGTAAAAGCTATATTGTTAGCTATCCACATATGTGGTGAGTTGAGTATGTGTTTCCTCTAAATGTAACCCTAAAATTTATTCTGCATAAGCCAGGAACTGAGTCCTCAGGACTGCATAAAAATGTTACACCTGTCTGCAGCTCTTTAAAATAGCCTCTTGGTTTCTTCAGATTAGGGAACAGTCACATCATGCTGGGAAAAGATGAAGCTGCCTTAAATGTTTCCCAGAGATGTGACATTTCCACACACACAGAGAGAGAGACAATCTTTAAAACAACTTTTCCTAATTATTTCAGAAGTGCTATAAAGATCAAATTTTGAATTCTATTGTTTTTTGACACTAGTGACAATAACCTTGTAAATAATAGGAAATATTCAGACAACAAAAGGAGAAGAATATGGGGATTTACACTGCAACCTTCTGTTGCTTACGGCTCATTGAATTTTATAAGATATACACATTAGTGTGTCTAGCACTATGAGGTTAGAGGATGTTCTACTTAAAGGATTTGAGAAAATCAGGGAAGGAAAGTTATTTTCAGGTTCATTAATCACTGCTGTGTGATTTCACAAAGATCAGCATTGCTGGCATCATTGTAAAGAAAATGTTTAATAATAGAACTCATATACCTATCTTTCAGTGGAAGAAAGGACTTGGACAATGTGTGTTTGAAAAGATGGAAATCAATAAGACTTTCTCTTAAATAAGTGTATATAAGACAACAGCCTAAAATAGTGTTTTCAAACTTGGTAAGTTTAAGTATGTACTTTAACCCATAGAATTGCCTAGCTAGCTGAAGTCCACACATCCTAAAATTTCCCCATTTGAAAAACACTGGTCTAAAACAACTTTTGGGGAGTGAGCCTGACTGGCTTATAAACCAGGTTATGCAAATTGTAGCTGTAAAGGTATGCATTCTGAGGTTAAAAGGTGAAAGTCACCAATTTGACTATCAATTTAAATGACTATTTTACTTCTGTTAAAATTGTCGTTATTTTTCAGCTGCATAAGTATTCCTTGCAATTCAATACCATTCACCTTATGTGCTTGCTGTGCATTTGGAGTTTAAGAGGCAGCATTGGGAGCTTTGCACATTGCCAGTTTCCTAAAACCAAGGAGCCTAAATAACCTTAGATGATCCAATTTCTTGCACTCTCTGATTTTCCCATCTGTCATTTCTTACCCAATTATGCAGCAAGAAAATAGTTGCATTTATCATTCTGAAGGAACAAAGGATCTCACTTGGAGTGACTGTCTGGGGTCATATAAGTCTTTCTAGGTTGCTTTTCCTTCCAATGTTTTGAAATATTATTGCACTCAAGGCGCAGTGCTAAAGGGTACTTCAGGGGAGAAAAAGAGGAAACATGAGCAAGCAGTTTCACTTCCTACCTACACACTTAGTTCACAAGGCTAAATGATTAGGTGGATATGAAACAATTATTTCTGAAGTCAGCAAGTGAACCAGATTCCCAAGGCAGCTGAAAACTCGTCTCATGTAGCCTGCTTGTAATTGATTTCAGAGCTTTTCACTTATTTCAGTGCCAAATGTCAAATTAATTGCATTCTTCAGCTTCATATGGAAAGTACTGTTACTATAATCTTGAAGCAAGTTAAACAAATGGCAATATTTTCTGCCCTCACCTTAGAGATCTCTAGTTGTGTTTGTAGTATTCAGCTGCTACAGACCTTCCTAAGGAGCCCCAGTGCCATAATTGACACATAAATGATTATTAACCAGGTGACTTGGGGCAATTATGGAAACGGAATCATACCTCTCAAGTCCACTTTGGCATTTGGTGACATAAGAGGAGACTAAGAGATTACAGATCTTTGCCTTCATATCCTAGCCTGCATTTTCAAAGGCTAGTAGGAAGTAAGATATGGAATCCAACACTGGAGATCCTATTCAGATTTTTTAGACTTTGGATACTATCTCAGAGACTATAAGGTTTCTCTTTAAGAGAATCTTCAGGTCAGCCCTATGTCAATTTGATTACACAGAAGCTAACTTGTTTTTGCACATTTGCAAGTAAACATGCACTTAATTTAGGAATATATCTAATACCTGAACAATGTACCTGAGTACATTCAACATTGCAAACATATCTGTTCATTGCCCCAAAGGTACTTTTTTCAGGAGGCAACTGGACTTTCTTGTTTTTTCTTTTGAAGACGTTTCACTTCTCATCCAAGAAGCTTCTTCAGCTCTGACAGGATAGTGGAGAATGGAAGAATTTATATTCTTTGCAGACAGCTGATAATTTTCATCCTTTTAGAGCACAGGTGTCAAACTTGCTGTATCATGTTGCCATCACATGACGTATCACGATGTTTTTCCCTTCATGGAGCTGGGATGGGCGTGGCCTGCACATGATGCATCTGGCCTGCAGGTCCCCAGTTTCACACCCCTGTTTTAGAGGATTGTTGAAGCCCTTGGAGGTTTATCTGTGTCCTCAGGGTCACCTGAATATTGCTTCAAGTGACCCTGAGGATACAGATAAACCTCCAAGGACTTCAACAACCCTCTAAAAGGATGCAAATTACCAGCTGTCTGTAAGAAATATAAATCCTTCCATTTCCCCCTTATCCTATCAGAGCTGAAGAAGCTTCTTGGATGAGAAGCGAAACGTCTTCAAAAGAAAAAATAAGAAAGTCCAGTTGCCTCCTGAAAAAGCACCTTTGGGACAACTATGACCTGGATGACAAAGAATCTCTACATACCAGAGATGAAATTCCCAGAGAAATTATCCTCTGTGCATGTGCAAGATGGCTGCTCTCAGCTGAGCGGCGGCGATGCCGGGGGGAATATTCCCAGCTTTTGGGAGTCCCGGGGGCCGGACCAGCTGATTGAGCCCCATGCCCGGTGAGGGGAGCTTTTCACCAACCGTTTTATCAGCTTGGGAGCTTGTTGCTCCCCAGGACGTGACGGCGTGGGACGAGAGAGCGGAGTGGAGAGTGGAGGCTGTTATGCTGTGGTTTTGCAGCCGGGTGAAAGCAGCCTCGGCATCTCCCTGCGGTCGCCGGGCTGGCAGAGCGGCGGCGATGGCGGCGGCGATGCTGCCCCTTGTTGACGCCCCAGGGGAGGCCGTGGGGACGGCGGGAGTTCCTGCTGGACCCAACAGTCGATGGAGGCGACTTCAGAGAGCTGGCAGCGCTGGTGTTGGCGCTGGCTATGATGCTGGGATGAGTGGCTGCGGGGATGACGTCAGAGAGGGCGGGAGAGCATTGGGAGAGCGAGGGGCACTCCAACCATTATACCATCTTGCTACCAACATTGTTTTTGGGACTTCCTGTGCGGTGATGACCCACTTGGAGAGGGCCCACCCCCTGGTCATTTCAGAGGCTCCTCCCATCCTCCTTATGTGGATGGGGGTGAGCTAGAGCTAGAGGCAATGTGGACCCTATTGGTCATGAAATATCTCTGGCCAGGTCTTTTGTGCCTCGTATGGTCTATTTGCCTCTGTGAGGCTATTTATCATCTGGAGGTGACCTCTGGACAATATGACAGCTGCCTCCCATGGACTTTTTGGCCTCCCGATCCACCTAAGGTGTAGCCACCGGAGTCTCTTCCTGGCCTGTGGTCCTGTAGATTGGTGGTTGTCATCAATTGCTCTCCTATTGTAGAGGGATATACCCTGGATCTCAAGTCTGTTATGGAGTCGGATGATGACTGCGGTTCTTGGCCCTTCCAGCTTTTGTAAGAGATCAGCTGGTGTTGACATCTGGCCACAAAATGGCTTAAGACTCCATCCACTGCTGTGAGAGAGCACTGGAGTTATTGACTTGGACATGATTGGATATCCCTTTTCCAGAATTTGGACCAACTTGATTGACCCCCTGGCCATGGGTTTCCCCCGATTATTCAGATGTATTCGCCAGCGGAGCTTCTTATTCTGCGAGACTCCCCCCTCTTGCAGGTGTGGCCCTCCACTCTATTGAGGGCCTACCTTCATGATGGGCTTTGGCACCCCGAGAGATGGCATGCTGCAAAAAGGGGATTGAGGGGTTTTTTGGGGAAATTTTTAGACAGATTTTTAAGGGGTTTTAAGGGGCGGGAGGGTTGTATGCACCCTGCCGCAGGGAGGTGGGACTGACTAGATGGTTCCGCCCCAGGAGCCTGATGGATCCTGATAGGTTCCAGTTGGAGCTTGGGCCAATTCCTGAGACTCTGGCTCATGACTCGGCTGAAGACCTGGTGGCCGCCTGGGTCAGTGCGGCCGCCGGAGCTTTGGACCGCATCTTGCTTTTGCGGCCTCTGACCCGGCACCAAACTCACCTAGCTCCTTGGTTCTCCGAGGAGCTGAGGGAGATGAAGCGCCGGAAAAGATGCCTGGAGAGCGGTTGGAGGACTAGTCGTTCCGAATCCGACTGAACGCTGGTGAGGTCTTATATTAAGACCTACCTAGTGGCGATAAAAACAGCAAAATCTAACTATTTTGCTGCCCTTATTGCATCATCAGATAATCGCCCAGCCGCCCTATTTAGGGTGACCCGCTCTCTCCTCCATCAGGGAGCGCGGGACGATCCCTTGCAGGGTTGAGCTGAGGATTTTGTGCAGCATCTGCATGACAAGATCACTCTGATTTGGGAAGAACTGGCCTCTGACTGTGTAAGTCCAGACGGGATGACTGAGGCAGGTCTTGAGAGTGTTTTCTGGCAGGAGTTTGATCCTGTGGCTCCTGAGGACATGGACAGGATTCTGGGATGGCTGAACGCAACCACATGTTTATTGGAACCATGTCCCTCCTGGTTGGTGCTGGCTTCCCAGGAGGTTACACGAGGCTGGCTCCAGAGGATTATTAATGCTTCCTTGAGCGAGGGTGTCCTGCCGGCTGCCTTGAAAGAGGCGGTGGTGAGGCCTCTCCTGAAGAAGCCCTCTCTGAATCTGGCTGTTTTGGCTAATTATTGTCCAACCTTCGTTTTATTGTGAAGGTTGTTGAGAGTGTGGTGGTGTGGCAGCTTCCACAGTATCTGGATGAAGCTGTCTATCTAGATCCGCTCCAGTCCGGTTTCAGGCCTGGGCACAGCATGGAAACGGCATTGGTCGCATTGGTGGATGATCTCTGGAGGGGTTGCTCTATCCTAGTCCTGTTAGATTTCTCAGCGGCTTTTGATACCATCGAACATGGTATCATGTTGCACCGGTTGGAGGGGTTGGGCCAGTACGCTCCCACAGAGAGGGACTCCTCAGGGGTGCTGTCGGCCAGACAATGTCGGCTGGCGACCCCCAGGGGGAGAGCCTTCTCTGTGGTGGCACCTGCCCTCTGGAACGACCTACCCCCAGAGATTCATCGGGCCCTGAAAACACATCTTTTTCACCTAGCCGGGCTGGCTTGATCCCATCCCTTTGATTTTAATTTGTAATTGGTTTTAACCCGGGTTGTTTTAAATGGATAGCCAAAATTATTTAATGTTTTTTAAATTGCTTTTAAATTTTATATGTTATGTTTTACCATGGCTGTTCACCGCCCTGAGTCCTGTTGGAGAAGGGCAGTATACAAATAAAATAAAATAAAATAAAATAAAATAAAATAAAATAAAATAATAAAATAAAATAAAATAAAATAAAATAAAATAAAATAAAATAAAATAAAATAAAAAAATAAAATAAAAAAATAAAATAAAAAAATAAAATAAAATAAAATAAAATAAAATAAAATAAAATAAAATAAAATAAAATAAAATAAAATAAAATAAAATAAATAAATTTAGCAGGTTCTGACAGGTTCTGGAGAACCGGTAGTGGAAATTTTAGTAGTTTGGAGAACCGGTAAATACCACCTCTGACTGGTCCCAGAGTGGGTGGGAATGGAGATTTTGTAATATCTTTCCCCCAGGAGTGGGGAGGGAATGTAGATTTTGCAGTATCCTTCCCCTGCCATGCCCACCAAGCCACGCCTACCAAGCCACACCATACCCACCAAGCCACACCCACAGAACCAGTAGTAAAAAAAATGAATTTCACCACTGCTACAGAATTATATCTGTTTGCTGAAATTTTATATTTCTAAGGAAGAGAATAATTTCTTATAGTAAGTTAATGAGAAATTGAGATATAAGCATATATATTATATATTATATATTATATTTATTAAATTTTTATACCGCCCCCTCTCCCGAAGGACTTGGGGCGGTGAACAGCCAAGATTAAAAAACATACAATATAAACATTAAAATACATTTAAAACAAAATTAAATCCAAAATGGCTCCCCAATTTAAAACGCCTTACCCATAACCCTATAATTAAAACAAATTTAAAATTTCCACATTAAAAGGGGGAAGATTTAGGCCAGGCCAGCTTGATGAAATAGAAGAGTCTTAAGCGCGCGACGGAAGGTGCGCAGATCCGGGATCCTCTGTATCTCCGGGGGGAGCTCGTTCCAGATCGTAGGTGCCCCCACAGAGAAGGCTCTCCCCCTAGGGGCTGACAGCCGACATTGTTTGGCCGACGGCACCTGGAGGAGCCCCTCTCTATGGGAGCGTACTGGCCAGTGGGAGGCTATTGGTGGTAGCAGGCGGTCCCGTAAATAACCAGGTCCAAGCATACACATAGAGATAGATTTTTTTTAAAAAAAAAAATGAAAACTTCCCATTCAAAAAAACATTTTTGTATTCACATGGTTGCAATAATAAAATATCAATAAACAACCTGAAGCACAAAAGTAAAATTATAGCAGCATGGATATGATCTTTGATGTATCCAAAGCTACAGATCTTTGAGTGTAGGGTAACAACCAAATGGTGGATCCCCATACTTTGAAATGTTACACAGGTCCTACAGCAGAACCATACAATAGCTGTTACAACATCTATTATCAGGTTTAGAATGAGCTATACCAGGGGTCTCTAATCTTGGCAACTTTAAGCCTGGCGGACTTCAACTCCCAGAATTCCCCAGCCAGCTGGCTGAGGAATTCTGGGAGTTGAAGTCCTCCAGGCTTAAAGTTGCCAAGATTAGAGACCCCTGAGCTATACTGTATCTGCTCTGCAGTTCTCTATAGTTCTCTCCTTTTTGAAACACCAGAATAAGTTTTCTGAAGGCTTACACTTCTAACAGTATTTAGAAAATGATAGTAATGTTTGCATATTATATTTCCTACTTTCAAACTACTGTTCTGAATGCATAAAGCTCTGAGTTTGAAGTCCGTGGATGATAATGAGATTAATATACCAGAAGGGACAGTGAGCAGATGTATAAGAAACAGCAATATTAAAAGTATCAGGTTAATGTTTTGTACCTGACCTACCAAAAGTATGCATCTCACTTTTTTATTCTTTTTTTTTCCTAAAATAAGTTATTAAAAATTCTTTGCTTTCAAACTTTCTTTTTCTCTTCTTTCTGTCTTTTGAAAGCTCATCGGTTTTACATCCTGGAATAGCACTATCCTGCTAATACATTGCGATGAGTCTTACAGATGCATCTGATGAAGGAAAAACACCAAGGGACTTTAGGCTTTTCCTCATTCTGATTCAGAAGTTATCTACTGGAAGGAATTTTTCCCCCCAGAAAGGTATAATTCCTAAAGTAGTATATATTAAAATAATGGCTGTGTCATTTTATTGCCATCCAGAGATGCAGCAAATTCTTTCCCATCAGAAAGATATACATTTTGTTACTTTAGCAATGTAGCATCAGTGCTTTTTTTTCCCCCTGCTGCATTTGGTTTAGCAGAATCATGTCTAGAAGCTAATCAGCCCAGAGTAGTGTTCCTTATCTTCTATGTAGGAACTACAGGTGCAATGAAGGTTTGTTTAGTGCTAAAGGGACATAAAAATTCAGCGCTTGTTTGTCAGTCCAATGAAATAAGTAATGCTTGTGTTCCATTAAGTCTTTGTGAGTGACTGTTTCAAGCCTCTTTTGTACGCAATTTCCATTTGTACGCAATTTACTGATCATCTGGATGATGCCCATATCATTTAATCAACAGTAAAATAATTACAGGGGTTTTTTTCCCCCTGCTTTTTATGCTGGATTTATATGTCTCCAGAAAATTACCTAATTCATGGCATTGTTAAAATGTCCAGAGACTTCAAATGTATCTCCTACTTGACTAATTATTCAGTGTTTTTTGTGCTCAAGGCTTTTAACTGCCCAAACAGTTATATGCCAATGGCAAAACATCTGTTAAATGTTCCATCATATGTGCAAAGCATGAGTCAATGAATCATTCTATGCATTTCACTCTCTGTTGTTTTTCTCTCAGAAGCTGAGTTTCAAGTCTATTTTAGCTGCTAGACATATCTGGAATTTCTTTACTAACATCACAAAATGTCTGCCTTTGAATATACTCAAAAGCATCATGGCTATATATCATTTTGCAGATAGGGACAAAGTTATCCCAAAATTGCACACACAACACATACATACTGACTCTCATCCCAGGGATTGCTTCATTTCCTATAATATTTCCTGGAGCTCCCCATACCATTTCTTCTTCCTAGTTAAGCTCCAAACACTGTCATTTTGTTTTCCTTTACTGGCTACATTCACAATGTACATATTTTTTTTTTACTGAACGTGTTTTGCAGGTCATACAAAGATGCTAAGCCACAAGAAAAACAATGAAGGATAAAACTGAAAACTTAGTATTTGTGTGAATGCAATCACAAGATCCTTAAGCTCGTTGATAGTATAATAGAATTCTTTATTGGCCAAGTATGATTGGACACACAAGGAATTTGTCTTGGTGCATATGCTTTTGGTGTACGTAAAAGAAAAAATACATTCGTCAAGAATCATAAGGTACAACACTTAATGATAGACATAGGGAAACAGTCAATATAAATCTTAAGAATACCAGCAACAAGGTTACAGTCTTACAGTCATAAGTGGGAGGAGATGGGTGATAGGAACAATGACGAGATTAATAGAAATGCAGATTTAGTAACTAGTTTCACAGTGTTGAGGGAATTATTTGTTTAGCAGAGTGATGGCATTCGGGAAAAAACTGTTCTTGTGACTAGTTAGTCTGGTGTGCAGTACTCTATAGCATCGTTTTGAGGATAAGAGTTGAAACAGTTTATGTCCAGGATGCAAGGGGTCTGTAAATAGTTTCACAGCCCTCTTTTTGACTAGTACAGTATATAGGTCCTCAATGGAAGGCAGGTTGGTAGTAATTGTTTTTTCTGCAGTTCTAATTATCTAATTAAACATAATGTTACATCACTCACGCTCTTTCCCAGTTGTCACCAATTATTCAGTTAGTCTTGTTGCACACAAAAAATGTAAACACACAAAAAATATGAAAACTAACATGAACTAATGAAGAGTAAAATAAGTAAAGGAAGGAAGGAAGGAAGGAAGGAAGGAAGGAAGGAAGGAAGGAAGGAAGGAAGGAAGAAGAAAGAAAGAAAGAAAGAAAGAAAGAAAGAAAGAAAGAAAGAAAGAAAGAAAGGGAAGAAAGAAAGACTACAAAAACCAAGAAAGTAGTTAAGTTTCTGTGGAACCTAAGAGTATTCTGTGGAATTATGATGTCATATACTTAAAACACCAATAGTGTTATTCTAAAACCAAGTCTAATAAGGATACAAGGATACTACTCTTAGAGAAGCTAGTTTTATTGTAGGTACCATAAAAGATGTAAGTATCACAAAAACTAACAATTCAAAAATAAAATAAGCATACATACATAGTCCCAAGGTTCAGATATTATGATTTTTTTCCTCCTATTTATGCTTGCTAAAGAACTATGAAGAGAAGAGGGAAGGGCAGTTGACACTTGTGCATCATTATAGTATTGGGACTGTCTGATTTTTGCCCTTTGGATCTGACTATGGCCTTCTACCATTCACATTACCTCTTTCTCTATTGCCTCCTTATATCTCTCTCTTGGCCATGGAAATGCCAGGAACTTTAGACTTCTCACATACTCTCAGGACATGGGGTTCTCTATCTGTGTAGGCTTGTGGTTATTTCCTCTCTCCTTCCATCCCAAGAAAATAAAGTGGGACAAGAAATCACAATTTCTTTCCTCCAGAAAGCAAAACTCCAATGCAGGTGCATCCTGTTGAACAAATTTTCCCACTCTGAAAAGTGAGGGAAAAGAGAAAAGGGGAATTTTCATCTCTTCTTGTAATAAGACAGCGAGCATGAATTTTCCATCCCAAGCAGAGCATCAACTACAACTACTCTCAATCCTGAATTCTTATCCACAGCTTTGGGTCAGGGGACTGAAATAGTATTCATCTGGTCCTAAGAACAAAGAACAGGCAAGAGGAATGTTCCATCCTTCTTTTGTTTTCTTCAGTTATTCTCTTCTGTTCAAAGTTTCCCTTTGCAGCTTCAGGAAGGAGGGATCCACATGCTCATTGAAAGTGCAACAACAACAACACTCCCCCAAGTCTAGTTTCTTTCTCCTCAGTATTTAAGGAACTAGTAGTTGCAAAAAACAAAAAACAAAACAGAATATTAAAAGTCTATGGAGATTATCAGTCATCCAGGACATGGTCATCCCAAAGGTGCTTTTTCAAGAGGCAAATGGACAGAACTGAAAAAGCTTCTTGGATGACAAGAAAACATCTTCAAAGAAAGACCAGAAAGTCCAGTTGCTTCTTGAAAAAGCACCTTTGGGACAGAATATTATGATGTTCAATATCAGGATGTTCAAATGTGTATGACTACCAATTGTAGAAGCTGGGGAACGTGGAGATTTGACAGGTCAGCTAGGACTTCAGATATTTGGCCTGCTGAATTTCAAGGAGAAAGGGAGACATTGTCAGTTTTGGAAGCAGTGAATCAACTGGCCCCACTGAATACATGCAGAAGTGGGCTGCTGCCAATTCGGACTGGTTCGAGCGAACCGGTAGTTCCGACCACCGGCTGGGTCCGCCCACCAACCCCGGTGCTATCCCATCCTATATATCTCACTCTCTGGCTCGCTCACCCTGTCCACACAGCCCAGCTGATTTCCATGCTTCACCTGCTCTACTCACCGTGGCTGCCTGAGAAGGTGTGCTGGAAGCCACATGCAGGAAATCGCTATGTGATTCAAGCTGCACACAAGCACGGAATGCGTGTGACTGAAGTGAGTGCGCATGCAAGTGAAGTGAGTGCGTGAGTGAGCACTCACATTTTTGGTTCTGCACTAGGCGAACCAGTTGTTAAATTACGTGAAGCCCACCTCTGAATACATGGACTATGGATCTCAAGCCAATCTGACCCCAATAGTATAGGGAAATACAAACAGGAAATCAGAAAAAATAGCAAAGGTTGTTGATGGTCATAGAGGGTGAGAAGAGGAACTGTAATCAGAAATTGGCACAGATCACAGAAATTTTCTGTCTGTGTTTTTAGCTCTTAATGGGGATTTACGGGCTGTCTGGACCTGGAGTGCAGAGGGAAGAATCTATGAAGAGTCCATTAGGATAGTAGGTATGTCTTTTTTCAGTAGCACCCTGAAAAATATTATCCCTTTGGAAATTAAGATGACTGCTAGTCTTTTGTAAGATATTAAAGGTCTGGACCTAGGGCTCCAAGTGTGTGAAGCCTCTCTCCTAGTTTTTAGTCAGTGTTGATTTGATATCTTCCTGTACTGCTCTTTATTTTAATTTTTATATTGTTAGTTGTAATTGCCTTTAATTTTAATTTTGTTTGTTGCCCAAATCTACTTGCTGAGATGGACAATTGTATAAAATGATGAAATCAATACATTAAATAAATGCCTAAAAGTACCTTATAAAATCAATCCGGGTGTGAAGAATAACTGGATTAACCAAATGTCTGTGCTTAGCGTCATAACCCTTCTTAATTTTCAGATGCTCCCATCCAAACTCATTTTTTAGAATGGGGGAGGGGAACTATCTCATTTCCCAACAAGTTGGTTCTAGGACATTTAGAGCCACAGCTTGGAAAAATGCCTCAATTTTTCAAAATGACAGAAGTAAGCAATTGCTTGAGATAGAAGTTAATAAGGCAATCCTGGGGGGAAAAAATAACTGAATTCAAATGGTGTTTGCATCTGCTGGTCAACAGCAGAGCTTTACTGGCTCTTATGTCGATGGGCTGAGCATTTAAGTCTCTGATGAATAACCATGGGTTAGGAGAAGATATGCTGTTATACTTCCTCAAATCTTCCATTCTGTTGAATTAGTTTGTATCATATTTCAGGAGAAGGGTCCTTTTTAAACGGGCTGACTATGGTTAGTTTGTTTTAGCCCACATCCTTTGCAAATGATAGTCAGCACATATGCTGACTCAGTGTTTACAATGTTGTAAATGCTGGATCTCATGATTAGCTGTCAAGCAGCACTCAGACTGGCTATGAAGTTTGTGTAATTATCTGTGCCTGAGCTGTTCAGTTGCAGAACAGGGACCAATGTAAAGTGATACAGTGCCTTTGGTCAAACGACCAACCATAAATTCTACCCTGGAGCTATTTATGAAAAAATTGCCCAGACTTAAGGAGATGTATAATTTGCATCGAGTGATGAAAGTCATAAACACTCCAGAATTTCCATCATACTTGTCAGGCAAGGCCTGGGTGAGTAGCTACAGTTGTTGTTGCTATGGCATCATGCACTTGACCAAGAAGCGATGCTGCAGCAGCAGACAGGGGCCTATTCTGGCTCATCTGCTCTGCTAATGGGTTTGCTGCTTGGAATAATTAGTCCATCTGAGCCACTTGGATGCTGGAATACTGTAAAAGATGCTGGTGACTTGGTCCACAGTCAACAAAGCTACAAGTATGCTGGTTGCTATGGTCTGGGTCTAGGAACCGAACATTATTTTTCTTCTTATAACAGTATGTGTAGAACTCTCTGGTTTTACTGTTGAGCTTCAGCCAGTCTGTTATTCATATACAAAGGCAAGCAGGCATAAATTCAAGATAACACTTTTGACAAGCTACTTTGATTGCAAATACTAAACAAATCATAATTCAAACCATCACCTAAAAGCTTATCCTTCTCTGTTTATCTTCATCACTCATCCACTCATCCTTTCTGATTGGAGAGGAGTCCTGGAAAGAAATCCAGGATTTCTTTCCAGCCAGGTGAACTTATATTTCTCTGCCTGAAGGGAGTTGACATCTGATGAGTGTTGTTATAATGGACCTAGTTCTCGGGTTCTGATTTTGATTTTATTATCCCCATACCAGGATAACACTCCAAACCATTTCAGACACTATCTCTTCCCCTAAATAAAAACAAATAACCAGTATGAGAATGGAATTTTGGAAATGCAAGAAGACGTGGACATAAAGGTACTTCTGAGCACTATCTTATTTTTATACTATGTACTTTATTGTGAGTTCACCCAATAGCCGTCCTCAATGAAAAAGAATGCAAGTCCCATTTTCTTTATTCTACCTTCTTTTTTGCCTCTCTTCTTCTCAACCTCTGAAAAACAGATGGTTTCAGACTCGAAAACACCATTATTTTTACCTACAGCAGAGTAAGAAATATGCCAGCTTTTGAAATGGGGAACATGGCAGAGAGACAAAGAGGAGTCAAAATAATGCAGATGACTTCTGCAGTACCAAAAGCATTTTAGTGGCACACAATCCAATAAATTGTTCATTTTTCTAACAAGCACTAGGTAAATGGATACCCATGGAAAACATAACATTGGGATTTTTGCTACATCTGAAGAAAAGGGAAGGTATTCTCAATGTGCACAGAGAAAGAAAAAACAGTACAAGACAAATGACAGATAAGGAGTAATAAATTTTGCTAAACTTCTTAATGTACTTAATGGTTGAGGTACCTTAAAAAAGATACCTCAGTATGATGTTATGAATTTTCTTCGTTTGGAATTGGTTTCATCAGATGCATGAAATGATATGCTTACTTACATGTATGTGGATGTTTGCATGTGCAGAAGGAAAAACATGGAAATGTATACATGAGGTGAGAAGAAAACACACTTGTTTGTTTATTCAATCGACAACACTTGTATTAAAGCTAAGCTGTATGGAGAATGAGGGCCGTCTGCCACATGGCTAATTAATTTAGGAATACTAATATGTTTATGCAGTCATAAAGTATTAAATGACTACAGTACTTATTTTGCATAAAAGAAAAAATGGCCATCAAGCACAGATTGCACCCTTACCTCAAAATACAATAAACACAATGCTATTGCTACCTAAAGAAGAGAACTTAATTTGTTTCTGCTCTTGTGATACTTCACCATCACTCAAATGCATTAGTCTTCATCTGAATCCTTGATTTAATAAGATCCAACAATCATAGTGGCGGCTTGTGAATGGAAACAGGGAATCAATATTGGAAGCATTCAAATATTGTTTTTTTTAAAGCATCAAGAGGGCAGGAATGCAGGCAGGTTCCAAGGACATATTGGGGAATCATGAGTATCAAGCCATCTACTCTCTTACCTTCTTGGAGCTTGTGTGTGGTCTTTAAGTAACATTCTTCAAATTCCAGTTTGAGGGTCCCTTAAATGAATAGAAGCCATATGAAATAGTGATATCTTTAAAAAAATAAATAATATAGCATTGGTTTTCCCACTTCTTCCATTTCTAAATTCTAAATGTTAATGGGGCTGATAGAGACATAATTCCCTGTTCTTATTCTTTGCATTTTATAGGGGATGCTTTGCTTTATTAAAGATGCTTCCCAAAACAAAGTACAACCCTGGTTCAGTGGTGAAATCCAAATTTTTTTACTAGTGGGTCTGTGGGTGTGGCTTGGTGGGCGTGGTGTGGCTTGGTGGGTGTGGCTTGGTGGGCGTGGCAGGGGAAGGATACTGCAGAATCTCCATTTCCACCTCACTCCAGGGAAAGGATACTGCAAAATCTCCATTCCCACCCCACTCTGGGGCCAGAGGTGGTATTTGCCGCTTCTCCAAGCTATTCAAAATTTCCGCTACCGGTTCTCCAGAACCTGTCAGAACCTGCTGAATTTCACCCCTGTCCTGGTTCCAAAAGCAAAGGGTACATAAATCATTATGTACAAAGGATGAACATAGGATGGCAAAAATGTATAAACTTTTGCTGAGATGTGAAGTGGAAGAAGAACAAGTTAAAGATTGCATTTTAAATGAACTAAGAACTTTGTTATAACATACAGATGGATCCGTGGGAAGGAGTGTACATAAAAGGATAGATATTTGTGTTGTGTTATAAATTAAGAGAGAATTTCATTTTATATGATGTACCATTGGTATATGACACCAGAGAAAATATCTAAGATATATAAAAGTACATCTGGTTAATGATGGAAATGAAGGGGCGTTTTACCAGACATGGTGGACTTGTGAAAAAGCAAAAAAAAAAAAAAAGTTTGAAAACATTTGATGATACAAAGAGTTTTGCAGATTAATACTGAGATGAAACCAAAACTTTTCTTTCTGGGGTTTATGGATACTCAATTTGAAAAGGCTTAAAGAAGATTGATTTTATTAATGGCATAACTGCAGCAAGATTATTATATGCACAAAGATGGAGAAATATTGAAATACCCACAATGGAGGAGTAGATTGTAAAGATGGCAGAATTAGCAGAAATGCCAAAACTGATCTACCTGGTCAGGGATAAAACAATATCTAATTCAGTTAATCATGGTTATAACAGCACAATCTCAAATAAAGGTTCTTAGATGAATCAGATTCAGGCATATTCATTGGGACTTGGAAAGTAAGTATTCCATTCATGGACTTCACTGTAAAAGAATAAATACCATGGCCATAACTTATTTTCAGTCGTAGGATCATTACATTAAACCTCAATTTAGGACAGCAATTGGGATCAGAATTTCTGTCACTAAAAGGTAAAGCATAACTGAAGGCAGTTCCTGGAGATCCAGTTGCCATTTTTAACCAAATCTCATAGTCATTAGGCAACTTCCCTAAGGCAACCTTCTGCCAACTTCTCACAGTCAAAGTCAGTGCTGAAATTGGCAGGAAATCCCAGGCTGTTAGGAACGTAACTAGCTGATGTTGGGTGGAAGAGGCAGCAAAGGGACATGTGGGGATGTGGAAGCAGGGCAGCAAGGATTGGGGATGATGTGCAAGGGCATGTGCAACATTTGTGGCATGGGTTGGGGAGGAGACATGGAGAGGCATAGCAGGGGTCAGGGAGGGGGCACAAGAGGCACAGCAATGGTCAGGCAAGGTGTACGAGGGTAAGGCGCACAGGATGGGAAAGATATGCATGGGGGTGCAAATGCTGAGGTGGATTGAGATGGGCTGAGAGAAGAAACAAGGGTTAGAAAGATTCCTGTGACTTGTGACTTTTCCTGCCAGCTTCCCCATTAACTTATTGGGAGAATTGTCTGGGAAAGCTATAAATAGTAATCATGGAGGGTTGCAATCAGTCGTAAGTACAAATAGTTTGCCAAGTGCTCAGATTGCAATCATGTGACCACCAGGACACAGGGATGGCCAGAACTCTTGAGGACTGGACATAATCCCTGTTCATTCAGCGCTGTCATAAAGTCAAATAGTTGCTTAACAAATGGTCATAGGTCAAGAACTACCTGTACTGTATAGGAGAGAAAATGACAGTTGTCAGCCAGACAAACAGGAATACACAAAGCCAAGGTTCTTTCCTAGCTTCCAAAGTAATTGTTTAACACCAGTGGTGAAATCCAAAATTTTTTACTACCGATTCTGTGAGCGTGCCTTGGTGGGCGTGCCTTGGTGAGCGTGGCAGGGGAAGGATTTTGCAAAATCTCCATTTTCACCCCACTCTGGGGCCAACCGGTTCTCCGAAAAACTCAAAATTTCTGCTACCGGTTCTCCAGAACCTGTCAGAACCTGCTGGATTTCACCCCTGTTTAACACCCATGATAATTGCTGAATCTTTGATGCACTCTGAGCTTGGTTGTTTTCTTGCAGATGTTTCATTATCAAACTAAGTAACATGATCAGGGCTAGTAGGGAGTGGGGTTGCCCTGAGAGGAATCCCCACTCCCACTAGCACTGCTGATGTACCGACTTTAATAATGAAACATTTGCAAGAAAACAACCAAGCTCAGAGAGCACCAAAGATCCTGGTTCAACCCTGATCTATAAATATTTGCTTCTATCTGTATCCATGATAATTACTTTCTAAGCAACTCCATATAAAACTTAAATGAGCTGTTTTTTACTAACTCAGTCAAGTGCTTCCCTGCCAAAATCCGAACAAACTGGGGTTTTTCTTCATTCTTTCAAAAAAAGAAAATATTCTTTGTTTTTTTATAACAAAAAGTTATAGTGCTGCCACATTATAACAGAACAGATTAATCCTCAAGGTTCCCGAGAAATGAACTTTGTAAAAGGCAGAAGGAGAAGAGTTTTCAACATCCTTGATAAAGAACCTGGGACCAACGCTCTTTGAGGTAGGCAGCAAACCTTTTGCAGACACCTTAAGACTCAGCTCTCCATTTCTCTTTGACACTTGTGCCTATCCGCTCACACTTGATTTTTCCTACCACCTTGCAGGCTGGAAGCCAATTTGCAGCTTTTTAACTACACAAGCTGGGGAATGAGCATTCAATTTGCAAGTCCTTAGATGCAAAAGTAGTAACAGGCTATGTCTGTCTAGGATCAAAAATTCACAGGAATAGTGACTGTGAAAGAAAGAGACATCTGTTATTTGGAAGAAAGACTGCAATAGATCTAGACAAAATATTAAAGTGCAGAAACATATCAATAACAAAAGTATGCATTCTCAGGGCCTAGTTGTAACACAGAGTTGTGAATGGTGGATGTTCAGAAAGGTTGAACAAAGAACATTTGATTCCTTTGCAAATGGTGCTGGAGAAAATTGCTGAGAATATTTTGGACTAGACGAACAACAAATACTTTTATATTGGATGAAGTAAAAGCTGGTTGTTCACTAGGAGAATTAATAATAAAGCTAATATTTAGATATTATGGATACCTAACATGAAAGGAACAGTCCCTGGAAAATTGAAGAAAAGCCTCTTAGAAGACAAGGTAGCTAGAGACTGTAGAGACAAGTAGGAGCAAACAAGAGCCCAAAAAAAAGGTGAAATGAAGTAACTAAAGAACAATGAAACAATTCAAACGAAATGTGTTACTGTCTGAAGGTCTTGCTCCAGAGAGCTTTGGTTTCTCAGGGCCATTGAAAAAATACAGTTGAGAATCATTAATCCAAAACCTGCTCAGCTGTAAAACCCAGATAAGCAGAAAAGGAACAACAGTTAACTATTTGCAAAAAATGCACAGCCATGACTAGCTTGTTATCAACTTTGCTATTGTAGGAAGTTAGCACCCACCCCTTTCCTGGAAGAATGAAATATTTTAGGAAATATTAAAAAGGCAGAATATTATATTCTCCTGGATGAGAAATGGAGAAACATATTTTAAAGACAAAGCAGCTTTCTGCCTCCCCCACACACACCTTTGTTAATGGACCATAATCTGCAACACAATAGCAACAGAAACTAACATAATGGGACCCATCTAGGAAAGAAACTCACCACATGGCACCTGGGAAGATTACATCAGCCAACAAGGCTAGTAAGATCTCCACCTCCTGGGAGTCTGACAACCAATCAGGATACTCTTTCGGGGACCCAGGAAGTTCAAAGCCAGGGAGAGCATAAAAACCTGGAGACTGACTGTATCTGGCCCTTTTCTATTCAGGAACTCAAGCCATGTGATCCTGTTCACCATTAAACCATCTTTCCAAGCAGTCTCCATGTTTCCAGTGTCTTTTTCCCCACTTGGAGCAGAACCCAGAAGGATATTTCTTCCTACACTATATATCAAGCATTGTCTTCTACAACATTAAGCAATACCCTATCAAGATATATATGACTGTGTAAAATATCTCAGCTTCAAATGAAACACCAACTTCATTTAGGCAGCCATTTCCTGCAAATGAACTCTAAAACTGCAAAGGATCCAAGCAGCACTTGCCCAGGTATTGTAGGAGTTGAAATAAATATTCAGAACTCATATTTTTTTATGAATTGCCTTGACTGTCATGGGAAAGGGTTCCTGCTACTTTGCTGTTTCAGCAATGCAAAACAACAGTAAATCTACCCTAATTGGGTTGATGGCTGCCTGATACTACAGGGAGAGCTTTCAAGAGACATCTGCAGGAATTTAACATTGTTCTTTGGGCTGTTGAATGTTCAAACAGATAAATCATGACCTTTTTTTAAAAAAAAAATCCTGTGAACAAGGTAATTGGTGAAATAACTTCCTTTTCTGTTTCCAGGGACTCCCTCCCCAATGTTATGTTCCTCCATCCTTGCCATAAACTTCCTTTCTTTTCTTCCAAAGCTATACATACCTATTCTACTTAATTGAAACAAAACTGCTCAGCTTGATCTCCTGGTTTCAGATTTAAATAGGGCATTGCTAGAAGCTAACGGCTTTCACTGCTTAGAGCTGATGATGAATAAGCTGCACTATTGTTCATTTTCATTATAAACAGAAAAAGCATACCCAGAATAGGGAAATATTCTATTTCCTAACATCAAACAGTGTGACTCAGAGCTAGATTGCCTAAATGTTTTTCGGAGGAATCAAAGATAAAGCAAGCTTGTTAAGTTACTGATGGGTGAATAAAACATTATTTTCTTGTTTCTAATTATGTAGCAGCAAAAAGGGTCTTAAGCATTTTTAAAAAGTAGCCGTGTTTGGCATTTACTGACCAATTTGCCAATCTTGTTGGAATTCCACTCCCATTATTGGCAACAACTGCCAATAAAATTAAACTGGGGGATGCGTAGTCCAGCAACAGTTGGAGGCAGGTTCTCCAACCTGGAGTAAGGAATACAGTAGCTCAGCCTTTTATGTAATCGCCAATTAAATACATAAGAGCCTTATAACAACTCACTGGTATGAAGTTTAGCATTTTCCCCTTTTTAAAAAAAATTTGATTTATATGCCGCCCTTCTCCGGAGACTCAGAGCGGCTTACAATGCGTTAAGCAATAGCCTTCATACTTTTGTATATTTTTACAAAGTCAGCTTATTGCCCCCACAAACTGGGTCCTCAATTTACCTACCTTAGAAAGGATGGAAGGCTGAGTCAACCTTGAGCCTGGCAAGATTCGAACCTACTAATTGCAGACAGCTGGAGTTAAATTACAATGCATTAGTCTGCTGAGCTATCCAGGCTCCTCTTTTAAGATTGGTGCGCAGTCTGGAATCACAGTTCCTGCACAAGAGCAGGTGGCAAGGTGGCTTTTTCACAAGCACAATTGGTGTGCTTAGTTGAACCCATTCTTGAATCAGAAGGCCCCTCTGACAATCACATGCCCCTCACATCTTGCAAAGGGACTATGTATTGTGATGCATTCTCCATGAAGCTGCCTGTCAGGCTCAAGCCCAGAATCAAGACAAAGAGATCCATTTGAGTCCCATCCTTTATTTGCTTACACTTAATAGAAAGTCTTGCCAAACTAACTTTCTAAATTACTAGATAGTTCCTGCAGGGTGGTTACCCTGACTCTCTTTACATCTCCCACATTCAGACAGGGACTACACAGTCTTTGGATCTAGGTCTCATTTTGGGAAAGTTCTAAGTTGGCAAAATCTTTCCCCTTTGTTGCTGCAGATGCACATTTTATCACACTGCCTTGAGAATCACTTGGAAGCTACAACTGCTCCAGAAAGCAGGTGCATAGACAATAATGAGCATGACACTGTGAGGCCACAGAACACTCCTGTTCCATGCGTTGAACTGATTGCCAATTGGCTTCCAGGTGTAATTCAAAGTGCTGGTTACCACCTATAAAGCCCTCCATGGTATAGGATCTAATTATTTAAGGCACCATTTATCCCCAATAATTATTTATCCAGTAAGATTTGGCAGGTTGTGTGTATGTGCTTTGGCCCTCCTCAGTTACCAAATGATGCCTATTAGGAAATGCATATTCTTTCTCTGTCACAGCACCTGCCCCTTGGAATAGCATTGCCCAGAGATCGATATGGCTCCCACCTTGGTGAAGTTTCAAAAGGCGATGACTAATCTCCCAGACCTCGGACAACTGATAGCAGAGCCCTTTTGAGACTTCTATACCAATTCATTTCCCCCCCCATAATATTTATATTGTTGTTGTTATTAATTAATGCATATTTATTTTCTGTTTTTGTTTTTTTCCAATTTTGTATTAGACAAAGCAACCAGAGCTGGTTGGAGCAAAGTGTTCTTTAAATCTATGAAATTATAATCAATAAACAAATACATAAAGACAATGGTTTGGTCCATACATAGTTGTAAGCTGTCATTTGGTTTAAATATAGTTTGTTAAGCAAAGTTCCAAGTTCTGATTTCAAGTTTAGAAGCAGGAGAAGAAAAGCAGAATGATGCAATGGACAAAAAAGTATTAGAGCAATGAAGAATCAGATTCACATCTCAGTGAAAAGCTTTTTCAATTGATCATTCTGCAAATAAACTCTAAAATTCCCAGCCAATAAGTGTTTCTGATTAGAAATATGGGAATTATACTCCTATCATACATGGAGGATAATAGGTTGGGGAAACTGACCGTAAAATCTTGTACAAAGCATGCTTTTTATATTACGTACACTTGTTAGAGTCTATCAGAAGGCCACAGATAAACTGATAGTCTTCACTGTCTGGAATTCTAAAATTAGCAGGATTAAGTGGAAAAGTGTAAGGAATATGAGTAAGGGAGCAAGTAGACTTGATGCTTCTCTTTGCAAAAACCCTCCCAGCACAGTTGTGGTCTGCATGTTTGGCATTCCAGTGCAATAAGCAAGTGCTCTTCAACAACAACAACAACAACAACAAAAAAGCGAAGTACAGTAATGCAAAGGATTTCTGCAGATTTGCTGGAAGTTACTGACAGCTAAAGCAGACAGAGCTGAGCTGGATGGACACATATTAAATCTGCACACCATAAGGATTCATGGTTTGTTTTAACAAGGATTTGTTGTACAAGTCGTAGCAATTTAGTTCTGACGTACCATAAATCCATATGCTGTGGTTTACAAATCATAATCGCTGAGCTTCCACATTATGCTAAATCAAAATCCAATAAACCACATTATATCTTAAGACATGCAGAAACCACTAGAAACATTGTGGATGCAGTATGTCTCTGTAGTGCATGGATCAATTGTGCTGGCTGCGAGTTTGTTTTTCATGACTCAAACCAGTTGTGAATTGTCTGTTCTTTCTACCCTCCTCTGACAGCTCCATTCTGCTCTTAGAAAGCATTTCTTAAATAGAGCACAATTCCCAAAGAACAAGGAATGAGTCTTTATGAGAAAAAGTGTATATGAAAAGATAATGCATGAGTGGAAGCACCAGTATCTTTGTCTGCTAAAATAACTTGATTAAATGCAGATTTTTATCAGAGTAATGCAGGACCTTGTACTTAAACATCTATTATTCTTTTCCTTCACTGATGTGTGTATAATGGGCCTTCTTTTTTTCTCCCAGAAAGGTTACTCTATTCACAGTGAGCTACTGTATGTAGTTGAATACCCTTAATTAGGCAATATGTCTTTTTAACACCCACTATTACCTTTTCCACACTGAGTGGGAATTGCCCATCACAGGAATGTATGAATAACAATCTAAGTTAACTTTTTTTTTAAAAGATAGTAAATGTACAAATATACGTGTGAAAGTGAGACTTTCTCTTGCAACTGTTCCAGATTTCCCTTTTCTTTTATTTCTTCCTCCATTATTACTATGAGATATACCTCTCAGACTGAGAATCTATCATTTTGTCTTTAAAACAAAGCTAAACAAAACAAACATAACACTAAATCAAAGGCCCTTTATGGGTAGGGCATTTACCAATTATTATTTGATTATATGATATCTAGTTGTTGGATGGGAGAGTACGGAATTTTTAATTAGGTAGCTATTTACAAATCAATATACCACCTCAGTCTCTGACTTAAGGCTGTTTACAGTACAGTAAGAAATACAATAAAATAGTTATGCACAAAATAAAAGAAAAAAGAAACTATAAACACATGACAACTGAAATGCACACTCATCAAATCAATAATCCCATAAACATCCCTGGACAACATATAACCCAGCCTAGTCTAGAGCATCCCAATGACTCAGCAGAAGATCAAAGCCTCCTAAGCAACAAAAGGATAAAGGACGTTCTAAACATAAAGAAAGGAAGCTGTAGTAGAGAAATTTCCACTTCTCTGTTATCGCAGTGAAGCACCATTAATATCCAGGAAACATTACTGGTAATACCAGGATCCAGGCGGCTCACTAGCCAACCCTTTATTTGCAGGACTGTCTGCCCGCAATGGTATTGGACAGAATCTTCAAGCTTTCAAAACAAGAGAGATACTAGGGACATACAAAGTGTCTAGCTTGCCTTGAGTAGGTGTGGCTTGGATCTTGCAGTAGCTAAAACTCCAACAAATAACAAATAGGAAAATAAGTATCCATCATAGTCAGATGATGATGGTGATTATATTGGCTCAATTTAAGGAAGTTTTGTAATGATTACACACTTCTCACAAGGAAAGTATCTCAACATTTCAGAACCACAACCGATACATAATATGAAACTTAATATAAAACAATAATCTCTGTTATTAGAGTGAATGAGTCTGTCTATATATATATATGCCTGTTATCAGAGTGGGTCAATCTATCTATCTATCTGAAATTCATTGGTATTATTAATTTATAAAAATTATAATTGGGTATAAACTACAGCTTTTGACTAGAATGAACGCATAAACAAATTATGTTGTCTAAATCTACTAGTTTGCAGCCTGAAGAATTTGCATGTTCATTTTGAAACAGGAAATCTAATCAGTTTTGCCTAAAACTATTATCTGTGATATATTAAGGGGTTCAGGACAATAGCAAACAAGCTTTAAAACAGTTATTCCAAATTTATCTCACACCATAAAACCTACATCTACAGCCACATTCTTTTTATGGTAAAGTGTAATCATAAAAGCCTATGTACTCTACAATACATTTTTCATTTCAGTATAAAATACTAGTGAGAGAAAAAACAACAACGTAAAACTAATCACAGGATATGCAATCAAGAAGCAGATCATTTCGTGTCAGCACTAGGAAAAGTGCTATGTTTTTTTCTAATGATCATTATTATACCATAAATGGTATAAATGATATAAATGATTCTTTATTTATAAAGGATATGATGGAGCATGTAGTGCTTTACCAAATGAACAAAGCTAGCGAGATATGTAGGTTGGCCTACAGAGAATCCAACATATGATATTTCTTTTTTTGCATAAGTATGGCTTCTCTCCAATGAAACTTCCTATAAAGATCTGAAGAGAGCTATATACTAGTCATATCTGTGAGAAATCAGTTATCCTGTCAGCTCAAGTTCGGGCTTGTCATTTTTGAGATCCCTTTCTCTCTCCCACCACAGAATATGGACAATGAATGTATGAAAAATTCTTACTTAAATTGGGAATAAATGTCTTTGTAGAACAACTCAACCAAGATCTCTTTAGCATTGTTTTCATTTGCAGGTGCTTCTTGTTTCGTGACCGACTCATTTAGCAACTGTTCACAATTATAATAGTGATGAAAAGGTAACTTTTAATCAATCCTCGCATTTTTTTTAACCTTTGCACATCTGTAAAGCAAAGGAAAGCTGAGTTAAGATTATAAGCACAGTCATGGTTTCACTTACTGACTTCTTGCTAAACAAGGACTATCTATATCTGTATTTTTTCCCCTGATAATTTTTATAAGACTAAAACATGGCCAAACCAGGAGTCTCAATACAGGTAAGAGTGAGGGTTGAAAAGTACATTTGGAAAAACCGAAGCCTGGAGAATAATTCATTCAACGTAAGATGAATGATACTGATCATTAGTGATACTGATAGTTTTATTAAATGTCCTTAGAGTGCCTGAAAATCAGTACCAGGATGATGCAAATATCCAGAAATCCAATATTAAATAATGGCTGGGTTCATACAGCCTGCTAATTCCTAAATGAAGTTTAATAAGCCACTGTTGCTACCCTTATAGCTTGTTCTGCCTAAATAAACTAAGAATTTAGCATGGTCTAGTACACAGAGTTTTAATACAATGCCTGGATTTCTACAAATGCTGAACCACATAATTGCCAACCCATTTTAGTTTAGGCTAGTGCTGTGAAAACAGAGGCTGTTTTATAAACTCAGAATATAGCTTAATCCTCCATCCCTTTTATTGCAAAGTTCCATAAGCATAGATGCAAAAATATTTCAAATGTTAGTGGGGAGAGAGTGTGTGCTGCAAAGGGTTCCTTTAAGATTCTTGTAATTGGATCTTTCTAGTTGTTGATAAAGTGTTGCACCAAAGATGTGCTGGATTTTATTTGTGCTGCTAAACAAGCACCTTCACAGGACTGAGCCTTAATGTTAGTGATTTGCCCTGAGCATGGCAATAAATTCTCCATAACAATGCAAACACAAGCTCATGAACATAGTGGTGGAAGACTCAAGGACACCTCAGAAGTGCTGCTTTTATTGCTGATATGAAATATGTTCTTTTTTAAAAAAAATTGATCAGCTACTGAAGGAATCTAGGAATTTAGCTTAGACGCTTGGCAACTCTAGAGTTTTAAACTTCACCTTTCATGCTCTCATTTTTATATAGAAAGCTTTTTCAGCCTTACAAATTGAGGAGACTGCCATATTTAGATAACAGTATTGTATGATCTCAGATTCTTTGATTGTGGCTCTACAGTCTTTAGCTCTCACATTTCAGGTTGTAAACAAGTTGGAATCTGAAATAATGTTTTACCCTAAATAGAACTGCCCAGATGAAACTCTTTTTATTGTCTCTTTATTCTTGGTGTGCCACATAGCAATAGCACTTAGACTTATATACCATTTCATAGTGCTTTACAGCACTCTCTAAGTGGTTTACAGTCAGCATATTGCCCCCAACAATCTTGGGGCTCATTTTACCTACTTCAAAAGGATGGAAAGCTATGTCAATCTTGAACTAGTCAGAATCAAAACTCCTGGCAGTGGGCAGAATTATCCTGCACTACTGCATTTTAACCACTATGCCACCACATCCTAAATGTGCATTGATACTAACCAAACAAAGGACCTTCTATGGCTTTAGAGCAGGGGTTTTCAAACTTTCCAGGCTAAGGAATCTGATAATAAAAATTATACATGGAAACCCTGATCAAGAGAACAATCTCTAGAGATAGAAGGTTGAGTATGTTCAAATAAACATTTTTTTTTCCTTTTTGCTTAGTTTCTCATGGAACTCCATCAATGTTTCCCAAGTATTTGATAGAAAACAGTTTGATAAACCTGTTCTACATATCATCCCACCCACTCACACACACCCCAAATAAAATATTCTATCTTTCCAACAATGGCACAAATAATGCTAGTGTCAGGGTTCCGACCAATGCCCTAATTAAAATATGAATCTCAAACCGAGGTTCAAAAGAAATCCAGTTATTTATTAGGAGCATCATGTCGGTACATACCAAGTGAAGCCATCTCTGACCTCACTTAATTTGCGCCTTGGCTCTGACCCTGTTTTCCCCTCCCCACAAGGTGTGTCATCAGTCACATTCTCCAACAAAGCAATTTCGCTGGTTGTAGAAGTCACTCCCTCCGGCCACTGTGGCTCTCGGTGGAGATTGTCTTGACATTTTCCAGCTGAAAGGGGCTTTGTTTTGACTGAGGTGCAAACTCCTCAGTACAGCTCGGAGGCTTGATTCCCCATCCCACTGCCTATGGCAACTTGAGAGCAGTTTGGTAAGGCTTTGCAAGTTGACAGCTAGTCATTTTCCCCGCTCCTGTCCCTTCCTCTGTCTAGATTGTATAAAGTGCTATCCAGATCAATCACAGAAGTAGTCTGCTGGCCAGAAATACACATTTGTATATACAAATGGTGCAGTTTTATGCGGAACAACTTGGGGAGCTTCAGCCCCAACTCTTCGATGTGCAGCCCTCGGGCTTTGCTACTCTGCAGCGGAATACTGCGCACCTGTATGGATAAACAACTCACATACAGGATTTATTGATGTTCAACTCAACCATACAATGAGGCTAATTACTGGTTACGAGTTCTTAGTCACATACTTCCCCCGCACTTATGACGACAAGAAGCTCTCATTCGGGAGTATAGTAAGAACCTGTTAAATTCCTCTCTACCCATTCATGGCTACATTCCTGATCTCTTAAGATGCTGATTAAAGTCAAGAAACCCACCACTTTTCACAGCGCTTAAGCTGCTGGCCAATCATCAGAACACTACACAAAAGTGGATGGAAGCGTGGAGTAGCTATTCCCCCCAAGATATTTCTGAGCATATTAATCCTAATAGTATACCTCCAGGATTTAATTTACCCAGACACATATGGGTGACATACAATAGAATTAGAATGACTCATGGGGTGTGTGCCAACTCCTTGTATAAATGGGGAAAGACACCTTCAGCACAATGTGATTGCGGGAGCCCCTGACAGGCTATCCAACATATAGTGAGGGAATGCTCTAACAGAAGGTATCCAGGAGATTTTAGGGACTTCCTCTGCGTAACAACGACAGCTAGTGACTGGATCTCCAAACTCGACATTAAACTCTGAAATGTTATTTCTGTTTTCCTCTTAGGTTTTCTTACTGCTCTTTTTCTAATTGTTTTAACCTGTAAAAATGAAGTGTTTTAATATTGTGTGTGACCAGCCATACGCTAAATAAATAAATAAATAAATAAATAAATTGGAAGTTATATGTCGGTGTACAAATGCTTAACAATTGCTGACATCAGGGTTAACATTAGCAGGACATATGGTATAGAAACTGCTTTATTTGAGTTTGCAAATCTATATTTCATGTGGATGACTGCTACATCTAGGGCATAAAAGAATGCTTCCTCTCTTGATTTGATCTTATGCAGATATTGAATCTGGCAAAGGTCACCGTGAAACTGTTTTTCCCATTGCACATATCAGTCTTGAAATTTCTGAGCTATATTCCAAGGCTCGACCTATGCTGTCAAATATAATATCATGTTGACTATTGACATCTTGCAAAATTTTAAAGATGTCTAGAGAACCCTGTAGCTTTGCTTTAGTTTGTGGTGGAAATGTAATTGATAGTTTTCAAAATTTTGCCAGCAGTGCAGTCAAAATGAAAAATTGGGAATCCATTGGGATTTCAGAACTCAAGCTTCTGTTAACTTGATTGGTTTTTTTCCCCAGGAGAATCATATCAGTCAGGACCTTGTGGGTATTACTGAAGCAGAAACAAATAGGCATAGATTTCACAACACAAGGGCCCTCTTGTTGCACAAAGTGCCTTCAACATAATTTTGGACTTATAAGTCATATATAGAGGGACTCTCATCTGATACTGTCTACAAAGTAACCATAAAGACATTCTACAACTCTTAACAAAAATTTCATTACTGGAAAAAACTGACATTGCATCATTCAGAATTAAACTGAGGGTGTGGACAGCGTATTAGACATATATACCTTTTTCTTGTACAATTAAAATATAGTTGTAGATTCCATAATTATGGTCTTGGCCTTACAGTTTTGACTGAAAATAGTTTTCAAAAGTTTTTCAGATGTTATATATCAAACCAGCTACCAACTTATATGTACAAAAAGCCCAAAAAGGACTCTAGTAGCATTAAGGTAAAAGATTAGGGTTAGGTTAGAGTTTCCCCTGTCCAGTTGTGTCAGACTCTAGGGGATGGTGCTTAACTTCATTTCTTAGCCAAGGGTGCTAGTGTTGTCTGAAGACATTTCCGTGGTGATGTGGCCAGCATGTTTATAAGCTGAGGTGCACAGAACACTGTTACCTTCATACCAAAAGTGGTACCTATTTATCTACTTTCATCTGCATGCTTTCAAACTGCTAGGTGGACAGGAGCTGGGACAAGTAATAGGAGCTCATCACATCTCACAGCACTTAGTTCTCGAACCCAGGTGTTCAGCTTTTCAACTGACAAGCTCAACATTTTAACTGAGCCATTGCACCCCTTCCATAATAACATTACATAATAGCATTACACTCAGGCATACACTCATATTGCTGTCTGTACATTCATAGCAAACCATCCAACTAAGCTGCACTCCCTTAACAGCAATTACATATGTCAAATTACATTTTTTTTCATTCATTTTTCTTTCAAGAAACATTAGAATAAAAGCTAGAAGCTTAATATATTAGTAGCTTGCCAAACATTTTTAAATAAGTGCATTGCTGTTATATAAAGTTAACCTAAAAGGGTGTTAATTACTACTCACTGGCATTCTCTTTCTTGGGCTGACAAGAAGTGGTCTCTTTCTTGTTCTTCCTTAGCTTCCTACCAAAGTCTTTTCCTCATTGTTCCTTTTCTTTATTCAGGTGATCCTCTTCACCTAGTTCTTCACCTACTTGGAACCACCAAAACCTCTTGGAACCAACATACCTGTATCACTGCCTAGAATCCAGTTTGGTTCGCCAAACAAGGAATGAGCCCCTTTCCATTCTTCTTCCCAGAAATCTCCAATTCTTTCCTCACCATTGCCAACAAAGCAACAGACTCTCTTTTCCTATTAAAAAAAATACTCTCTCTGAGAATGTTGGCTATCTCATCTATTGTCAACTTCTGTTATCAGCTACAAAGAACTGACTATATCTTTGCAAACTCGTGTGTCATATCATATTCAGGTAGTCTGTTCCATTCTTCATATTCAACACTTTACTGTATATAGCCGTATTTTGCAAGGTTATAAATAAGATAAAATGTCTACCAGATCCATCTGAGCACTTGCTGGGACCTCTAAAGGCCAGGTTAAAAACAGCCAAAATAAGTGGGACATTACTATCTTTGGACATTCCCATCTATATTCTGTGTCTGTATATTTTGGTAGCACCAAAGCTCTGGAATCATGCAGCTCCAGAAATGGGCATTTGAGGCTTCATGAGTCACAAAACCAAGCAGTTCTACCAGTCACTCAGCCATTTCCTTGGTCCCTGGTTACAATAAAGCAAATGTGCTGAGCAATAGATTTGGTCCAAACTTCCAAGCTCAGATAGCACTAAGGGCTCCAAAATTCAATCCTGAGCCTCACATATTCTTTTCTATTGATAGTTTAGTCCAAAGTTTAAGAACAGAGACAGTCTTATTTGACTTGTATACCAGCTCTGCTTACACATGAAGTCCTTAGTGCTTGCACACACAAAAATTGTTAACAGACAAAAAGCAGATTTTACCTGCCCTCCTTTGAATTGGATCAGTGGGGTACATTTAAAATAATGAAACAGTTTAAATCAATATTCAGCATTGAGAGTTGCTAAAATGGCCTCCATGTGAAATATCTGAGAATCCAGGGAGGCCTGAGAATTGCTGTTGGCAGCTATCCTGACCTCTTCAACAATTGAATGCACTTTTAGTTAACAGTAGTCTGGATGTGTTTTTATGTCCATTTGGTCTGTAGAAAAATATTCTACTACAAACATTCTGTGAATATTGTGCTTTATTGTATTCCTAATCACCTAATTTGTGATTTCAAAAAAATGAGCTGATCCTGGGCAGCTTTTTCTCTTCTCTTTCTCTCTTACTTTCTCTTCCTGCTGCTTTATCAGCTTTTGATTCAATGCTTTTGTACAAATTTTGGCTTCTTAGATTGCTAGATTGAGTTATTGTTTTAAAAATTGTCTTGATTGAATCTCCCTGGTTTTGATTTCTTTCAAAACCATTAGGAATAGCATCCGTTAGGAACAGCGGGATTATTCAATTCCCTAAAGCTTGGGAGAGGTTAAAATAGATGAGTGTCATGCAAAGCACAGAAAGGGAATAAGAAATCATAAACTAAATAAAGACATGAGAAAAGGAAAGGAAATACAGTACAACTAATTTGCCGCAATATAAAAAAAACCCTCTCTCTCTATCTCTTTCTCTCATACCAACCATCTTGCTTCCACAAAATTTGAACTCTTTTTCCTACATTGCCTTTTATTCTTTAAACTTCACACAGGTCTCCTTTCTAGCATCTCATCAACTTAACATAACTATGATTTGCTATTTCTTCCGCCCTCTCATTTTTCTTTGCAAGTCGATCCTTGGTCATTCATTTCTAAACACCAAATCACAATATATTCCTTTCGTATTTACTGCTTAACTTTTCTTGTTAAGTCCAGGCTTTCTAGCTGATGTCAACTTATCACACATACTCACAGCATGTTAATCCATATCAATAAACAGTATAGGGTTTGAGAAAATATGTAATAAATATAAATAATTTAAACTGAGCACAATCAATCAAACAAACATTTAATTAAACAAAGGTAGTTTTGAATTAGAATATTTGAGATTTTCTTGACAGGGTTATGGGAGAGTGGAAAAATCCCCCCCCCTTTTTTTTTTCTTTTCTATACTTCCCTTCATCCTGCAGAGATTCAATTGCATATATTGGGAACTGAGGGATGGTAGAAATGAGAGACAGCTATAGGTCTCCAAAAATTAGACTTGCAAGATCTGTTCAGCAATTTTTTTATTTCAAGAAACAAACATAAAGGTAGACCAGGTAGTGATCTAGGCAGAGGTGGATTTCAGCAGGTTCTGACCAGTTCTGGAGAACTGGTAACGGAAATTTTGAGTAGTTCGGAGAACTGGTAAATACCACCTCTGACTGGCCCTGCCCCCATCTATTCTCTGACTCCCGAGTCCCAGCTGATTGGGAGGAAATGGGGATTTTGCAGTAACCTTCCCTTGGAGTGGAGTGGGAATGAAGATTTTACAGTATCCTTCCCCTGCCATTCCCACCAAGCCATACCCACAGAACCAGTAGTAAAAAAATTGAATCCCACCACTGGATCTAGGCCAACAGAAATGAAGAGGAATGTAAGGATTGACTGCTTTGAGCATAACAAAATTCTAACTGAAATTAAATTTAGGATGTTATTGGAGTGCTGTCTTCTTTTATCTACAAATGTTTTTACTTTCTCCACTCAGGAATATCAGAAGATGCTTCTACCACTCATCTATCTATTACAGTAATATTGACACTGACTAGCAACTGACCTCCAGGATTTCTGAGAATTTCTTTTAGCTCTTCATGGATTGTCTAGAATTAAAACAGAGATCTTCCAGATACAAAACACATGCTGACCCTTGCAGGAAGTTTTTGTAGAAACAACAAAAGTTTTCAGTCTGAACTATAGGACACTGGTCATCAAAGGAACTTTTTAGAGTGCAATAATTTTGTGACCCCAACTATTTCCTAAGATTTTTTCTTTATATGGGAGATCAATAGATTTATAAATTCTTTTTCTTCCCAAGTTTTTTATTTTTTATTTATTTTTTACAAACATATCAATGCGTGAACAGTATGGCACCTGAGTGTCTTACATTTTAGTACAAATAAAATAATATTTATAATATTTACTACATTTGATAAGCTTATATAATTCTGGTAATAGTATACATATTTATGTTAAGTTATAATCTTTCATTATTTAATTATTCAATATTTCAATATGTTATTTTTATGCCAATCACCATATTCTGAGTATCATTCCTTTTACTATAAATAAAATATTATTAATCATATTTATTACATTTAGCAAGCCTATATGGTTCTAATAATAATACACATATTTATGTTAAGTTATAATCTTCCATCATTTAATTATTCAATATTTCAATATTATTTTTATGCCAAACACCATATTATTCAAGTATACTTGATAATACCATCATTCAAAATCTGATTTCCCCTCTTGTTATTACTTCACCTTATTATATAAAAATATGTATTCTATTAAACCCCCTCTCTCTAGTTTGCATCCCTTTTCTAACTTTTAATTATGCCACTATTATATTTAAAAATATTCCCTTTCTATCCATCGCCTCTTGTCCGCTTTAAAGCTTTAACTGTTCTTTTCTTATGCCTTCCATATTCCTCTCTTGGATCTTTGTCTCTATCTTGACCAATCATTTTAAACATTTCTCCCTTCTCTGCCCTATTCCATTGTCTAATTTTCAAAATGTCTACTCTTGCCCCTATCTCTCTTCCAAAAAATTCCTGCAACTCCAGGAATTAAGTAAGGGAATTAAAAAACTTCTTTTATTAATTCCCTTACAATACACCTCGGCTTATTTCATCAGTCATTGTTGTTTTTGCAGTTATCTCCTTCTTGTCATCTTGTTTTATTTGTTGTTTTTTCTGTTCTGTTTTTTCACCTACTCTTTCAATTGGCTCCTCCTCTTCCTGGGCATTTTGGTCACTCCTTGTCCTTTGTATCATGTTTTCCAGGTCTCCATCTATGCTCTGCATTTTATTCATAATCTCCTTGTAGCTTCTTGTTAAATTATTCTTAATGTTTTGAAATAATGATTCTGTTTCTCCCCAAATTCCACTCTTTTCTTGCTGATGAAGCATCTAGTTTAGTTTTATTTCGTCCCTCTTTTGTCCAATAATCCAAAAATCATATATTCAAACCTAAAGTCACTTCCTAAAAATTTCAATATTCCTGAATCTTTATATTCCAAAGATGATTGACCTGTTCTTCTGGATAGACCCAAGAATTTTTCCAGAACCTTCATAGGTCCCTCTATAAATTCAGTATTGTGTTGTAGGGGTCACTTTAATAATAGTTTCTTTCTTATTCTCACATTTAAATCTCCAATAGCCAGATACTTCAAGATTTTGGACTGTGTTATGCCTTCCTTGTGTCAGCAGGTGGCACTCTTAGGTCAAATTTCAATATTAACCAGTTTAATCTAATTTTAATGGTAACAATCCAAAATATAATGATATTAGTTTTTTAAATAAATAGTTCCGGCGTTTTAAAATACCTAACCAAAACATGCCTGTCCAATTTAAAGATCCAATTTTCTGTATTTTTAAAGGGTTTTGCCTTTCTCCCTTTGATTCTTTTTCATTCAATTTTGAAATTATTCTCGAATAATTGCTGTTAAATTGCTGCTTTTAACAATAGCAGTGAGCCTCTCTTTTCCTGGATATTCTTTTTGGGTTGAGTTTTAGATAAAAAGGATTCTTCTCACCTAGTTCCAGACACTGTTCACCAACTCTGCTCCAGTACAGTTCTTAGATGTTTCTTGGCTGTCCCAGCTTCGTGGCAGCCATCTTTAGGCTGCCTCTTCTCCTTGCCGTGACATAGAGAGAAAAAAGGCTGGGATTCAGCAGGAGAGTTGCAATCTCTCCTGCGACCTCTCAGGGCATCCCTTCTTTACTTTGCCGCCCCTACAGGGTAGCTTTGGCTCCTCTCAGAGCCCACAAACAGGGAGAACTCAGCAGAGGGAACGCGGAGACACTTTCTGCATCTGATATTGCCACGATGTCAGCCGGAAGTCTGTAGAGTTATAAATTATGTAGCAATTACTTTGACATACTGACTATGGCCAAAAGAAATGAGGCTATGTTTTCATGTACAAGGTCTCCATTCATCTCAGGCTTCTGAAGTAAAGAAGCAGGAATACTAAATGAAGCCTAAGACATTTTGCTATCAAAACAATAGTACTTCATGGTTCTAGAGAGGAGGAGGAGGAGGAGGAGGAGGAGGAGGAGGAGGAGGAGGAGGAGGAGGAGGAGGAGGAGGAGGAGGAGGAGGATATAAGGGTGTTATCCATGTACATGTGAATGGCACTTGAATATTGAGCTCAAAATTCTTCATAGCACATACAGTACACTACTTAACAATAGCTGAAAGTCAACGGAGAAAGACCTGTATGTACCATCCTGGTACTCTGGTTAAATGGATCGTACTGATATAATAATAGAAGACTCTTGCTTGTAGAATTTGCACACATACAGCTTTGAGAATTTTATTTCATTAAAACAGAAATAATCAGTTAAGCATGGGGCATGACGTCTTCCCTGGTATGTGTGTTCAGTTGACCCAAATCCCAGGGGAAGAGGGAATGTAGCACTTTGTGTTCAGTGTAACTCATAGTTAATTTCATAAAAGGACATATTCTTGCCACCTCTGTAGTTAGGATCCAAACGTGTCAGACAAAGCTTCAAAGCTATGTGATATTTTGGGAGGTTATTTTCTCACACTTTGGGAATTAATTTGGACCCAAGAGACTATCAGGCTCTCAATGCAGTAGCATTTAGAAAAGGGAGAGCAACTCTCAATCACATTAAAATTGGCCAAAGTACAGTCAGTTACCTTGTGAGTTTTTATCTGCTTTGGATAATGTCAGTCTGATCAACTGCTGTGTGCATTCTGTCATCTTTGCTGCTGGGAGAAAACTTTGGAGAAGTTTGAAATGTAAGGAAGAAGAGAAAAGAAGGAAACCTGCAAATCATGACTGCAAAATTTTGATTTGGGTGAGGATTTGTCATACAGAAGTTTTAGGGAGCGTGTTTAACAATGTGGCAATGAAAGCCAGAAGTTTGGAGCTCTCACTACTGAGATATTTAATCTATCCTGTAATGGTGTTAGGTTGAAGTGTCAAAATTCAATGGTTTTTATAAATTTGGAGGACAAAATACCCCCCATGGATTGGCTTTTACTTCTTAAGACCAAACACAATGGAGAATTAAGTTTATTGATGAAATTACAACATATTTTCTTCTTTTTTAAAAAAAAGAAAGAAAAGAAAAAAGGCCAGGCCACAATTTCTAGCTACTTTTAGCTACAGAAAAGATAGTTATAATACAGAATGACACACTAGTGTCCATCAGAGGAAAGCAAGAGAGAAATATTATAAATAAATAAAGTGATTAAATCTATCCTGAAATAGTGTTTTCTGAAGCCACTTCTAAGATTGAGGTAAAGGGAGATATTTTATTATTTTGTTTCATTTTAGAATTATTTTGCCTTTCTTCCAGGAACTCACAGTAGCACCACAAAAGGTCCCTGTGAAATAGGTTAGACTTTTGAGGAAGTGACTGGCTCAAAATCACGTCAATTTTCATGTGGTCACTTTGGTTCCAGTCCAACATGCTAACTATGATATATATATATATATATATATTTTTCCTGAAATACTGTGCTATACTAACTTGGTAAATTTATCCAGAAATTGGCATAGGTACTCCACATACCAACGGACAGCCATTTCTTTACTCACTATATTGCCTTCTATTTCAGGTTATGGAATTGTACAGTACTATGTGCCAAATTGCTTAAGATTGGGTTATATCATGTCCCATTCCAAAGTAGTGCTTTTAATTAACTTCCTGAATGTTCATGCTAATGAAAATTGACTTGAAAAGAAATATATTCTAAGCACAAGACAGTACCCTGAGTCCAATCTCAGCTCCAGTATTGACCATATCCATTTATTTAGTTGTTTCCAAGTTAAGAAATTTACTCCTATTAAATGCATTAGCAACCATTTAGGTAACCTATAAATATGTTTTTATTTGGTCAAGATTTTAAACTGTTAATTGGTTTTACGATTAACAGCATTAGCTTTTAATCTTCTGTATCATGTTTTAACTTATGGCAGCAACTTGGTTTTTTGATCAGGAAAGTAAAGGATGCAATGAATGATAATAACAATATTGATAAATATCAATGCGCTTATGTTTTGTTTTAGGCATTTATAAAAAGCTTTAATTGTATTTTTATTAGTCATATATTTTTCATAACTCAGTTTAAAGTCATATCTGAATATAGTAGGAAGATATATAAAATTCAATACACATACTTTCTATCCATTTTGATATGTGTCCAACATGTCATATAATAATTCAGAGTCTCAGGATATGACTGAGGAAGCTAACTAATGCTTAGCTAACTGTGATTTGTAATTACAATTACAGATATTACCATACCTTTATTATCAAAACGATCATTTGAAACCTGTTTGCAAACTATGGTTTATAGTATTATGGCATTATTTCTAAATTTATCAAACATTAACTACAATTGTACTATCTTTTTTAGTTTGAAAGCCTCCAGAAATTTGAGCTTTAAGTAAACTTTAAATATCCAAATAAATCAGCAAAATAAACCATTGTTTATTAGACATGCAGTACTGTTTGCAATTCTTGTGATATTATCATCAATAATTTCAACATTTCACACAGTTTCATTCAGAACAGTTTTACGGAAGAAGTTGCTAGTCCCTACAACTGAGTTGTAGAGACTCTGTTCAGTTTTTCCTGAATTTCAAAACTATTATGTTTCTATATTCCTGTGATGCAACATGTGCTACTTAGTTTGCACTCCTTTCCACATTTTTTTTTTTTTGGTGAAATAATGATCTTAACTATTTCCTAAGGGGTTAATTATTGCAAAGAGTGTCTAAATCTGCAGAATGATAAAAATAAACATACAGAAGAGTTAAAAGAAAGAAAGACATTATATATACAAGCAGAGTCTTTTCCCCAGATAGCATTTTAGTAAAAATAAAAGGTTGTCTGGACAGCCTCATGATTCATCTCCATTGCCATCTGTTAGGAGAAATGAACCATCTTCGCTCATTAAATCATAAACGATTCTCTTTTATAAATTTGTGCTGACCTATTGACCTGAAGCCTAATCACTCAGATAAAGACATAGCATAGTGATGACGGATGCTTTTAAACCCACTTTCTGCTTAGCTTTACATCAGTGTTCAGGAATGCTATTATCCTGTTTTCCATGCTATATTTAAGGCAATTAATATTTCAATCATCCAGTAAGCCAGCAAAAGCATCAGATCTCCACTTCTAACATATTGGGAAACTTGAATACCTACAGAACATTGGGAAGAGAGAGAGAGAATCTATATTTTTTTTCTAATTCGCATGCAAAGTTGAAAAATTATCAATGTTTGTAATCATAGATTCCAATGAATTGAGTAAGGGATAGGGAGAGACAACAGACTGGAAAATATTAAGTTTAATAAGCTGATAATCTTATTGTACGGAGCAGTCCTACTTGGATTTTAACTTGGAATTTTAACATTTCCCTGAATGTGAAACATCAAGAGTCAAATAGGAACATTTCTGTAGTTCAAAATAACAACTACTATTATTTTGAGAAATGCCACGGGTGTACAGTTGAATACCAATTATGATCTAATAAATGGGCCATTTTTTGACCAGCTATAACACCGTACTACAGAAGAAATAACACGTGAAAGAATATGGACATTGCTTAGTTTTCATTTCAGATTTCCAACTCAAAAATTATGGAACAGCAAATTCAGGACAAAAGTATCTCCAGCCAATGGGAGATTTTTTTTCAGGAAACGACACATAGTTACAGTTGCTTGTAAGTTAACAATATTAAACAATGCCCACAACAATTTGTAACTCTTTAATTAATTAGAAAAGGGTGGGAGGTGGGGGAAACCTGACAGTGCAGTTTCACTTTCTCATCCTTAATCTGTAGCTTTGTAATATGCAAACAGCTAAGAATCTGAAGCCGAAACAGAGTTGAATTCTCTTATGATAAAGACTTTTAAACCTTTATCTCCTCTTCCCCTTCTTTCTATCCTGTTTGGATAGTCTAAATAGTTTCTCTTTCACTGCTTCCAATGGGATGGAAACATTTTTTCAAAACAAAACAAGGGGACAGAAAGCCATATTCTGCTTTCTGTATTATTTTCATTGTATTTCTCTATTACTCTAGCTTTCAACTGGCAGAATATTCCAGGTCAGGGGCCAAAGTCAACTCAAACCAGAGACTTTTTGTAGCTCAGAGTAACCAGATATTACTTTGTCAAGTGCTCCAAATGCTATCGTCAGCTCATTCATTGCTCAGCCTTATACCAAAATTATCGTCTGTCACATTTCTGAGCAAAGCTTCAATATATACCACATTATAACAGTGACAATTCACAATAGTAGTATTTGATGATAACTGGATCCTCCTTGTTATGAAGGGGAACAAACTTTTAATTAAAAACAGTGAGGCGCTTCCTGCTAACAATAGGCCTTTGAAGAGGTAAAACCTGTCATCAGCCAGCTTTTAATGTATATTAAGTTAACAGCACCTTGGATGAAGAGAAATGAAAAATACATGACACCAAGTCAAAGAAAAAGTGCATAATTACAAATAATTAACAATTATGAATCATCGCTTTTATTTTTTCCACTGGGAAATATTTCCTCTATTTCTGTATTTAGGGCTCATATTCTTTATTCTCTGTCTAGATAAGTGGCTAATGAAGCTGCAGTTATAAAGACTGTGTTTTCAAGAAGTCAGAAAAGGAAATATTTCCGGTTTTATAGATTCATGAAAGCTTTTAGACTTAAATATCTTTTTTTATTTTGAAAATACACTACTGACTTCTCTATCTCTCCACCCACACCCTGGAACAGCATCTCCTGCCTTTGAGATATGGATGACGCCCAGTTTCCTGGGGTTCTGGAAAGCCCTCAACATCTGGCTCTGTTCCCAGTCCTGGAGTTTCTGAATATATTTGTGGAGCCCTTGTCATATGTGTACTGTTTATTGTTCTGGTTATTTTAATCCAGGCTGCCTATTTATGTGTTTTTAAACTGTTTGTCTTTTTTTTTAAAGATTTGTAAACTGCCCAGAGTGTAATAGACTGGGTGGCCATAAAAAAAATAATAAATTGAATTTCTACTTACATGTGTTTTTAGCCCATGGTATTTTCAATAGTAGATTTAGAGATTGTTTTCAATATTATTGCATAGGCATATGGTATTGTATGGAATAATGAGATGAATTCAAGCTACTTTATACATTATGATTTGAATACAGTGACCATACGCACTTTATTATTATAAAGGGAAGTCCTTTATTTCAGAAAGCTATTCTTTAGATGTCTTTCTTTCACACAAATTCACTTTTGTTCTTTGTTTTGGTTGTTTAATTTGTGCAGTACAAATGGTACCAGATGGGAGGGATATGATGCAGACTCAGTCAGTTAAAGCATTTTAATGGGCAGAATCTAAGAAAAGATACTTTTTTGCCATTAACCTCATTCTATGAAATATGTTGTCCCCTGAAGTGAGGTTGGCTTCCATTCTGCTTGTTTTCTGGAAGAGCATGAAGATATGGCTCTAATACGGAATATTGAGATTTAAAAGTGACATGCAACCCTGGGGGGTAGCTGATAGTTTGATGCAACTTCTCTGTCTTTTTAACTTTATTTCTGCATGGATTTTTATGTGTATTTCATCACTTTTTTTTTTTTACTTTAAAACCATCCAGTCATTTAGATGGTGAGATCATAGATGTATAAATTTTATTAATAAATAGAATAAGCAATCTTTCCCATTGAAAATAGGGAAATTGAGCTGTCATTTTAAAATGAGTTTATATATTGTTTTATTTTATATATTTTTATTAGAATATGCAGGGGTTTTTTTGTTTTTCTTGGTTTTGCTCTTGAATATTCCTTTGTAAAGCAAAGTTATAAACATAAGTATTTTTTAATTATCTTTTTATCCCTATCTATGGAGATTCTTAGTTATCCAGGTCATGGTGTCCCAAAGATGCTTTTTCAAAAGATAACTGGGCTTTGGTTTTTCCATGAAGTTGTTTCGCTTCTCATCTAAGAAGCTTCTTCAATTCAGTTCTTCTTCTTCAGAACTGAAAAAGCTTCTTGGATGAGAAGCAAAATGTCTTCAAGGAACAACAAAGTTGAGTTGCCTTTTCAAAAAGCAACTTTGGGACAGCCAAGAGAATATGGTTACTGTGATTGGTGGATGCCCCCTTAACTGGCATTCCATAAAGCTCTGTCACCTGTCCTTCCCTGGCCTGGAGTTTGAGGTATTTGTGGAGCGCTTCTTATACCCGTAGATGTTATCATTACTGTATCTACTGTTATCAGTAGACCAGGATGCCTGAGGATGTGAGTTTATGTGTACATTTAATAGTTTTTATTACTCCTGGATTTTGTAAGCCACCCAGAGTCTAATAGAGTGGGCAGCTATGATGCATTTAACAAAGGAGCCTTGGTAGTACAGTGGTTTAATGCACCCTGTAATTAACACAGCTGCCTGCAATTTCTGCAGGTTCGAATCTTACCAGGCTCAAGGTTGACTCAGCCTTCCATCCTTTCTAAGGTAGGTTAAATGAGGACCCAGTTTGTGGGGGCAATAAGATGACTTTGTATAAATATACAAAAATATGAAGGCTATTGCTTAACGCATTATAAGCCGCCCTGAGTCTCTGGAGAAGGGCGGGATATAAATCAAATTAAAAAAAAAATTAAATTACATTAAATTATATTATCAGTATGACACTGATATAAAGCCAGTAATGCATATCTTCTTGTCCCACTCAATTAGGAAGTCAAGGCTGCTTGCTAAATTCTTCTAATGATAATCAAAATATCAAGCTGTAGATATATTTAAAATTGAATAAAAATAATAAAGCAACTTATTTACAATGTTTTATTATGTTTTTGCATCTAGGCAATTCTAAATGCCTAGAATTAACCATTTCATTTGCCTGCCAATCTAGCCATAATAAGTTAGGGGTGAGAATTTCACTTAAAGACATTTGTAGGGTTCCAAATTAATGCAGATCAGCCTAGAATAAGATCAAAGACTTGGTTAGGTGATCTGTCTAGTTCAGTGGTGGGTTGCCCCTGGTTCGCAGCAGTTCTATAGAACCGGTAGTAAAACCGGTGGGAGGCTCTGCCCACTGACCCCGACAACACCAGAATGCTGCTGCGCAGACGAGTCCGTGCATGCATGAGTGAAGCGAGCACGCGCGCACGGCCCCATTGCAAACCAGTAGTAAAGGTAAGTAGAACCCACCCCTGGTCTAGCTCAATAAAAGATTATCGGTAACCTCTTGGCTTAACTGGTACTTGTACTGGATTAATGCATGAGGATTTCTATGAGATTTCTATATAAGTCTGACTAGTCATTTATCATCAAAGATAGTTTTTAGATATGCCATTTAATAGCAAAGTTTTATTTAAACATTTTTTCAAATCTGCCAGTACTTAAATGGCAACCAAAATGGCTGACACCAGCTTCTATTGACATACACTTGCTGCTCCAGACCCATGGCTAAATGTCAGCCAACCAAATATTATTTTGATCTATATTGCAAAATCTATACAAAGCAAATAATGAAAACAGTCATCTAGTTTAATATATGCATGTTTTGGTCCATTTTTGAAACTCATAATAGCAAAACATAAAAGCAATGTATTTAAATTAAAATGTAAATATATTCATATGTTTCCAATTAGTAAAATAGTTAAATATTTAGAATTATACAAATGTGTTTGATATTATAGCATTAGCACTTAGACTTATATACCACTTAACAGTGCTTTACAGCCCTTTCTAAGTGATTTACAGAGTGAGCATATTGCTCTCAACAATCTAGGTTCTCATTTTACCGACCTGGGAAGGATGGAAGGCTGAGTCAACCTTGAACCTGGTAAGATTCAAAATGCCAAATTGCAGTCAGCCGGCAGTCAGCAAAAGTAGCCAGTGGTACTGCATTCTAACCAGTGCGCCAGCACAGCTCTTCCAAGTTTGCACTTCACCAACTATGAGGGTTCATATTTATCATATCTGGACTAGAATGTATTTCTGGTCATAATATAGTACAGGAAAAATATCAGAAATCTATAACTTTTTATTGGAAGAAAATACAATGCCTTAGCTATTTATTTTTATAGTTTTAAGATATAAAATTGGTATAAAATTGGTATATATTATATTATATTATATTATATTATATTATATTATATTATATTATATTATATTATATATTATATATATTCAAGTAATTAACAGCTCTCCCACACAGATTCTTAGTGAAAAATATGAAGGATAAGCATATAAATTTGGCTATCTACTTTTATAACACACCACAAAAAACTAAACAAGAACTTGTTTCTAGTTGAATCATTCCTGTATTCGTTTCTCACTTTTAAACCTTTGTTTTGTTGATAAATACTTAGTATTGTAAGGCACAATTACACAAGAAATAATCTAGAGTGTTATTTTTTTTAATATTGAAAAGTTGCTCATTTTTACTAAGACAGCTCTATTATTAAATTTGCTTTGCTTTTAATAGTAGGGTTAAAACCTACCTGAACTAACAATTAAAGACAAACTATGCCCTTTCATTACCTGGAATAATGATCCATTTACATACGATGGAGAAAGAAGAACCTGCCAGAAAACTTCAATAAATGAAAGACACTAAGAAAACATTGTTATTTTCCTCCATTTCAGGCAAATGTATTTTTTATCTTTTTTTTTTAAAGGCAGATATGTATTTAAAAGCAAATTTAATTTCTACAGAGTATCAAGAATATAACATCAATATGTATAATTATCTTTCTTTTCATCAGGTGCTCTGGTACATTTTATTGAGCTCAACAATAGAAGGTTGTTTCCTTTCTGAAATTACTCAGGCAGCCACTTATTTGCATTAAAAACTTATCTGCATGCAGTAGAATGCAAAAGGCACCCCAACACTTCATTACTTGTTTTGTGTAAAGCATTTTGGCCTGGAACTTCCTCCCAAAGCTTACACAATTTGATTATTTATTTACTTAATTATCCAGCCAGCCAGCCATCTATCGTCTATCATCTGTCTATCATGTATTAAAGTTATATACCCATCAATCTTAGAAATAAGTTACTCTGGTCAAAGTACAAGAAATTATAAAAAGGATTATAAAACCAGATTTTCTCCACAGCTGGATTGTCCAATACATCTATGGGCTACATGTAATGCTCAGTCAGGAACATTCACATTTGATGGGTGGGAATAAGAGAGATTTTACCGTCTTCTCCCATACCACCTATCTTGTTCCAGAAACTAAGTGCTTTGTAATATTCTTTTTAGCAATCTTCCTGTTCCAAACTTCTACTTCACTTTTTTTGTAACTTGGCAATAACAATTTGCTCCTCTGTCAAACTGCATGCAGATTGATAGTGCTGAAGGGGGGGGGGATAGGTGTAATTCTCCCAGATGCAAAAAAGGACACAAAGGGGTTGCTTGAATCTAAAATAAAATTCAGATGGGAAGGAATTGTGAATAAAAATAACAATAGCAAAACCAAATGCTAGAATCCATTGCCAGCCTGAGCCAACAATAATGGAAATATTGCATTGCTGAATTTTATGTATGCTAGAAAGTCTGCAGGTACATATCACTCTGGAGAACCCAACAATAGCAAAACAAATGGAGCATTATCAACATTGTGTGTAGCTGTTGCTTTCCTTCCCTATAATGGGGAGGGTGGACAGTGGGGAGAAAATTGTATGTGATTCTACTTGCATGATATTTAAATTTGTTTTATCAGAGATATACACACAATCAGATTTCAAAATATAAAAGTTCTAATCCTCATCATGTCTTTTATCTTTGTACCATGTAATTCAAAAATTGTTAATATCAGTAGCCTTTACAGCATCCAGCAAGAGACCATAGAATTATCCATAAACCTTTATTACAGTCTTAATGGAGCAAGATTCAAACACTGAATCCATTCATATTTGTAATTAAGTCCTATAAATCATATTAAATATGGAAAGAGATATCAAGGGGATTACATACTTTCATTTATCTATTTTTATTAATGTGTAAGAACATCACCTTATCTAAATGGATATGTATGCAGTAATGCAGTTATCCATTTTTCTGAATATATATACTGTATGGAATTGTTTGAATTTGTCTGGATTCATTTCTGTCCAGTTTTAGTTTTATATTTACCTTTCAAGAATTGTAAACGCATAATGATTTTGTAAAACTTTAAAAATTATTAATATTGGTATGCCATGAATGATATGATGTAGTATTTAATAAGAATATAATAATGATAACTTTCAATTTAGTCCCTTGTACTAATTTGATTGTACATAATTTATAATTGCAATTGCTAGCACAATTTATTTAGTCATTCCCAAATCCTTCCTTTGGAGTTTTCAAAATATATGGCAAGATTATGAGTTGTTGGGTTTCACTATGGTATTCAATTAGTGGTCATCTGTTTTCATAGACATAAGGCTAGAACATTTATATGTATTTTCAACTCAAGGCAGAAGGATACTTTAAAGCACCACTGATAAGAATTCACCAGTAAAAGATAACTACAACAGGTTTCCATCCTGAACCATTTGACACCCTATAATTTTATATCTATCTATTTGAGAAAATAAGTGCTTTGGATCTACATCATGGTAATGCAGAACTTTTAACAAATGTGCCAGGGAGTAGCTATCTAATCATGCAATGAATTAAGAGATAAGGGTGAAATAAGAGAAGACTATATGGCAACTCTCCCACCCCACACATACACATAATTCCAAATAAAATGAATGCTGTCATCTAACAATAGTAATCACTTATTTCTTACTTCAAATATGTTGAAATTGATTTTCAACATATGTTGCAAAGAGGATGACTGGGCCTCCTGAAGGATGTCTGTCGACCTTCCTTTTCTTCCAAGTGTTTTCCTGAACACTTAACCTCATTTTGATAACATGAAAGGAATAAGTGAAAGGTCAAATCTTTGAGGAGACCTTTGTTTACAAATTAATAATATCAATCTCCGGTGCTCTGGTCTAGGATGCAATTCAGAAATTATATAGGGCCTAATAAACATTTTGCCTTTAATGCCATTATAAAGGCACTGCCTAATTTTTAATCAGTTTGGTTTTTGTGTAATGGAATTGGATAGGAGTGCTATTTGGAAAATAAAAGGTGGATTTCAAATATTCTGTACGGTTAACATCTGGTCAATTTATTAAACATTTTAGAGGCACTGTGCTGCTATACCAAAAGCATGGCTTGTCCCATGCTTTCTTTTTTCAACAAGCCGGGCTGGCTTAATTTCTTTTTAAGGGTTTTTTAATTGTTCTGTTTTGCTTATCGTTTTAATTAATGGGGCCAAATCTATATATATTTTTAAATGTGTTTTAATATTTGTATTTGATGTTTTTATCTGGCTGTTCACCACCCTGAGTCCTCAGGGAGAAGGGCAGTATACAAATTCAAAAATAAAATAAAATAAATAAAAATAAAAGCCTGACCTACTGTACTTCAGTATCAGGATGTGAACTGGGAAGGTGATGGTTTAGCACAGTGTTTCTTAACCTTGTCAACTTTAAGATGTGCAGATTTCAGCTCCCAGAATTCCCCAGTCCATCTTAAGACATTGAGAAACATTGGGTTAATACGTTGACCCACACAGGTTCAGAAATGCAGCGTAAGCCTATCAGATATAATATCCAATGTTCTGAATTTGCTTAATATCAAATTTTAGAAAATTAACAAGAGGTCAGTTTAATTAATCAATTTCCTCAGCCTGTGTGCTTATGGGACAAAAAAAAATCCTATTGTTGTGTCAGTACCATATAATATCTTCGCTAGAGTGTTCATTATCCAATGATATTTGCCAGTGCATTAGTACATAATGTAAAAAATAAGTTGAAGTAGGCTCAAAATTATAGAAAGCTGTGTGTTGCTGCCTAATTTCATGATTTCATACATAACAATAACGCTAGAAAAAAAACAGTTCTCTCGGTTAGATATATTTAGATTCTGGACTCATAGGTTTTATGAACAGTGGGATATCTTTAGATGGTAATGTGCATTGCCGCACAACTGAAAATATGCTAGGCTACCAGTCCTGCAACATTTGCGAGCTCTTCTACCAAACAGTGCTACTGAGATCTGGGAAATCACTTCAGCTGGTCATTTGCTCACAAGAGGAATCTGTGGATGACTATATAAAGGACATCTGACTGTATACTACCGCTTTCATAACCCTACTTATTTCATTGGTATTTGTGCTTTCAAGTACACCGTTTTCATAATCCTACTTATTTCATTGGTATTTGTGCTTTCAAGTACACCGCTTTCATAACCCTACTTATTTCATTGGTATTTGTGCTTTCAAGTAGAAAACTGAGAGTTGCAGCACTTTGTTCTTAGGATACTTCCACACAATTCCAAATGAAATAACAGATCAGATGTTTGTGCACTGTCATCTGTAGCTGTTTTGCTGATTTATTTGTGGCTCAGCTGTGGCAATCCAAAACAGCAAAACTGATCAATCAGTCAAAATCTGTTTACAGCAGTGGTTTTCAATCTGTGCTCCGAGGACCACGGGGGGAGGGAAGGGGGCGCAATGTCATCACATGATGTCCACGAAAGCTTGAAGAAATGTTATGGTTTAAATATTGAATTAAGTCTTGGAGATCCATGGCCCTGGTTTGTGGCCACAAAAGCCATAAAGGGGTCCAAAGTGAAGAAAAGGTTGTGAACCACTTGTTTATAGTAATAAAGTTCTGCAGAGATTAAGGGCACTCTCTTTACTTATTGGCTGGGTTACTCACTTCAACTTCAGACTTCTGGATGTTCCATAGGTGTGGGAAAAGGAAAGAGGAAAAATGGCTTGCTGACTTCACAGATCTTCCTGTATGAAAACTGCTTGGATTTCTTTGCCTACAACAACTCAAGAATTTCACACCCCTTTGCTGATTTAAGACACAGCTGCGATCTGTGATGTTTTGACTATGCAGACCCTTGTAGCTCTGTTTTGTTAATGGCATTCTAGCACAGGAATCAGGAGAAAAACTGACTAGAATTCTGACATTCTTTCCATCTCCTTCTACCTGAGCCTTTAAAGTGAAGACATTCTGAGACTTTCATCTGAGATGGTCTGTAGGTGAAATATGTGCTCTACCGCTCAGTTATCCTGCCCAACTGCTGCATATTATAAAAGATTCTGGTGCTACAGAACTACTATTATAGCTAAAACTCCAGACACATATGCTCTCATTGTGAACAATATGTGGCTAGTCAACATGATGGCATGGTAGAACATAAAAGCCTAGTTTATCATGGACAGGCTTTGTGACCTAGAAGGCATTTTAAGTGTCTGTTTCATTCAATTGAATATATCTTCTTGGCTGTCAGTGAAACTTGTTCTGCATAGGGCGGGGAAGGTAAAAGGGAAGAAGGCAGGGCTAAAGACACAAAAGAGAAGATATACAGTACCTTCTGAGAAACCCAGTGGGATTCCCTTTTGCTTAGTCTACTTTAACAGCACTACATTTCCTGCTGTGTATGCAAAAACCAAAATAGAACAAAAACAAAACTGAGCTAACAAACGTGATAACTGTGCACTTTAAAACAATCCCTTCTTTGAACTCTTGAAAGCACTGTAAACAAAGTTCTGCAATTGTTACTGCAAAGCTCTGCTAACATATAATCCTAAACTACGAACCCTTAAGTACTTGTGTCAGGAAATGTGCCATGTGGTTGGGCTCCTATAAATTAGGAGTTTTTTCTATTTAATGTTTAAGAACATTAAATAGAAAATAAAGAAGGAAAACATTGTTGAAAAGTAATTAAAAATATTTTTACATAGGTTCCTCCACCTTCACTTTACTTCAGCAAAGCAAATGCCAAGAGCACTTATTGTACCCCATAATTTTTTAAAGAGGCCTAATGTTCCCACTTGGCACAGAAAATACACAGATAAAATAACTGAACCTGAAATGAATCATGAGAAATTCATTTGTATGCATCAAACAGCCACTTCTCTTAAATCAATAAATGTGAATTTATTGTGTTCCTAAAATGCATAGTGCCAAAACCAACATGTTTGGAAGCTACTAGTGGGAGAAGCAAAATAATAAATAAAGAGCAGTGAGACATTAAATAATGATACATAGTAGAAGAACCTACTGGCCTTCTCTAAGGTCCTCAAAATTTGTCCTCAGACACTGGGCAAAAGTTTTGAAAGATCCCACCCTGATATGATTTATCATACCATATGATTTATCTAGGACTAGAGGTGACATGATAGCTGTATTCCAGCATTGGAGGGGCTGCCACAAAGAAGAGGGGGTCAACCTACAGTATGTTCCAAAGCACCAGAGGGCAGGACAAAAAAAATGGATGGAAACCAAACAAGGAGAGAAGCAACCTGGAATTAAGGAGAAACTTCCTAACAGTGAGAACAATTAACCGTAGAACAGCTTGCCTTCAGAAGTTGTGGATCCTCCATCACTGGAGGATTTTAAGAAGAGACTGGACAGCCACTTGTCTGAAATGTTATAGAAGACCTCCAAGTCCTTCCAGCTCTATTCTGATTGATTGACATTAGTATTATAATATGCTCTAGTTTCCTCAATTGTATTGTGTTATTGTTTGTTTGTTTGTTTGTTTTGAGATCTTTATACAAAATATCACAATGTACATACTTCTGCCAGGCATTAGAATGCAAGTATACAATTTCAGCATGATGATGTTCCAATGCCCATGCCATTATTTTGGCATCATTGCATTTGCTCCATACTCGGCTGTGTTCAGTTAAAACTTTTGGACTATATTTGAAATATTGTGGTTTGTTATTGCCAAAACTTTCCTGTGAAGAAACTGACTTTTCAGACTGTCCCCAGGAGACTTTTATACTTCTGAGAAGGCAAAAGAATCTTAACTGACAATTCCCTCTTCCTTTGATTTTGCTAGTATTTCATGGAGTAGTCAAACTGATTTAAAAAAAAAAAAAACCCTAGATCTAGGATAAAAAATTGCCTGTCAAAATTCTACACTGATTTGAGGACAGGGAAATTGGGTGGCTGATTTCTTTAAATTTCTCTGGGGAATTGAGAAATTATTTCCCAAGGGAATTTAACTGAAGCATTGGGAGACAGAAGAACTGCAAAATATTGGAAAAATAGCACCATACGTGAAAGACAATGATACACACACAGAGAGAGACACACACATAAACATTTTAGTTGCTTTTCTCTAAATATAAGCAGAAAAAAGTCTGAATTTCTTCCCTGAAAGAATGTCAGAAATTCTCATCGGAACTTTTAGGGAAAGGGAAACTCAACACTGAACTCTACAGCCAATATCTATATAAAACTGTGTACCTTAAAATAAACTGTTAAAGATAGGTTTACAGATTATATGTGTGAATATACATTTTCTCACCACATGAAACTTTTTTTAAAAAAATAATAATAAGCAATTGGATTTAAAAAAATCAAGCTCATGTCACCAGTTTTAAATAGACAAAAGTTCAGTGGCCTGACTAACCAGCTAATGAAGGTGTCTAATTGTTGAGAAGGACATGCTAGGAAAAGATAGCCTAATAAAAATAATATCATCAGTGATGCTAAGTACCAGCAACAGTTGTAATTAGTGGAAATTATACATAAACACAGCTGGAAAAGGATATTCATGCTGTGCATGGTTGAGGACACAAGTATTTGTACACTGGTATTTAATGTAACCTTCCATTTTATCCAATGTATCCAAGCCTTTGAGAGAAGACTTCAGATATGAAGCAGGGGTGGTAACATCTATGGTCCAAGGCTTGTAACGATTTTAGCATGCTCTGTATTCCAGATGTTTAGGCCCCATAACTTCTTTTATTGTGTATTTATATTTTATATTACATACTGATACCATCCAATGTTACAAATTACATTTGAGAAAAACCTATTTCTGTTTAAAATAATACCCCATTTCCCAGAAAATAAGACATCCCCTGATAATAATCGGGCTTTTGAGCACATGTGCTAAAATAAGCCTTCCCCCCAAAATAAGTCCTCCCCGAAAATATTTAAACGCAAAGCTGGAAATCAGGTAAGACAGCAAGAGGAGCCCCATATTGCTCCACACGGCCTAAAATAATAAGACCGCCCCGAAAATAAGGCCAAGTGCTTATTTCGGGGTTCAAAAAAATATAAGACAGGGTCTTATTTTCGGGGAAACACAGTAGTGTTAATAATTTTATGTAAACATGTTCTAAGATTTGGGGATACTTCAGCAAACTTGTCAATGTTCTAACTAAAAATTAGTAATCAGAAAATTCAGCAGAAATCTTTGGTGAATTTCTATTGGGAATGATTGTACATTTTCCTTCCTGGACTTTAAAAATGGTGTAACATTAGAAATTCAATTTTTTTATATACCTGTCAATTCTATTTCTAGACAAAACTTCTGAAAACTAAAATATCTACTTCTTTGGATCAGTGCTATTAAAAGTATGGCAACTATCACAAGTTAAAATGTTGACATAGTAGCAAGGATAATTTAGGAATATGTTAGTTAAAGACCTCTGTAACTCATATTTTAATTTTATTAACAAAGCAATTTCTAATTGATTACCTTATTTAAAATCATATTTGGGCAGAAATATTAATTTATGTTTCGTTCATTAATGTTACAAATATGTGTATATGAATATGATATGTGAATTTGTGTGTGTATATGAATATATTTAAAAACCCCAATCTATCTGGGTTTTTTGTTCCTTTTAGTTTTTCTTTTTATTCAGTTATGCTTTCTGTCTCAATGTTTTGTTGTATATGTGTATCTGTGTCTCTCTGTCTCTACAATATGTGTGCATTGGATCAATCCCAAATAGAACAAAATCTAAGGACTTATTGCAATTTCTCCATGCAGTTGGGGAGACATTATCCCACATGGCTTATGATTGTATAGGACAGTGATGGTGAACCTTTTAGGGACCGAGTGCCCAAACCGCAATCCAAAACCTATTTATTTATCACAAAGTGCCAACATGGCAATTTAACCTGAATAATTCAATCACTCTTTCACAACTTGACTTCTCCCTGGTGGCACTGGATTTCTTTAACAGCACAACTCAGAAATGATAGGAGTGTAGTGCAGTAGCTTCTGGAGAGCCATCACATCCTTATTCCTTCCTTCCTTCTTTTTCCTTCCTTCCTACCTTCTCCTCTGATTTCATCTTTCCTTCCTTCCTTCCTTCCTTCCTTCCTTCCTTCCTTCCTTCCTTCCTTCCTTCCTTCTTCCTTCCTTCCTTCCTTCCTTCCTTCCCCCTCCTCTGATTTCACCTTCCTTCCTTTAATCCTGTATATTATGGTTCGTTATTGTTAGTAATTATTAAAGAATGCTGTGTAGCTTAGAAGCTCTTAGCAAAAATAACAGCAGCTGTTGTTTGTGGCTGAAGGTATCCTGGGCTGTTATTTACACACACAGGCAGACACACACATATTTTTATTCCACTTTCCCTAGGTCCTTGGGAATGGCATCTTTTCCCCATCCCCATCTTTAATAAACCCTAACCTACTTTGCACCTTTTAGCTACTATTGTCCCATCTTGCTTCCCCTCCCCTTAAAACGAGGCTAGGGAAGAAAACCAGGAGGCGGGAATCTAAGGGGGAGGAAGAAGAGACCTAGGCAGATCCCTCTCTGAATAGCCTCCCACCCACATTTCAACTGATTTCCTCTCCGATCCTCCAATGAACAGACCCCACCCCCCTTTTTGGACTCTGGACTGCTGGGCCTTTATTTTCTCCATTTATTCGGGGAAATTTGATTTTTATTGGGTCTTCCCCTGCCCCATGCCAAAAGGAAAGCCAGCCAGGCTTCTCCCCCTAGAAGTCCCCCTACCCTTCCCCCTGCTCCCTGTTCCCTACCCCCCACTCAATCCCACTTCGGGACAGAGGACCACACGCTGGAAACTTGTGTTAGGGCGATGTGAGAGTATGCCTTCTGACCCTCCGTGACTCGGCCCACAACACTTGAGCTTCTCCAGGCCCAACTTGCTGAGGAGGGGGGATTAGCCCTGATGCCTCCACTCCCCACCCCCCATGGTCCCAGCCATCGCTTCCCAGATTCCTCAAAGGTGCAGCACATTTCAAACGGGGCAGCCCATGTGTGGAGGTACTGAACAGTCCTGCTGCAAGAGCCAGGCCAGGCCTCTCCACTGACCGACTCATCAATGGGGACCCTTCTGTTGGGCCAGCCATCAACCCACCCCCCACTGGGCTTTTGTGCTCAGTGTTCGGCCGGGGGAGGGGAGCGCTTCCCCATACCATCACCTTCTTTCACTTGGCTCTGCTGTCAAGGGAGGAGGAAGGCCAGGCTTGGGAGGAGGCCGCCACCCTGCCATTCTCTCCCAGCTCTCCTTGCTGGCAGCAACAGTACCAGGTAGAATACTGTTGCCGTGCAAAGGCAAATACAGGGGCGCTTCGTTCCTGCACTAAGGCTCCACCCATCGCCACCACTGGCAGCTCTTTCAACCCTCTGCTGCGACAGGGTGACAACTGCAGCAGAGGGGAGAAAGAGCCGCATGGGTTGCATTGTGGTTCAGCTTCAGGAGGACACAAGTGAAAAGGTTCACTCAATCAATTCCAACTTCACAAAATCTTTTGCTTTCACAAGAAGTTGGAATTGATTGAGTGAAACACGATGGAGAAATGTGATTGGAGCTGGGCTAGGGAGACGGCGTGCATGCCCACAGATAGCGCTCTGCATGCCACGTCTGGCATGCGTGCCATAGGTTCGCCATCACAAGTATAGAAGAACCACTTTATAAACTTTTATACCAAAATCAGTAGTGAAATCTGAACTGGTTTGCTACTGGTTCGCTGGCTGGTCATGTGCACCAAATGTGCGCTGCATGCACATGCGCAGTGCACACCAAACACATGCTGTGCAAGCGGACACGCACAGTATGCTCCAAAAGGAGGCTTGGGAAGGTAAGTAGAACTTTAGCAAAGCTAAACAGCATGGCACAGCTGATCCCCCCCCCCTCGCTGTTCTACTTACCTTCCCAAGCCTCCTTTTGGCACATGCTGTGCGCGTGTGTATGCACAGTACACACCAAAAGGAGGCTTGGGAAGGTAAGTAGAACGGCAAGGGGGGATCAGCTGTGCCACATGATTTAGCTTTGCTAGAAAGCAGGATTTCCTGCTTTCTAGCAAAGCTAAACTGCCCAGCACAGCCGATTATCAAAAATCCCAGTTTGGAGGAATCAGTAGCTTTTTGACTGAACCAGTATCTTTTTAAACTACCGGTTTGCCCGAACTGGAGTGAACCGGTAGCATTTTACCCCTGATCAAAATGACAAACAATATTGGCACTACAGGAAAGAAGGTTTATACTGTTGGAATCTAAAAAGCCCCTTAAGAAGTAGTATTTTTCATTTAATTTTATTGCCATTTATTTTACTATTTTCAATTGGAAGATTCCTTAATTGCTTTCAGCAAACGGTAGTATAGAAATGACTTAATATAAACCAGATGAGAATTTATTGGGGAGACTGGTCCGTGGTCTGAAGCAGTCAACTGAATACCCCATGCCCTCACAATGCAGGACTCAATCAATTATGATCAATTTTGTGGTGGTTTTGCTTCTTCCTCAATTTTCCATCAAGAAGAAAATTAAATGCTGGGATTTAAATTTCCAAACCACATTTGTCATCCATTTGTAAATGTTTAAATAGGTATAATCCTTCTAATGCAAAATGTTGGAAGATTTATTGAAACATATAAGGAGATGTTAAGTCTTTAACTGCTATTAGATAATATGTAACACATTTTACTCTGCTTAGCTGTCCATTTGTTAATCAGGGAGTGGGTGATAATGTTCTGAAATCAGTTTGAACTTTAAGATATTCATTAGGTGGTGCTATAATTAGCTACACAGCTCAGAGAAACTTCCTGTTTCTCTGAGGAGAGAGAATTTTGATAAGAATTCTGAAAATACACATTTCTGAAAAACAAATGCAGGAAGAAATTTTTCAGACACATCCATACAACATTAAAATAGTGAGAATCCATGAAAAAAGGAGGAGCAACTGACAGTTTGCATCCATTGTTGGAAAACAAATATTAAATATATTATAATGTGGTGCATGTTTCAACTTTTTTTTGGGGGGGGTGAATAGTTTGTGGCTGATAGATGAATAATACCTATAATAAATAAATAATCCAGGTTTTCTGGCTAAAGGACCAGGGTATATACAAGATTGCCTTCTGCCGCAGATAGCCTCCCACCGGCCAATACACTCCCACAGAGAGGGGCTCCTCAGGGTGCCGTTGGCCAAACAATGTCGACTGGCGACACCCAGGGGGTGAGCCTTCTCTGTGGGGGCACCAGCCCTCTGGAATGAGCTGCCCCTAGAGGTTCATATGATCCCCGACCTGCGTACCTTTCGCCACGCCCTGAAGACTCTTTTATTCCAACAAGCCGGGCTGGCCTAATAGGAATTTTTAAACTGGGTGTTTGTTAGTTTTTAACTTCGTGGGCCAAATTTTATATATTTGTTTTTAAATTGTTCTTAAATTTTGTGGTTTATATGTGTTTTAATATGGCTGTACACTGACCTGAATCCTTTGAGAGAAGGGCGGTACAGAAGTTTAATAAAATCTAAATCTAAATCTAAAAATGCAATCCCTTATACATAAAAGCATTGACGTATTGTTATTTATATATATGCATGTGTGTGTGTGTGTGTGTCAAAAAGTAAACTGCTTTTATTTGTTCAGAGAAAATGTCTGTTATTCATCGAAGTCTATTAAATGCAAACATATCATTCAAACACTTTTCATCAATTACACATGACATCATTACATAAATTGCCATAGAAAGTTGGCATGTTGCATATGAGGTCCATTTAATTAAGGTCTGCTAAATTAAGGTTTTCATTGAATTCCTTCTTTAGCCCTTCATAAGGTGGTGAGAAACCAGATAGCCAAATATTTCCCAAAATATGACAAATAATTCCTATTCAGTGGTTTAATTAGCCAAGCATAGAATCTTCTCTATCCTACTATCATCCTTTTTTTCTATTTCTGTTTCTCTTCTACGATTACTCAGAACACCATGTCTATTGAATTCCTTCAATATTCAGTGGGTTGGTTTAGGTGGGACAGGGAACCTTGTTTCTGATCCTTTAATAAATTTATACAGATCTTCAGATTTTGAACAGTTTGGAAAATTCCTGATCTGATGTATTGCTGTTGCATGCAAGATGTATTGTATATATGGATGTTAGGCAATATTCAGTTAATAATGTATGGAATAGAGTGTAAGATTTAATCTAACATGGTAAGCAGATATATTCTTATTTCCATTAAAAAATGAGTTTCTCTTCTAAGTTGTAAATCTTGCATAGCATACCACAAGGAATGGGGAAACTATAGACACAACTCCCATTACTCCTTACACTAAACTCTAAAGGCTGTCTCTGATAAAAAAAAAATTGATCAATAATGGTTACCTAAAATTCTACAGTCTATATAGTTTTTCTAATATCCTTACAACATGCCAAAGGTCAGTTCAATGTTATCCAGGAATAAAAAAGATGAGTTTTAATTCATATTCTCAACTATTCATGAACCATCTAAAAAACAAGTTTATCACAATATGATGTACTATAAAATATTGGGAATTTGCACCAAAGAGTTTAAAAGAAAATGACTAAGCTTTCACTGAAACTACTGGAAGTATCATAGGTAATTGGCTTGCAAAATGATTAACTAACAATAGTTGGATTCAGTTTTGTTCTGCTGAGATAACAAAGGGATGACATACTAGGATAATAGTTTCTTCTTATCCTAAGTGGACATTCCGAAATGGGAGTAAATATTGAGAACAATTAGAAGTGAGCCAGGTAACTTAAGTACACAAATGTTTTCAAGACTGCTAGACTTATGATGGGAAGGGTTTTTAGGGCAAAAGGCAACATTAATAAGGCTATCTGGATTCTACTCTGTATTTTCAGCCCAAGTCACAAAATTACAAGTAAATTATTTATGTTTCCAAAATCATAGAAGAGTTCAATTTTTAAAAATTCATTTATTTATTCTTCTTGAATCTTTTCAGTTACTTTTGTCTATACCCAATTTTTCATGAAAGAATATGACACTGCAGAAATAAAATCTAGATTCTGGAACAATCATTGTTGGTGAATGATGGATGACTCATGGTTCCTTTGGAGTGTTAAGATACAGTAGGCATAAAGTTGAGAAGGAAGGAAGGAAAGAAGGGATCTGTAAATATATCAAGAACTTCTTGTTGATATTCAGTTGTGAGTACATAATTTCTCTGTTATTATTATTACATTCTTCCAGGAAATGAATCAAGACACTACTCCAAACATTATGCTGTAGAACAGTTCCTAAGCAAATTAATATAATATAAAATAGCTATTAATGGTATTCCACAAGGATAGTTTTGCCTCTAGTATAGGCCTGTAGGATAGGGAAGGGATAGCATTCCAAGTATCTAAGCAGTTTTCCATAGACAATGGTGAAGAATGTAAGGAGGTGTAGTTTGCTAACATCCAAAAAGCCACAGGTTTTATATCTCTAGATTAAAAACTGAGGCATCTCTGGAGTAAAACTGAGCTTTATGCTTCTGATACTCTGGCCAAAATATGCCCAAGTTGGACTAGTAGGGTACTTAGCATTAGCAAACATGTTGCATGCAATATAGGTATGATCAGGTTATGGCTGGTCTACTCATTCTTTAGATTACTAAAAAGTGTTATCTGATTGAATCTTCATTGAACAGAGCCAGAATGGGTAACAGAGGTCAATATTGATAAAATTATTTGGGAACAACTGTCCTTTTTATGCTTTTAAGATTTTTTGCTTACTGTTTTTGATTCTTTTTACATAATATTGCTTAGACCCAAAGGCTAGAGCATGTATGTGTGTGTACATTTTAATATATACAAGTAATTGTGTATATTTGTGTGTGTGCATGTGTGTGTAGGTAGGTGGGTAGTAGAGTACATTTTATATGTAAATAAAATTAACTGAAATGGAAGAAAATTCTTGCTCGTTGTTCTTGCCAAGTAGAGCAAATTTCCTTTACTAAAATAGGAGAATGTTTTCTTGCAAGTGTCTACAGTCTATTAGAAATGTTTATCACCACTTCTCAACCTATTAAGCTTGAAGGACAGACAGTAGAAATAAACACTTCACTAGAATCTGAGAGTTAAGAAAAGCAGAGGATTACGGTATGAATAGTCTGTGTAGCCAATACATTACTATGGGATTCCTCACTTCTCCTTGAGAGCGACGACTTTGGAAACAGAGGGAAAAACTTATCTTTTAGAGGAACTTTCTTGTTCCAAACTGTTGTTAGAAGTTAAGTTGGAAGCTATATAAGAGCTATATGCTAATGTACTCTAATAGATATAAAACAGAAGCCATGACTTATTTTATTCAACCATTTTCAGGCTGTAGAAAAGGTAAGCCTTTTTTCCCAAAATATTTGAAACAAGATTTATTTATATTTTCCCACCCATTAGTGAAAATCTGGATAACTCCTAATGTATTTCCTTCTCCGTTTATTAGTAGGCATCAATATTAAGTGTATAATGTATAACGGCACCCTTAAAACTCATTCTATTTTTGCCAATGTCCTTTTTATTTGGCTCCTTTGTACTTAGCATGATTGTATTTGAGGAACTTCAAAGCACTTTTTAAAGGATGAAAAGGTCAAAAGTCTTTGTTCTCATATCAAGGGGTAGTCCCATTTTGTAGGGCTAGGTAAACATCCTTCTTTTGAGGCAAACATTTAAGCATAAAGATTGACTCCTTTCATTACAGTTATCTTTTTTTTTTCTTTTTCAACTATCCTTCCCAACTGAGAATACATGTATAGTCCCCATAATTTCTCAGAAGAAGAAAGAGATCTGTAGGCAATTCTTAGAGATCAAAGCATTGACTTGGGAAATCACAACAGAGATTCATAGGATTAAGATAAGTAGCAGAGTTAATAATAAAACTTCTTAATTCAATGTTATTACTTCAGAAATATACCAATACATCTTACTGGCCAATCCGTGTACGAAAGAAGAAACAGGCATAAATCTGACATCAGAAATGACAATAGGCAAAAACTACAGTGATAACATTATAGTTCACTGACTTTCAGGGTGGTCAAAACCTGAGATAGATTTCACAAAATTTAATATTAAATTTTAAACCAGATTAATTCAGAGACTTCATTTCACGTTTAATGTGCTGATCAACATCAGTGTCATGCTTTTCACTTTGTAAATAGTCATTATCGATAGCTATTTTTTAATCATCTGTCCTCCCATGTTTCATTTTACTCTGACTTCTTTTTCATTATTCACATCTACAGCCAACTATAGATTTATACTTCGTACTCCTCTGCTAAGGTAATATTCCATATACATCTTACCAAGTGAACTTTTTTCTTCATTATCACATTAAAGAAATTCATACTGTAATAAAAGTGCAATAAATCCACATTCCTACTGTTTTCAAGAACACAATATAGAGCGATTGATCTCTGTTTCAGAAATATTTTGCCATTTGCCTTTCTAGGCAAAGGAAATGGAGGCATTTAATTAAAAGCAAGGGTGATCAATGCTAAAATAATGGCAATGGGGACTGAGATGAAAAAGTAGTAATACTAACCAGTGTTATTAGTTTGCTGCTTCAAAATAAAATTTCTGTGCCTAAAAAAACCTGAAGTAACAAATGACACAAAACATTGAAAATATTGAGTACTGTGAAAATAGGTACTGTTTTCTTTACACTGATGGAAGGTGTCAGTTTTAGTTCATTTCACTAAAACTGTTTTGCTTCACTTTGGTTATCAGCATATTGCAATTGGAAATCAAATGATCCAAATTCTTGGTTTTCTTCTGATATTTATGAAATGGGATATAAAATGCAAAGAGCATAATGGGCTGCAGACCTAAACAGTTGAAGGGGTGTCTTTTAATTCAAGAGAAAAAATTATTTTAAAAAATCAGTATCAGCCCTATTTCTAGAGCACTATTCTAAAGATCTCTCTCTCTTTCTTTCTTTCTCTCCCTCCCTCCTCCCTCTCTTTCTCTCTCCCTTGCCCCCCTCCCTCTTTCTCTCTACTCTCTCTAGCTCCCTCCCTCTCTCTGTCTCCCTCCCTCCACCTCTCCCCTCCTCTTGTCTTTGTTTTCACTCTGTGTATGTGTGTGTGTGTTTAAGGCAGGGATAGAGAAAATGGTATTCTTCTCGTGACTTGGACTATATTTCCTATAACCCTTTTCAATGGTCTTTGATAGCTGGGGCTGATAGTTCAAAACCACTGGATGAAATTCCTGTTTTAGGGAATTGTTCTGCCTTTTCAACTCAGAAGGATCATTAATACATGATGCTTACCTTCAGATCAAGTTTGTCTTGCCTTTGATCAAAATGTATTGATACTGGTTAATGTTATTTTCATAAACGTGTGTGTCAGTCATGCTTACCATCTGAATGCACAGCTTGAGATAGTAGATGCCTGATTAAAAGAACTGGTTTACAATCAGTTCACTAAATAGGAGCCCCTGCTTAGTCCAGAAATAACAGTGTGGTATAATAAGCTGATAAGTAAACTTTCGTCAAAGCCAGAGAATCTAATTGCGTCTTTCCAGCTATTGCCTCCCTACAATGTTTAACAAGACTCTTTAAAAACATCTTTCTTCTTTCTTTACGCAAAGTCATCCATGGTAACACTCCCACAAGTGTTCTGTCTAACAGATTTGTCTGTTTATCTACACATATTCCTTACCAATACAATGATTTTGCAGTGCTTTATCCATATATGACCTCCAAGTCATATACTGAAGGCTTTTTCCCTGACTTTTAATAATCCCTTTCCCATAATCTGCACATTACAAGCATGCTTGGAATGTGCCAGGTTGGATAAATTGTTTTACTCTAAACCACTGGAGTGAAAGAATTTAACAGTCCCTAAACTAATATAACATACAAGGGCCTTCTGAATGCTGGTAATGAATAAGTTCTGTAATTATTCTTCAAAAGGACCTTGTAATGTTTTGCTAGTATTTGTTCCTGTTTTGTGTCTATGCGACTTCTGAGAGACTAGGGGAAAGATTAGACTACTTGTGTATTATAAACACATTACCTACTCAGTTAAGGACAGTCTAGACAGGGATTGTAACTAAGACAGTGTCAACATCTGTCTTCTAATTTCCAAACAATGTATATTCCAACAAGAGAGGCCTCTGTTTTTTTACCCCATGTTGATAGTTCTTCAGAGCAGTTCAGCACATTTCTTTTGATGATGGTTTTGAACGAACATGATTACAACAAAGTGGCAAACAGTATTCTGTTACAAGGTTTTCTATCATTCTGTGGCTCCTGTTTAAAAGGCAAACATGGCTTTATTAATATTGAACCTAGTCTTGATAAGGGATGAAACTCTCCACAGTTTTCTCCAAGTTAAAAATGCTGTGGGCTTTTAGAGTAATTTGCTTTGCTATGATTGTCCTAAATGAATCAGAAATATTTTAAATGTCCTCTTTTTTGCTAGCATTTTTTATCATTATTTTAAGGCATTGACTTGAACATTTTCTCTTTGTAACATAATTTTTCCTGATGAAGATATGCCTGAAGCATTTTATGTGCTGATAGAATTTCTCTTTTCCTTTTGCCTTGTTTTATTTTTCCAAAAGAAAAAAAAGTAGATGAATTGATAAAGTGGGTTAGGTAAGGACAAGGCAGATGCAAATTTCTATAGAAAGAAATGGGGCTACATCTAAAAAAAAACCCAGTGAGCTCTTACAGCTACAAAATAAGTACTATTTTTCCTGAACACAGAGACATAGAATTTTATTCTTTTTTATCTTTTAGTTTCTATCTTGGTTATCTCAACTTAATTGATTGTCTCAATTTAATTCTTCAAAGCTTTTATTGTCTTTATTTATTATTAAATTCCAACAACTCTGGGTGGCTCACAAATAAAAGCATTTTTTTTTAAATATAAAATGTTATGAGCTCCAGAATAGCTGTTTTAGAAAAGGTTAGTGTATTGCCACTTAGACTTTTATTTCATTGAAATAAAAGCATTCTGCCAGCCCAGCACATTATATTCATAGAATGGGGAGCAATGCCATTTTATCCCTGGTATCGGGCAGCAAGCTATTTGGGCCCAGTCTTGATCTCCATAACTTTGTTACATTGCGGTATGTCAAACCTCTGGCTTAAGGACAACCCATAGTTAAGTACAGAGCCTGTTATATGTGAATTAAATGCATAATGATTTGAGTTCATTGAACAATACTACTTGTGAATTGTTCTATTTGTACAGTATTAAGCAATAATGCTGTTCAAAATTACATACAAATTTGACTTAAGGTCAGATGGGAATGGAACATGTTTTAAACTGGGGGCTGCCTATATATGCATCATTTCATCAGGATGTCTGTCCAGTTGCATCATAACCATTTATTCAGGTTCAGTGAGATTTACTGCAAGATTGCATGCTGTCTTGCCCAAGGCTGACAATCTCTGCTGGAGTTTGCAGTCATGAAGTTTGATCAGCGAAGAGCAATCTGTACTCTGTCAGGAGTCAAAGCCAGGAAGTCTCACAAACTGAACAGGTGAAATCAGAAACTAGTAACATTAATAAAAGAAGCCTCACAAGGTCATTAACTGACACTGCAGGCAAAGCAAGTAGAAGAGTAAAAGCCAAAGAGACTAAAATAAGGGACACAATATGTGATGATTCCAGCAACTCAGTATTGACAAGGTTATTTAAATCAGAATTTCCTTTGCCATTCTGTTCCAGTTTATTTTAATAGTATTAGTTTCACAAAATGTTTTGCTCTGAGCTGAATGTGGGCAGGCTTCACCTCCACCAGTTCTCGACTCTCTGTTTGTTCTTTTGGGCTCAAGAACATTCCAGATGACATCCTGGGAGGAACTTCTTTAGCTGTTCTCAGATCAGATTGCAAATTGCAAAATGATTAATCCCATGAGTAAGAAAAAAAGGTCACAGAACTACTGCAGGCTGTCTGGTATGGAGGATGACAATTCTTGTAACTGCTGGTAATAGGTCATATTGGGCAGAGATTATGGCTGTTGTAGTTAAACCATCTGAAAAGTACTTGCTAGACTACCTGGAGCTTAGAACCTGGTTTTAGCATGTTAACTTCATAAAGGACAAGAACTCAAGAACTAATGGACGATCCAACATAATATAGAAACTATAAATATAAAGTAACTTATATTTTAAGTATAGTACAACTATCTTGTTCTCCCATTCATATATATGTATACGTTTATGTATATGTAGACATGCTATTTAAATACATACACACATACAGTGGCTTTCTTAGAATAAATCATTAAAAATTAATCTGCTCTTACATTCAACAATATTTGGGTTTTAATCATATGCAAAGTCATTTGTTATCAGTAAATACATGATAAATGCATAGTGCTATTATCACTGTTCATCATTTTCCTCAGTGCATGTGTCTGTTTGGAGACCAAAATAGGCAGTTCTTCTTTTATCATCTGCAAATACTTCTATTTTTCTTCTGAGGTCTCCTTAAAGTTTTTTTTAAACTTCTTTTTGAGCTTTTTTTTTTTTTTAGTTCTCCTTAGGACTTGCACATTTTATTACATTTATTACATCCAATTTTAACTTTTTTGCAAAATAAATAAATAAATATAGACATTTGTGTATTTTTCATGCTATTTAGTGAGAGCCACAAAGGTTTGATTTTCCAAAATTCACTTTGAATAGTCTCTGACTCACTCCAATATCAAACAGGTTCTTTTGCAAATCAAGTTTTGTCTTACATCTGGTATATACTTTTATTTTAAACATCTTTTCTTAATGCTCTATTTGTACAGATTTTAAATTACTTTTGGAGCCAATTGAATTCACACTCTAGTAGAAATTAATTTAGCCCGATAGATTGACATTTTTCTAAGTAACATCAGAACTGCATGGGATAGAATTGAGAGGGAGGATGAGACTTGAAAAACAGAATGGGCCAATAAGTCTACAGCACCCACATCCAACTACAGGTTGGTGGCTGCAATTCAGTATGGAAGGAAGGTCCAAATATTCTTCAAAAGCAGCCCATATAGCATGTGCATACAATAATCCAATCCAATAGGGCAATTTGTATTCCATCATAATGGATTCTGACCCATATGATGGAATGATGTGAGAACATTTTGAGACCGGAATCAGTTGTATTGTCTGCTTTCAGTTTATTTGAGACCAGAGAAGGCTGATCTTTTCTTTTAAGAAGAACCTTTTAAGCAGAACCATCTTTTGCATACTGGCCTGGAGAAGAGAAGAAGAGAAAAACAAATACCTCTTATCTATTCCAACTCTAGTCTATTGTCCGCATAAGAACAGCTACCAATGTCTTCAAGCAACCATCCAGTTTGATTGTTTTAAAGCAGAATTTGAGGAGCCTCTCTAAATTTTTCAGCTGATATCACTTTAAAATTGATATGAGGAAACATTTATTCACATGTAATCAGCCAGAGAAATGGGGTGCAATGAACTTAATTTAGAGGTCTCAAAAAGGAACTGCAGTACAATATACAAATTAATGAAGGACAAACATATCAGTAGTTACCAGGTGCTATGTCCAGGATTCAATCAGTCAACACACTAGGTACACATAAACAACAATGGGAGAGGAGCACTGGATGGACCTTCTATTTTTGGGTCTTCCTGGATGCATTTGATGGCTATCGATCAAAAGGATTGCTAGATAGATTGACTGACCTACTATGCTATTCTCATGTTTCTGATCTCAGATATATATATATATATATATTGTGCAGCATAGGGATGGTAACAAAGTAGTTTGAATGGTCTCTTTCATTTAGTCCTTTATAGCTTCCCATCTTAACAACATGGAGAGTGGAAGAAATTGCAGAATAACATTTTAATTTTAAATCTTCAGCTCTATAGCAGCTCCGGGTAGGAAACTGACTGACTGATGTGTTTTGTGCTCACCTATTAGCCAGAAAGAATAACTGCTAGCAATAGTTTTCTCAGCATTTTTAGGCCAACAAAAATGAAAACAATTGCAGGTTGGTTTTAAACTGATTTCAAAGGATTTGGAAATAAAAAAAAGGGAGAGCAGTGGCATACAAAGGGTGTGGCAGTGAAGGCAGATTGGTATGGATGCAGACAATAAGGGGTGAATTGTCTGAGACAATTATCCATAGCAGTCTTTTTCAACCTCAGCAACTTTAAGATGTGTGGATTTTAATTACCAGAGTTGATGCCTGCAGAATTCTGGGAATTTAAGTCCACCCGTCTTAAAGATGCTGAGATTGAGAAGCATCAGTCCTGAAGAACAACAAGAGATGTACAGTTGGATCAGCTGCTGGTTGAGATTTATTTGGTGCAGCAATAGGCAAGGAGCAAGACAAGCTTTGATGGTGTGGTTGGGCAGCCTTAAGCTGCTGCTCAGCCCTCTGAGCAGCAGCTTCTGCTATTGGTGCCAAATATGCCTAACATGCCACTGCAAAGGAATAGAAATCCTAGATCAGCGTAAACCCTCAATCAAACTGTCCAGACAGAGCACATTTCACTAGTTTTAAGATGTTAAGATGTATCATTGGCCACCCATATCATCTGCTTGCCAAGTAATACTATTATGTTAATATCATGGATGTTTCAATTCTATCAAAGACAAACCAATACACTGATTTTAAAATGAACCATATTGTAATCAGAAACATTTACAGTTTGTTTACCCTCACACAGTCTGTTGCTGACTTTGAAAAGTCTAAGGATTAAACACAAAACAGTGCAAGTAAATACTCCAATCTTCATATTTTAATAATCTGAAAATGGATTCTCATTATATGAGTTTAATTGGTGCATGCCAACTGCTACCTTTAAAAAAAAGATAACTGGAGCAATTTTATTTTGCATTATTCTTGAAGCTGTGAAAAAAGGATCAGCCCTGGTATGAAAAAGTGTTATGATGGGTTCTTTCAACCTCAGACTCAGAAAAACAATTTACTTAAATATCTATATTTATGTTTGCCTGCAAAAGTTATACTTATAGCAACTCTCATATTTACAAAAACGCCCACAAAAAACAATCACCTTAGGTTGTTAAAACTCATGTTGTTTTTCCCCTGAAAATATTTTTCAACATCAAAGATATCCATCCCCCCTCAAAAAAAATGTAAGGAAGAAATGAGAATAAAGGCAGTCACTCACATGACCATAGCCCTGACACATTTAAAATCAGATCGCACTAAGTTCAAGTCAATCACCAAATTTCATTTGTCTTGTTTGCCTAGCAGAAGAAGGTGTTAACAGAATAATAGCTTTACCACTGATACAACTAACAGTTATGTTGATTCTGATTAGTGGATTGTTATAGTCATTGAGGTGAAAGAATGCGTGAAGTTGCAGTAATTTCTGGATTGGATTCTAGAATCAAAATATTGAATAACAGATGATGAAGTTTCAGAGAGATCCTGTTTGAATATATGTCTAAGTGATCTTCACTGGAGCTCTTCTCAGTGTTACAGTCCCACATTTATGACTGCGTTGTTGGACTACACTTTCCTTGAATTTTTTCCAGCCATATGATTCTCTCTATAATGAATGCAAAGGCTGCTTTTCATCATCAAAGGCCTATCTTTGACCCTTCTTCTCTCACTCTTTTGTAATTTATTTAACCCTTTCTTGAAAATTGAGAAGAGCAGAATCTCTTTATTTCTATTGTTCACATTGTTTCTGAAAGATAAAAACCTCATTGATTACATCCTAGAATGAAAAAAGGAAATAGTTCTTGTAAATATTTATGAGGTGGCTGTTTTGCAAACTTGGAAAGTACAAATGGCAAAAATCCAATGCTAGATATTCTTCAAAATCAAATCAATCATGTACATATTATAAGGCACTATGAGAATTCACAAATTCTTCAATTTGGTCAGTGTCAGCTTGTTATCAGTGTACAAACCAGGAGTTTGTGAGTTCTAGTCCTTCCTTACCCCTCTCTCTCCCCCTTCTCGCTCTCCCTCTCCCTCCCTCCCTCCCTCTCATCTCTCTCTCTCTCTCTCTCTCTCTCTCTCTCTCTCTCTCTCTCTGTGTGTGTGTGTGTGTGTGGGTGGGTGTGGGGGTGTGGGTTGTGTGTGTGGGGGTGTGGGTGTAAGCCAGCTAGGTGACTCTGGGCCTATCCAACAAAAGACACAAAGAAAAAAAAATCACTTCTGAAAAAAAAAATCTTCCCAAGAAAACTGCATTATAATCTCAATATATTGTAGCTTGCATTTTCCCATCCTGATTTATAAAGCCACATTTTTTTATCAAAAGAAAGTATGACTCCAAACATTTCAACATTTTGATTTTATAACACCAAACCTTCATAGGTCATTATGATGGAATCAGCTTTGTCACCAGGGCAAAACAGTAGTAACTATACAAGCATGACAGGATAAAAGAGAAAAGGTTGTTTGCTCTTTAAATAGGGAGGAATGCTACATGGGTGTGAATTGCTTTGTAGATTCCTTTTTCCCCTCCAGAGAAAGCAAAGAAACAGAGACAAGTCTAATTTGATTTCTTGGATTTAATAGGGCGTCTTTGTATAATTTAATATAAACAATTTTTATAAGAAAACAAAATATAAATGAATAAACATAAATGTTCATGTCAATGGAAATTTAAAAGTAAACTAATCCTCCCCTCCAAAAAAAAAAAAATTAAAGCCACATCCTATGTAAATTATCAAAGATACATTTATGGAATATATGAATAAATATACAGTTTTGTTTTGTTGCTGATATTTTAATTACAAGTATGTCTTAGTGCTGAAGTGCAGCGCTCTCTCTCTCTCTCTCTCTCTCTCTCTCTCTTGCTCTCGCTCTCTCCCTCTCTCTCTCTCTGTGTGTGTGTGTGTGTGTGTGTGCGTGCGTGCGTGTGTGTGTGCGTGTGTGTGTGAATACACACACACACACGCACACACACAGCTACATTGTTCAACAGGCAAAAATAACACCCACATTCATATACCCACCCAACCAGAATGTGTCATAAATAAATGCCTTGCCTCTGACCCAGAGCTGGAAGCAGGGGGGCTGGACAAGCCAGCCCCCAAGGTCCACCCTAGCCCAATAACCCCTCCTTACCTTAGCCACGCCCCGGGGGTACTTAAGGGTCAGCCATGCGGTCCTGCTGCAGTTCCAGACTTGTACCTGTAACGATAAGATGTATGATCAATAAACAATAATTGATTTACTAAGAACTTGTCTATGGAGTTATTGGGCACGATCCTCGAACACAATTAACAATATGGTAGCAGAGGATGGTTGGATAGCCCAATCCTGATACTCCACAGCATGCAAGGGACCACGACAGACAGGGTGAATACCAGAGCATTCACCAAGAAGATGGCAGAACGACCTGCTCAACCCGAAACCACGCAAGGAGAGGCACCCGAGAAGAGCGGCCTACTCCACCACCCATCCACCCCGGCCAGGAGCAACGAGGGGTGGACGAAGCACGAAACCTCAAAGGAAGAGATGCACGACCTAAAAGGAAAACTCCTCGAGCTGATAGATTCGTCGCAAAGCAACAATGACCTCGTCGCGGAACTCCGAAGCCTGATCAAAGGCTGCGAAGCAGCGAGTGAGGAAGATGAGGACGAATCCGATTACAGCGAAGGAGACCCAGTAAGGGAAAATTTCCCCCACCAAAAACCTACCGCAAAGGCCGAAGGAGACTTCGCGCCCTTTTCACGGCGGCCATCTTGGAAGATGGCGTCATCAAAAATGGCCGACCATCCACCAATAGACTCCCGAGATTTAAATTCCATGGCGGGAATCGGGGCCTACTCAAAAACTACCGACCAAAAATATCACAAAAAACAAAAAAGCCCAAAACCCAAACCTACAGACTCGCCTACCGAGCCCGAGGTCAATAAAGCCATCGAACTAATCGCCGCGGCCCTAGGGGACAAGGTGAAAATGCCAACCGTACACCCCGGTGCCAGGCCAAAAAACAAAAGGGACCCCAACGCGACGTGGGCCGGCGCCGACGCCCACCCCGGGAAGGCAGCCACCATCGCGTGGACCCAGGACCACCCAGAGCCCCTAAGGGACCCACCCGCAAAAACGGGACACCAAGGGCGATGGGATTACTCACCGGACCGACGACCGGGACCAGATCCGTGGACCGCGAGGCCATCCGCAGGCAGAGGACGTCCATCGGCGGGCAGGGGGATCGGCCCGACACCCACAGGCGGCACCCGCGCGAGACCGGGCCGACCGGGACCATTCGCGGCCCCAACGGGATTCCCAGCGTCCATCGGCGATCCTCACCGCTCTCCGAGGCTCCAGGCGACGATCCGCGACGATCCCGAGCAGGCAAGGCCAACCGGAGAGGAGCTGAAGGCCCATCCGGAAGATTGGGGCCTTCATCCGGGAGCAGCATGGACGAGCTCCTCACTCCACGACGACTGGGGAGAAATGAACCTCACGCATGCGCAGCACGCCCCTGTAAGAGAAACGGAACAGGACATAGAGCTACACCGACGCAGACACATAGAGACAAGTCAGTTCAGACTTGCCACAGTCGTTCCTCTGCCTTATTGCGAGTATCCTTATGTGAGGAACCATGGACAGCGACATAATGTAAGTAATTTAACTTACAATTCAGGGAATTTACCCAGTGATTTTCCTAGACTGAGGCTAGATGGGGAGAATTTCCTGGACTGGAATCAACAGCTCCAGGGCACCCTACTTAAGGAAGACCTGCTATCTATGATTACTGACCCCCCAGAAAAACCCTGGACTTTTGAACTGGATTGCATCCACCACAAAGCTTACTGCATTGTCATTGCTAGCATTACCCCCAGTATTTACCCCAGTATTGGTCACCACCTGACTGCATTAGAGATAATACAGAGAATGCACAAACTGTTTTACTGCCAAAGTGTTGCCAGCACCACCAGGCTATCCAGGGAATTTTATGCCACAAAACTCAAGGCAGGGACACCCATGAGCGAGCATTTACTATCACTAAATAATACTAGGACCCAGCTGACACAAAGGGGGGAGGTAATAAGCGAGAGGACCATGATAAGTATCATAGTGAATTCCCTAGACCCCAGTTGGGACACCTTTATTACGCAGATAGACAACCTAGGGACAGGGAGGCTCTCACTTGACTTACTAACGAGTAAACTAATATCAGAGGATTGCATCAGAAAGGAATGCTCCCTAAGCCGCAGGGAGCAAAGACCCAGCAGAAAGGTTGAGCCACAGGGCAGGAGCCAGGGCAACACAGAGTGCTATATATGTGGGTCAAGAAACCATTACAAGAGGGACTGCCCTAAAAATACAGGGGACAGGATGCATAGGAGAGATAGACTAGAACAAAGGACCAGGCACACTAGCGGACGCTCACCAGAGGCCAGGCACAGGCGTAGGGATTCACCTAGCCCTAGAGACAGGAGAGACCACAGGGACAGTTCCAGGGAAAGCCACACCGGATCCCTATATGGCATAGGGGACCAAGCACAACACGTAGGTCAAGGCAGGGAGGAAGGCACATGGCTGCTGGACTCAGGAGCCACAAACCACACCACACATGATCGCAACCTACTAACCTCTTTCACGGGAGAATGTTTTGTAGTGAAAGTGGCTAACCAGAATAACGTGCAAGTAACAGGCAAAGGTAATGCGTACGTACCAGGGATAGGTATGGTACGGGGAGTACTTCTAGTGCCAAATATACCATATAATATCCTTGCCACCCTAAAACTAAGCAAGGATAACAATGTCGAGGTGATTTTCAAAGAAGGAAAGGCACAGGTAACCAGAGGGGGTAAAGGGATAGGGAAAGTAATAGTCTGTGGGGAACTACCATTCTTCCACCCAACCAAGAGCACACAGCCAGAAGTGAACAACCACCAAGGGGTTAGCCCCAATAGCACAGGCAACGCAAGTAAGGAAGTAGAGGGGGTTGAGCTCACACACATCACTGATGAACCCAGTAAACGGGGGACACCTAGGAATGAGAAACCTATGATAGGGAAACCAATGCATGACAACTGTGCTCACCTATTGCACAGGAAACTAGGACACATTAGTTTCCCCGTAGTGCAGAAAATGTTGGAATGTTCTGAAGGTGTAAAAATAAAGGATTGTGAGAACTATCTCGAGTGTTCTATTTGTAAGGGCTCCAAATTAAAAACCAAACCAAGGCCCAAGAAGTCAGTACGCACAACTAATTCGATTTTCCAACTTGTACATATGGACCTAGTTGGGCCACTAAGGCCCTCCATCAAGTACAGGAAGAGGTACTTCCTGACCATAGTGGATGACTTTAGCCGCTATGGCTTCGTGTACACCCTAAAACACAAAAGTGAGGTTTTTCAAAAATTTAAGGAATTCTATGCAAGGGTAGAGACACAACACAACACCAAAATCAGACAAATAATGACAGACCGGGGGTCCGAATTCTTATCAAGCGACTTCTCGCGATGGTTAAAAGCACGCGGGATGGTCCACTACACGACTTCTCCATTTTCCGCTTTTCAAAATGGCGTGGCGGAACGAAAAAACGGAACGCTACAGACCATGATGAGATGCGCACTAGATGATGCCGGCCTAGGGCAGCATTTCTGGTCCGAAGCACTCATTTATTCGAACTATACTCTAAATAGACTGTGGTCCAGCGTACTAAATAAAACCCCATATGAATTAATGTACCAAAGGAAACCACAGGTGTCACACTTACACATATTCGGGGTTACAGCAGATGTACATATACCCAAGCAACTCAGGCGTAAGGGAGACAGGGTATCCAGGAGGCTGAGGTTCATGGGCTATGAACCGGGGACGAAGGGATACAGGTTCATAGACAACAGCAACAATTTCGTGATATCACAAACAGCTGTTTTTCACGAAAACGCTAACTGGTCTAAAATACACCTCAACGAGGTGTCCCTTAACAAGGACGGACCAGGGGATGATCAAAAGGAAATGAAACACCAAGCAGGGAGGGACACTGAACAGAGGAAAAACAAACACAGGGGACAGGAAATACCAGTGAAGGGATGGAAGGAAAACCACCCGATCATTAAAGTAGACTCACTCACCGAGAGAGAAGCTAGATACATGCATGACACAGAGACACCTCCTGACAGACCAGTCAGGACAAACAGGGGCAAAAGGCCAGAAAGGTTAGGGGACTACATACTATCCCTACATAATAACCAACTAACCCCCAACACATATGAGGACGTACTGAGGTTGCCAAATGAGGAGAGAGAAAAATGGGAACAAGCCATGGAAAGGGAAATGGATAGCTTGAGGGAACTAAAAGTGTACACTCCCTCTAAAGTCCCAACAGGAAAGACAACCATAGGCACTAGGTGGGTCTACAAGGTTAAAACCCTAGAGGGAAACAAAGCGCTCTACAAAGCAAGGCTGGTGGCTCAGGGATTCGCCCAGAAATACCCTGATGACTACACGGAAACGTACTCCCCCACGGTCAGGGCCGAGAGCGTGAAGTGTGCACTCGTAATCGCATCACTGCTAGGGCTAGAAGTGCACCAGTTCGACGTGCAAACCGCTTACCTGCACGCTGAACTCGACAAAGAGATATACGTGAGAGCGCCACCCAGCCAAAGCACCAAAAAGGGAGAAACCTGGATTTTAAACCGAAGCTTGTATGGACTCAAACAATCAGGGAAACGTTGGTATGAGTGCCTATCCAAGACATTAAAATCCATGGGGTTCTCAGCCACTTCAGCCGACAACTGCTTCTTCACCAAGAAGTCAGACAACTCCCTCAAATATGTTTTGATATACGTAGACGATATATTGTATATCGGTGATCAAGCCAGCAAATGTAATAACTTCGCCAATGAGCTAGGAAAACATTTTACACTAAAAGTATTGGGCAAGGTAGACAAATACTTGGGGGTGCAGATCACGGAAACAAGCAAGGGCTTTCAACTGTCACAGAAGGATAAAATTTTGGAACTAGTTCATAAATGCAACATGGCAAGCGCCAAGGGGTGTGAAACGCCAATGCAACCAGATTTCTTAAAGGACATGTATAATGAGGCTGAGGCGTTCAAGGACAACACATTATACAGATCCACCATAGGCTCCCTACTATACATTGCAAACTGGACCAGGCCAGACATCGCCCTGCCAGTTAACTTGCTGTCAAGACATGTGGGTAAGCCCACTGTGTACCACTGGGAGGCCATCAAAAGGGTATTAAGGTATCTAAAGCAAACCTCCGAGGCTTGCCTGTCATTAGAGCCCGAGAACACCACAACACCCACACTCACGTGTTACGCTGACGCTGACTGGGCTGGGGACGTAAAGTGCAGAAGGAGTACCTCAGGTTACATATTTTTTCTGAACAACAGCCCAGTTCATTGGTACAAAGGCAAGCAAGACCTGGTAGCCACATCTACCACGGAGGCCGAATATATCTGCTTGTCCAAAGCCGCCAACAACCTGGTCTGGTTTGATGACCTGCTCGCTGACATATGGGCCGAGCCAAGTTACCCCATCATCATGCACGAGGACAACAAAGCTGCCATGGAAATATCTAAGGCTGAAGCGGTGGGTCAAAGGTCGAGGCATATCGACATAAAGTACAAGCACGTCAGACAGTTCGCGAACATAGGATTTGTGAAGGTTATACATTGTGACACGGAAGAGCAGACAGCAGACATTCTAACAAAGCCATTGCAAAATAAACAGCACACGTATCTCACATCAAAATTAGGCGTCCTACTGAAAAGGACACCTCAGGTACACACCACGCAAAAACATCTCGGCCAGGCATTTAGAGGGGGTTTTGTCATAAATAAATGCCTTGCCTCTGACCCAGAGCTGGAAGCAGGGGGGCTGGACAAGCCAGCCCCCAAGGTCCACCCTAGCCCAATAACCCCTCCTTACCTTAGCCACGCCCCGGGGGTACTTAAGGGTCAGCCATGCGGTCCTGCTGCAGTTCCAGACTTGTACCTGTAACGATAAGATGTATGATCAATAAACAATAATTGATTTACTAAGAACTTGTCTATGGAGTTATTGGGCACGATCCTCGAACACAATTAACAGAATGATGGGAAAGAAATGAAAGGATACCACAGGGTTTGCAACAGAGTCTCTAGTTTTTCACAAATAAGTGTTAGTAAACCCTACATTCCATTCAAAGGAATGTAACAGAAAAAACCCTTTATTATATTCTCTAAAGAAAAGCAGCCTCGGGAGCTTGTGATCTAGAATGCAGAAGTTAGAATCTGCAATCAGCTTATTTCTACTGATTATTGCTCACTAAAACTATGTCTTTTTATATAAGTATCTCTGAAGAAAACAAGCCAAAGACTACAGTTTAAGCAATCCAAGTTTCTACTGCATCTTTTATGAAAGCACTTTCTGTGTTTTCCAGTTAAATAAATGTTAGGGTTTAATTACATTCATTTCCAAGTATTTAGCTTTTAAATGCTCTGTCCAGTCCAACAGTCAAATAATCAAAATAATAAAATTGTCAGAATAGGAGAATATATGAATGTAATTATCAAGTTACTTTTTCCAAAGCAGTCACCCTCATAATTATTACAGCCATTTTGTGTAATTTCCACCTTGGCCGGTTATTAGCAAGGAAGCACAAGTCTCGGTATTGCTGTTTGCTACTAATGTATCCAGTCTCTTTTGCTATTCTGTATTTGAAACTTTAGGCATCCAATGTCTATAATTTCATGAGTGTTTCTCTTAAGTGATTAAGTGAATTTACATTTTTTGTGCCCACTTATAAATGTTTCTGAGGTGCATGGATGGTTTTTGCTTTGTGACTTTTCACAAAGTAAACAGAAGTAGACATTTCTATATATGCCAAGTAATTTAGTTTACCTCTTATGGCAACCACAAGGCATGAATAAACATTGGGAGTGGCATCAAACAAGGTGCTTAGACATTTCCCTAGCCAATATTTACTTAATTTACTTACTTAACAATTTTTTTAATTGTTTCCAGTTCTTAATATATCATTCAAAAGACATTATGTCTATTTTGTCTTTTATTTAACTCTACAGGAGATAGAAGAGGGACATTCATGGAGTTATAGAGCAAGATCTTCAGTCTCTGACATTCCTGTAAAATTCCACTATTACACAATAGAAGCTTTCTCTAATTCTTTGTTGATTAACTTTTTTTTATGTTTATGACAGGAGGAGAAAGGAAGAGAAATTTGTATTTTTTTTCCCAGAGCCACTTTAAGGAACTATCTTATAAAGATACTAAGATGATTTTCCAGTATTAGAAAGATACTCTGTGCTTGCTAGTGGTTGCATTTTGGATTTAATAAAACAGGTACTATCTGCCATCAGTCAGAGTTGTCTTTCTCTAAGCAAAATATAATTATTGTCAGGATACTCAGAATTTCCTTGGTTTATCAATAATCCAGGGCCATAGGACTTTGTAGATCACTTGATGTTTAGGGGCATTCACTCCAAAGTAGGGAGGTGGTCTGAGTTTTTAGGTTTATTAAGTCACATCTACAGATGGGCAATTCTTGGCAGTGGCTACTAAACTGCTGGCTGTTGAAAGCCTATTTCCCTCAGTGTTTTTCAGATTTGTGCAAATTAGGCCTTCTTACTTTACATTAGAAACCCCCCATCATCATTTGAGTAACAATGACCCATAAGCATTGTAATGTCCTCTACACTAACTGCTCTAAAACAATAAAAGAAATTATTTACAACAACAAGTTAAGCAGGTCAAGCAAGTGAAACAAATCGCATTATCACAACATCCCAAATTATAAGGATTCTTTCAGATATTACAAAAAACTCCACATGGATATAAAATCAATATTAATGGATGCTATACTCAATGCTGGAACATATGCTCTGCAGTTCCAGAAAGTTCTAAATTAATGCTCTGGAATTTCCAGTTAAAGAATTAATAAATGAGATGAAAAACTGGCCTGTACAAAAGCAACTTTCTGAATTCCTAAATCATAAATATATAATACCAGTCCTCCCATGGCATGTGAATTCACGTAGAGCACCATGTCTAAAGCTAAACGTAGAATGTAAATTCATTACATTAATTATCATTTACATCATAATTCAAATTCAAAATCATGAAATGCATTTTAATAAGATGCATAATAACTACAATATGCAAAAAAGTTTTTTTTATAATATAGGTATCTAAGAAAAGCTGCCACATGTCACCAAAAGTAGGTCAGACCAAAGGCTGTATTTATCCTGTCATTCTTATAAGGAAGTTTTGTACGGTATGTAAAAAAAAATTGGTGCCATATCTGTGTGATAAGAGAGAGAGAGCTGGAGATGGAGGGAGAGAGAGAGATGATGGATGGATGGATGGATGGATGGATGGATGGATGGATGGATGGATTGACGATGGAAGGATGGATGGAAGCATGAATGATAAGAGAAAGAGAAAGATTTCCCCTGTAGTGCCAGGTTCCTTGAACCTGGCACTCTCCTAAAAATATCACAGGGGACCAATCACATTATCTCACCCATGTTTCCTGGCAACTGATACTCAGGAATATTCATGTTACCTAGAAGTAACAAATAATTTTATCCTCCATATATTTGTTTAGTTCCCTTTTATGGCTGTCCAATTTAGTGGCTATGTTTGCGTCTCATCGTTACAATTTCCTTATTTTAACTTTATGCTATATGAAGAACATGCAAATCAAATCAAGCAAACTTAGGAAAAAATTTCCCTAAGCAGTAATTGACTTTTTACTTCTTGTTCATTAAAACTTTTATTTTGTTCCCTATCCTTGTTGTTCTGATTATTTCAAATCTTACATTGTCTCTATTTCTACACTGAGATTTCAAAGATAAAAGTTGTTAATAAGGGTAAGCAAGATAAGCATTGACCCAAACTCTAAAATATCATCAAGTGGGGTAAGCTAATTAACAGAAGATTATCACTGCATAGGGTTTGGAATTTACAAATTAACTGAAGGGGAGCCTAGGCAAATATCTGATCACTGAATTCTTCCATGTTATGACACTAAAATTAAAAAGTCAAAGAAATTTGCCTACAGTCCAATGTGAATAAACTTTAGCTTTTGTGATATAACTCATTTTGTAAAATAATGAAGGGATTTAAGGAAAACTTCACATTTTAATACATACTTAATTTGTACTTCTAGCCCATTACACACACTGAAGTGATAATATGCTTTGGTACTCACATTGCTCCTCCTGTAATGCAGTTCTTTGATTAAAATTTTTAAAGGCCCATGTTGATGAGAACAAAATAAAAAATGTATAATATTATCTGAAGAGTTTTGAGAAATGAATTTGTTAAAGTTGCATATAAATTATTTGGATTTGGAGAAATGTAAAGAAAAAGTATGAATTTACACATGGACTTTTTAAACAGACAATGCAAATTGATGTAAAAGTGGGTGGAATAAAGTTAAGAGGAGGATATAAAAATATGATATAAAATAACAGGATTGATTTGAGATACTGAGTCTAGATTGTTTAAACAAACTCCATTTCTTTGTTCAAAAGTTTTCTAGGTCATTTTAAAATATAAAATTCCTTGTTTTTATTTATTATTATTTATTACTGAATTTATAGCTCACTTTTCTATTTATTCAAACATTCAAGAATGCTTGCAAAAAATGTAAAGAAACAGACACAGGTCACAAAATACTAAAAATTAGTGCAATTAAAATCAAACTAAAAGATCAATCATTAAAAGAATTAAAAATTAAAAGTTCATTGAAAGAGATAAGTTTTTTTACTTTTTATTCTCTAATTAAAAAGTTCTTCCAGGACAAGGGATGGCTTTTCCCAATAGAAATCTTTGAAGTGTTTTCTTCAATTAGGCAAAAACATTCAAAGAAACATCATACTATTTCTGAATTACGAGGTCAATCCAAACTGGTCAGTTTTATCAGACAGGAAGAACAATGTTTGAATAAGCAAGAATAGACCTCTTCTCTCTACACACCCCATTCACATCTTGGAAATCTGTAAATTGAAAAGAATCTCTGTAACCTATTCTAACAAGGGAGATTAACCTATTGACCATTTTCTATGCAAAACAAAGAGAATTCATTTTGGTGAGCCTCAGATTGTTCCAGCAACTCTCCCTGAATATCTTGGAGAAAATGCCACACATTTTCTGTGAAACTTTTCCACAGTTTGGAAAAGCATCTTGTTTTTCGGAGATTCAGTGGAGACTTACAAATAAATGTTCCCTGCTGCACCTAATAATGTGGAATAATACTTCAAATGGCTGCCCAAAAAGTGCTTTTTTTTTTCAAAAGACAACTGGGCTTTTTTTCCCCCTTGAAGATGTTTCACTTCTCTTGATGAGAAGTGAAGCATCCTCAGTATCTGGAAGCATCCTCAGCTTCCAGTTGCCTTTTGCAAAAATCACCTTTAGGACAACTATGACCTGAATGACTGAGAATCTCCATAAATATTTTAAATGGCTCTTTCAGAGAGGCTTAGTTTGTGTTCAGTCTTATTCGTCATGGGCATATCTACATCAATTCTTCCAGTCTTCTAATTCTCAATGTCATTGCTCTTAACTTCCTTAGTTAACTTCTCAGGATGGCAAGTTCTCTAAGGGATGGCAAGTTACAATAGAAGAAAGAGCATGCTTGGTAGTAATAAATGTCAACATACTGGGCCATCTGCAGTGCTACAGGTCAGCCAGGACTTCAACAGTATTGCTGACAGATAAGGAGATTCCCCAACTATCTTCAAAAAACCATTTGGATCCATAAGGCGTCTGGTTGGGAATCTAGGTCAGTTAATTTTAATAGGTTTTCTAGTCTTGCAGAGATTTATAGCACATACCACTTAAGATATCAGTTGAGCAGCTCCATGATTGTCAGGGCCAACATGATCCTGAACTAGTCCTGACTGAACAATCTCAGCATGGACACTGAAATTGTCCAGGTCAATAAATCTTGGCTAGCCACATACCAAATATTACTCTGGCTACTTCAGGATGAAATTCAAGATGAATCTGCAGCGCAGATAAAGTAGTGTAAAACAGTATACTATTTTTACAGTGTTAGAGACCTAGCGCCAGGGGTGAAATGCTCCCAGTTTGGAACAGATCGCCCAATCCGGTAGCGATGGCGGCAGGAGGTTAGAAGAACCGGTAGCAAAAATCCCTGCCGCCCCCCCCCCCCATGCCCAGCTGAGCCACACAATCATCAGAAGCTTTTTTTTTAAATTTTTAAAAGCATTTTTTCTACAACCTCTTCGGCCTAAAAAAATGCTTTTAAAAGTTAAAAAAAAGCCTCTGATGATTGCGCGGCTCAGCTGGGATCATCAGAGGCTTTTAAAAGCATTTTTTACAACCTCTTCAGCCGAAGAGGTTATAGAAAAAATGTTTTTAAAAGGAAAAAAAGCCTCTGCCAATCAGGCAAGTCAGCTGGGATCATCAGAGGCCTTTAAAAGCATTTTTTTACAACCTCTTCTGCAAAGACGTTGTAGAAAAAAATGATTTTAAAAGTAAAAAAAAAGTTGGCCATGCCCACTCAGTCATATTAACCCCACACACACACACCAAGCCACGCCCATAGAACCGGTAGTAACAAATTTTACATTTCACCACTGCCTTGCACCAGGGGTGGGTTCTAAATTTTTTTACTACCGGTTCTGTGGGCGTGGCTTATTTTGTGGGTGTGGCTTGGAGGTGATGTGACTAGGTGGGCATGGCTAGCTGGTCAGAGTCATTTCTAGAAGGTCCTCGCACTTACAACCAGTCCTCGCATTTACGACCCGACTCATTTGTTTGCTTTTAACACTGATCAGCTGTAGGACGGCTCTTTGAAGCCCCATGGCAAGAGTTTAAACAGTTTTTTTCCCTCTAGTCATCAGCTGGGACTCAGGAGGCAGCAATAGATTGGGGGTGGGACCAAATAAAAGGTAAGAATAATGTGGGCGGGGGGAGGGCGGGGGGGAAGAACCGGTTTGGTGACGTCATATCGTCACCGCTACCGGCTCGGCCGAACCGGACTAAACTGGGAGGAACCCACCACTGCCTTGCACCAGTTGTCTACACAGCAGTAAAAACTCAGCATTGGCACATTGTCAAGTGGCACTTCTGATCATACAGACTATAGACATACTACCTTCCAACTCTAGCCTGCTACATCACAGAATATCTTGGTGGGCAATGCTGGGAGAAATTAGCTCCCTGTTCTTTCCTTAGCCACATCTCTGTAATATATGTGCGGTTACCACTTTAATTCAGGATTAAATTGAGGCTAATAGATATTTTCCAGCATCTGATCTGCCATTAAAAAACAGGAACCCTCTTTTGCTGTCATCTAGACTTCTTTGATTAGATTGCAGTCTGAAAGAAAGGGAGGCCAGTAACTGGCCTATTCTGCTTTCCCTGGAAGAGTGAAACTATATAACTCTCCTTGTCAGTGACCATTTTAATCCTTGCTCCTATATCCTACTCTTTCAGGGGTGATTCAGGGGTGTCAAACTCATGTCGTATTGGGACTTTTTTCCCCTTCACCATGCCCCAACCAGGCATGAGCGCAGCCAGCATTTGATGCATCCGGCCAGCGGGCCAGGAGTTTAACAACCCTGAGGTAATTTGAACCAATCCAAGTAATGTACATATTATCACAAGATGGGCAGTACCGTTATCTTCTGGCAAAGGTATCTTCTGTTTTGGGGGTCAAGTTTTCAACTCATGAACTAGAAATTGTATAGTGGGAGCTATCATATTTTTGGTCATTTCCAACAATTTAATCAGAGGCATGTGATTACCCTGTAAATCAAACATGGTTAGCTTTTCTGTGTTTTCAAATCCTACACCAAATTGATTGAGGGGTTTAGAATAGAACAGACATATCAATAGTAGGCTTCTGTTTGTTGAAAAAGCTGCAGACTTCAATAGTATGCTTCTCACGACACTAAAGTGACTCTTCTATGAGAAAAGGTTCATGAAACTCCCAAACAAATCCACCAGACTTAGAAGCCAAATTAATTTACTGATGAAATCAATACTTTCTTCTAGGCTTGGACTGTCACTAATTTCAGGCATGCCTGTAAACTTACTAGCAATTTAAGACTGCAGTCCATGACTAAAGGAGATAAGCAGCTGGGCTTTCTTCTGACTAAGCATGTGTAAGACAGTGCTGTTGTACGCTTTGTTTTGAAATAATGCTTATACAGCCATTTTGATTTTTTTTATACATAGATAGAGGGTATATCTCTCCACCACTACCATGAAAACACCATTAAAAATTCAGGAAGGACTTCTTTGAAGGATGATAATGGGAAATGAATTGCTTAATTGTAAGGACTTGTAGATATCCAGAAGGTAAATGACAGATGCAAAACTCCTGTTGCCAGCAGGAGAGAAAGGTCTGGCAGAAAACAAAATCCCCAACCTGATCATATTCAGAGTCAAGCGGTGCTTCAACCATAAACAGGAATGAATCTTTCTTTATTTAGCCATTGTGAACAAAGGAAGTTAAAGTCAAGAACAATATTAAAATGACCAGGCTTGTGAACAGCTTGCTGATCCTTGTAACTATGTTCTTGACAGCTAAAATTCACAATGATTGGGCCAGATTTAAAGAGGGAAGTATATTCTTCTTCTCTCTAATGGAGTGTACTAAGGTGATCCTTAGTATTATATTAAATAAATGCTAGGAGAACGAAGAAACAAAGCCATTGAGTGACTGATATTCTCTGTGTATTAGATACAGCAAGAGCCTGGTGGGATGCCATCTAGGGAACTGATACCAACAGCTTTTCGCCTGAAGTCATAGGCAGACAGCCATTAAAATGCTGTCCACCAGGCCTTGAGTCAGCAGAAAAGAATGTGGACATAAAGTTTGTTGCCCCAATTGCCAAACCTTATTCTTTCACAAAAAAAAAAAAAAAAAAAAAACACCTGCTGGTTGATGGTGGCCTTACTATTTTAGCACATATCAGATTAAGAAAAGCAATTGGTGGATTACCCTGGTTTTGTTTCCTTTCCCACCAAGCATCACTTGCTGGCAAGAAAACAACCCCCTATAAATTCCCTAGCATGGGGTGGGGCAAGGTTGAGTGAGTATGGACAGATAGTGAGAATGGTGACATCATTGAAGTTGTCCAACAGCCAGCCACGGGTGTGGAAGTGCATTGTGCCTGTAACTTGTCAGTCAAGCTATTTCTAAGGACTCATTAAAACTGTATTAAAAAATAGCCCAGTTGAAGAGAGGAAGGGTGATGGGTGAAACGAGAAGGAGTAAACTGTGTCCTTGATTGGTGCTGCAAGGAAATGCAATGATGTCAACAGATTTTGCTGTGACCAACAGCACTGAAAATAGCCTACAGACAGCCATAGAGCTGGAATGAAATAATATAAATGACCTTTGCCCAGAAATACAATTGTAAAAAAAAAAAAAGAAGTTTGGCCATGGTAAAACTTGTTGTTTGAAGAAGCAGTGGAATAGCCATGATGCATTGAGTAGAAATTGAATCAGTCAGAGGCCAGTGCTCTTCCCTGGTTTAGAACTGATTTTCTGGGTAGCACAGGTCTAACTCTCTTCAGCATTAAATATTTATATTTCAGTTCAATAAGCATTTCAGAAACTGTTGGACAGCCATTATATGGCAGATGACCTCTCTAAAAGCCAAGCATCCAGTTTCTCCTGCAACCATGGCCACAGAGAACAGTTCTCAGAGACCAGAGGGAAGAAGCATATCTAAAAGAGCCCTAAATAGCAGTTTGGCAGATCCTTTGTTAGCCCCTCAGGAAAAGGGGAGGGGGTAGAAAGGGACAATGGGTAAGCCCGTTCCATCTGAATTGCTATCAACTCTGATCAACTACATGGAGAGAGAGGGGGGAGGGAGAGGGAGAGGGAGAGAGAAGAAAACAAGGGCAGGAAGTAGCAGTCTCCCAGCTTCCTTTTCAGTGGCTGGATGATCTTTGACTGAGTCATTGGTCATCATATGCTACTCTATAAATAGAACCAATATGTCCTATACCAAGGTTAATTCTTTCCTGAATTTTTGAACAACTGCTTTCACATTCCCTTTGCCTTTGGACCTACCACCTGATGTTGTTGGTGCGATTTAAAATGACACATGTTTGGAAGGTTCCAGAATGCCTCCATTCTTGCACTGCAATCGCAGAGAAGAAGTGGTACATTGTTGTCCATTTGCCATTGGGAGAAACTGGAACTTCTTCTTGCAAAAAACACATCACAGCAAGAAGAAGAATGAAGCATCATCCATGAGCCAAAGGAAGAGCAGCTTCAGAAAATTTCTTCCTTTCTCAGATAGATTTTGTATGAATGGGTTTCTTGTATCATTACTATCATCTTAAATAAAATATTGAGATGGGCATTTGGCAGTGCTTCTTCTACCAACCGAGGGTTGGGGATGGCAAATGCTGCTTCACACCTCCCAGCACCATCATACAAATTACACAGTTTTATCATTTCCACAGTATCTGAGTTCATAATGGTTTCTCTCAGACATCTGAACACTGTGTGTGGATTATAAACTGAGGAAGGGCAGAAAACATGAAGAAGATATCTGGCATAATCACTGGATTGTCAAAACTATGCAATCAACCTTCTAAATTCCAGTTCAGAAGCTTGATTAAGATAAAAGATAAGAAATGAGGAGTGAACAGTTGGGAAGCATTCCAGTGAAATCCAACTGTTTATTTCCTAAGAAGCTAAAGCAAGATTATTTTTAAAAGGTATGCAAATGTTTACTGATACTAGCAGGGATTCCTCCCAAATATTCTACTGAGATGACAAAACAAAGAGGAAAAGGCTGATGCCACAGACAAAACTCTTTTAAAAAATCCATGAAGACTTGTAGAGGTAAGTAATAGTCCAGGGAAGAGAAACTTCTAAATTCCTATAATCACAGCTGGCCAAATAGGTTTTTCTTTACACTTGGTTCAGGAATCCCATTAGCATTTGCCAACAATCCATAAAGGTAGAGGTGTGAATAGGGATAAGAAATCTTGCTCCTCCCCAAAAAAAAGAACAATTAAACGGCTCTTTTAAGGACTTAATTAATAAAAACCTGAAATAAAACTAGGTTCAATCAGTTTCAAAAAATTTTACTACTGGTTCTGTGGGCATGGCTTGGTGGGTGTGGCTTGTCTTAGTGGGAGTGGCTTGGTGGGAGTGGCAGGAGAAGAATACTGCAAAATCCCCATTCCTTCCCCATTCTGGGGCCAGTCAGAGGTGGCATTTACTAGTTCTCCAAAATACTCAAAATTTCCACTACCGGTTCTCCAGAACTGGTCAGAACCTGCTGAAACCCACCTCTGGGTTCAATGCATCTAAAATGTCAACTGCAGGGATTGACAGTGTCTGCCTTTTTTAATACCCATTTTGATTTTCCAAAGGTTTAGTGGAATGGAGAGAAGGGAAGGGAAGCATGAGGTTTAACCAGGGGTTAAATGCTCCATCCGGTAGCAATGGAGGCGGGTGGTTTGGAGAACTGGTAACAAAAATCCCCGCCCCCGCCCCCATGCCCAGCTGAGCCACACAATCATCAGAGGCTTTTTTTTTTACTTTTAAAAGCATTTTTTCTACAACCTCTCTGGCCGAAAAAATGCTTTAAAAAAAAAAAGCCTCTGATGATCGCTCGGCTCGTCAAAGGCATTTAAAAGAAAAAAACCCTTGTTTTCTTTTAAATGCTCTGATGATCCCAGCTGAGTTTCCTGATTGGCAGAGGCTTTTTATAAAAACCTCTGCTTTTTTTATAAAAAGTCTCTGCTGATCAGGGAACTCAGCTTGGATCCTCAGAGCCTTTTGAAAATATTTTTTTACAACCTCTTAGCTGAAAAGGTTGTAGAAAAAATGGTTTTAAAAGTAAAAAAAATTGGCCATGCCCACCCAGTCACATTACACCCCCCACCAAGCCATGCCCACAGAACCGGTAGTAACAAATTTTAGATTTCACCTCTGGATTTAACCCATCAAAACAACAGACAAAACTAGATTTTTCCAAACTGTCTCCCTAGAAATCTCAGCCTTACCGCTGCCCTTAATAACATTACCTCATATTTCATCTTGTGGTCTTCAGTTTCTAAGCTCTATCTTTTTTTAAAAAAAAAAATGTCCCTGGTTGTTGAAAGATTGTCCAGTATTGATAAATAAACAGTGAAGCCATTTCTAAAACAACGAAAGTTGTTGTGAAGATACCACCATGATTTTTGCTCTTTACATGTCAATATTTCAAAAAGAAAATACTTTTATCCATTCTTCCCATCCTCACAAAAAAGCTGTTTCTTAATTCCATAAAATAGTTCAAGAATAGCAGCACAGTTTGTATTTTCATTTGTTAGAATTACCTAATAGAAGTGATTCCCCTAACAATTTCTACTGTTTATTTTATGGATATACTGTCTGGCTTTGGTTTCATCCCCCCAAGCAACTTGGCATTTTTTGTTCATCAGTACTTTTATGAGTTATGATATTCCTGCCCTTTTTTACCCTGACATTCTACATCTTGGCACTGTGACAGTATACTAGCAAATTTCTTATTACACAATAATTAATTTTATTCTGATGAATTTGAAGTATTGGCAATGTATTGTCCAAGCATAAAACTGAATTATAAGGGTAAATAAGCATAAATGGAGTACAGATCAATTTTAAATAAAAACTTCATTGTTTCATTCTTTATTGTTATTTCAAATAACAATAGACAATGTTGTTCCATTGGTCTATAGCAGCATGATCCTTTGTACGAGTGAAACAATATACAATATTTTGAGAATACATTTGTAATAGATAAACCATAAGTTCCCATGTTGTGTTAAATCACAATTTGCATATTCCTGCATATTATGATTAAAATATCCCTAAATTCTACCCAACGATATCATTTTGGAATGGGAAAGCTCTTCTAAGGGCTATACCAAACAAGGATTTGTCAATAACTTCCTCTTCACAACCACAGAGGTAAAAAAAAGTAAAAAGAAAAAAAAATTACTTACTCCTGCAGTATCAGAGACTTGAGTAATCTTCATTGAACTAAGTTGGATTCATTTCTTAACATACAAGTACTAGTAAGTAGATTAAAAGTGTGACTTCTTTTGCTATTGTGTACAGTGACAATGGGTCATCCTTTTAATTTGGCTGTGATCTATCTCTTGAGCTAAGGCAGGCGCCTAGATAACTAAAATTTATGAGAGCTGATTCAGCACTGGAGTGAATATCCCCTTCTGTGGTAATAGGTCCAAATTCATAGCCAAAGGTTACATCCAAAGTGAAACAGAAACTTTCCTTTTTCATTGTTGGTTGTAAATGGTATCTAAAATATATTACTAAATCCTTGAACAACACACTGACACATAACCACATTTATTAAATTTAGAACATGGATTCCTCTCTGGGTATATAATCTATCCTTTGGAGTACTCCACAACAAATGCATAGTCTATTTTTGGAAATAAACCATAGTATAGGGAATTATTGGAATAAGTAGCAATACAAGCTGGAAAGCAAAATAATTAATGTTCCAAAACTGCTTGGAACAGTGCCATGCATTCCTTTCAATGCCATTAATAATTAGAGTAAATTCAACAAAAGTTTAAAGGTAGATCTTTGTGATGAATAGAAGAAAGTTAGAATATAAAGTAAGCTATCTGGCAAATACTATTTACATTCCAATATCAAAATCCTTCCTGGCACATTGGTTTTCAAAGTAAAACTGTTCAGTACTCAACCATAGCTCAAGCTTATCAACAGAAGCAGTCATTACAAAAATTGAATTTTCAATGTAATAGGGTGTACAATATGATATCTGGTTTATCACTTACAGTAATAAAGAGCAAATGAGGTACAAACACATAAAAATAATAAGATACTGTACTGACATTAGTCATTGGGAAGCTTAGTTTGCCGCTGATTATATATCTTCTTTTAAATAAATGCTTTGTACAACTCCCTCTCCATTGCCGCTCCTTCTCAAGGTGTTGTAAAAACCAGGCAACCCTAAAGCATATTTATACAGATTAAATGGTTTCTAATACTCTAAAGAGCACTTAATCTGCATGAATGTTCTTCATGTTGCTACGTGCTTCTACATCTTAAATAAGAAACTTCAGCACTTTTAAAACTATGTGATAAAAGTTTTTTTTTCCTTAGCAAATTAAACAAAAGTCCCCTAAAGTAATCATTAACCTGCTAACAATTTAAGATCCAGCCATCCAGAGGAACTCTGGCCCCTTCCTCATTAACTGGTGTTTAGAAACTGAGAGTTATCGTGCCTCCATCTGCTGAGGCTTTGGAAAGGTAAAGCAGGCAAGACCTTTTGTTTGAAGTTTAGACTGTTTTGTAAAATTTTTAGGGAGTACGATTAGAAAAAATTAAGACATAACATAATTCTGTAGAGAACAGGGTTATCTTAAAAGCATGGAGTTGCATAATAAAAATGAGAAGAATGGCAATAAAGAAACCACATTCAATGCTTTTCTGGTAAACAATAACCAGAATGCAATTATATTTTGCTTTATGTCTTTAAAGGGTAACAGATCAAATTTATTTATTTATTCATCTATCTAATTTGACATCACTCAAACTAAGATGCCATCCATAGGGCCATGTAACCAGTGCCGTTGGAACTGAGAAACATGTCAACATGTCAACAAATAGGTCCTACTCTGATACAATTTCTATATCACTCCTAGATAAGCCGTCTCCAGATTTTCCATCTTTCAAAATTTGCTGGAATATGCAGCAATATTTTCAAGAACACTTATTGTCCTTAAAAGAACATTGGGACCACTAGCACAGTATTGCAGAGAAGATCAGATAGACTACAACTATTAATAAACCAAAACCACGGCATTTGCCAAAAGGCTCAAGAGCCACTCCTGGAAGATGGATGACCACAAGATTGAGCAGGTCTTCTATTTCCTAGTAGTCCTTCACTCTGCTAACCACAGGAAACCCCCCATAGAGACTACATTGCTGAAAGTGCACAGAGGATCTGCCATCCTTAAATTCCTCAAGATAAGAGGTAGCCGCTATATTCCTGCAGTACACAAATTGTTCAATGCCAAGCCAATAGCACAACTTCTTTACAGTGCCCAGCTGTGGCCATTCTCCAATTTTGTGCCATTGTTCAATCCAAATATTTAAGATTGGCTGTTCAAATGCCAAAATCTCTAATGCCATCTTGAGACAAGAGACACGCCAAATGAAAGTGAAGACTAAAGTGTGGGTGACTCAATTTTTGGCTCAAACTATCCTGTTTCTTCCTTTAATCTGACCCATTAAATATGAGAAATGACTTTCAGGCCACATGGAAATAGGCAGCGACAATTAAAATTTCATCCTTGTGCTTATCTCCTGGTTTTCTACTCAGCATGGGATGTGATAGGATAAAGCACTCATTAAATAGCAGTCACAGAGTGCCATTTGGAGCTTACCAGATCTCAAAAGTTTACTGCCAGTGAATTCAACAGATATTTTACCTCCCATAGCATACTTAATTAATCTCAAACTGCCTAACCAGCAGAAGGCTTTTATTCTGACACATTGTCGAAGCCTCCCTACAGTTATCCTTAAAGGCTGCTATAGAAGATATCCCTACTTGGAGAGACAATGCCACTCTGACTTGGGACATACAGATACAACAGACCATATACTCCTCCAGTGCCTGTATTATAGAGGCATTTGTACTTCTCTCATCTCATTGTTATTGCATAAATACACAAGGGCACATAGGACAATTGTATAACTTGTTCTTGCTCTTAGATATTAATCCTGCTACAAGATATAATGTTGCCAGATTCTGCACAGCAATATAAAAAATCCATCACATGATGATCTGTATAATTAAACTAGCATCAATGGACATCTAGTTCATTATTCAATAGAATGCTCTGTAACTGTGATAGTCATAGTTTGCCGTACACTAACGTTTATGTTCCCCTACGCTCATCTAATGCTCCTACATCTTCTTTTAAATTTCTTTTATACTTTTCTTTTTGATATATAATTCTGTTGCTTTTAGCTTTTTATTATTTTTGTAGCCTTTGATGTACTTTTTAATTTAATTTTATTAATTTACTGCATCCCTCCCTCCTTATGCTGATTTTGGACCATAATAAAGATTTGATTGCTTATCTAATTTATGCATACTTATATTTTCTGAATTTCTGTAAGAGGCACAATGGTAATCTAGAATGTTTTTGACTAGTGGAAAATGGAGAAAAGAACAGTAATAATAACCACAGAATCTTGCAAGGGTTTATATTATTATTCTTCTGTGTCAGGTTCCCAGTGAATCTATCCTATCCTGAATCTGGATTTAGCATTGCTGTGGGCTGAAGAACTATAGATGTTGGTATTCAACATTTATTTTCACCACAGGATTGGCCAATGCCAGTTTAGGAGGTAATAACTGCAAAGTGGGGAAAAGGTTAGGGTCACAAGACCCACTATGTACTATCATCTTCAACATAATGACCCCTCTTTGATGGTGTCCAACCCATTGTGTTCTTTGGTGACCTGGTTTCCTTTTATCACTAACTTTTCCTAATACAATTGCTTTCTCCAGTGAATTCCCCTACATAACATGGCCAAAATAAGTGAGACGTAATTTGTGGTTTTTCCTTCCAGTGACATAGCTACCGTTATGCACTCTAGGACTTTCTTGTTGGCCACCTTTGCTATACAAGGTCAGCTTTGCTTTACACAGAAGCCTTCTCCAGCACCATAGTTCAAACGAGATGAATTTTCTCCCTGTTTTGAATTTTTAAGGTCCAACTTTCAAAACTATAACTTCTACATATATTCCCTTAAATGAAAACATAGTGCAGAGTCCTCTACATCTGAGTAATCTCAGCTTGAATTATAGTCTTCCTTCAGACTTTCCCATGCAATCAAGGAAAGTCAGAATGAGGGAGGACAGGACTAATGAATATAGGAATTACTGAGAATATATTCCAATGATCTGTGCAGGCCAAAGTAGGATTTTCTAGTTCAGGCATAATTTTCAACCAATTCTGATTTTACAATCTTTTTTTCCCCTGATGTTTAAATTAATGAGCTTCCCAAATCAATTGCTTAACAGCAGGGAAGAAAAGAATAGAAAATACAAGAAGCATTCCACTGTCACTTAGCTGCTAACAGTCTGTGAAGTTAGTAAGGAAAAGAAAGCAGTGCCAAGTAGAGTGCATAATACCAGTGTTTAAGAGAGAAACTGAATGTATGCAAATTCACTATAGATGATTTCTGTTGCTGTGGCAGCAACAGTTGAAAGCCTAATGCAATACAGTAGGATCCATTTTGCAAATCTGCATGTAGGATTCCAAATGGGCTAAAATACCAACAGAGTAGTTGGTTAACAATCCTGTGCCTCTGCAAGTTTATGGTGTATGAAAACTTGATGTAAAGAACGATTAGCCGACATTCAAGACATAGCAGTTTGTACTTGGAGCTGAGTACATATCTCTAGTAAGCAGTGCCCAAACCCTGAACCTGATATGAAAAAGATGCATCTCTTAGCTAGAGTATAAAACAGGAAGCAAACAACTGACTAAATGAAGGTAAATATCAGCAGTTAAATAAGGAGGGCTGGACAGACTCACAAAGGAATTACAAGAAAAAGAGGAACATGACTATTATCTAGTATGGGAAAAGTGGTACACTTGGTTGGAAGATAGAAAAGGAAAAAAAGGTTAGGAAGTAATTGGAGTGACCTAATATAGAGATAGGATCACAAAACACCAATGCAGGTTAAGAGTGAATTACAAAGATAGATATAAGAGAATAGACCAAAACAAGGAGGAGTCAAAAGCACAAATGAGAACGTAGATTACAGTTGCGACAATTTTGATAAGATGTATACTGAATTTTTGTTTACATGTTCTGTATGTTTTGTTGTTACTTGTTTTGTTTTGTTTTGTTTGTATTTTTAAATAAATAAAAAATAGAAAAAGAAAAGAAAAGATGAAATTTAATCATCATCTGAAGGAAGCATGTATCCTAAATTTTGTTTCTGACTTCATTTCGTTTTCTCTTATACACAAAAAAATAGTGTTCTTTTCTCATAAATCACCCTAATGTAAACTCTTAGTAAATAACTGGCCAGAACAAGTCAATTAACTTCACTGTGTGTTTTTTTACTGATTCCTGAGCTACAGAAATTGCCCCTCTATATTTAGCTTAATCTATATCCAAGATATAGCCATAAAATATATTTTCTATGGGTCTCACATTCACCACAAACTTTTTACTGTGGTTTCCAACATGTGATTTGCACCAATGCTCTGATTATGGGTCTAAGGCATTATATTAGATGCAAAATATTGGCTAAATTGCTAAACCAGATGATGAGAGTTCCAGATTAGTGAAACTTGCTCTGAAGGCTTTGAGACCAATCTGTGATTTTCCCTTCACAGCATGGATTTGTAGATTGTGACCTACAGCCCAGTGGGTTTATTATGGCCCACTTTACAAACTTCGTAACATGTCTTTCAAGTTTATTGTGGGAGTGAAATAAAACTGACATATTTTTTTCTTTTCTGGTCCTTTGACTGAATTTGAAAATAAATCTAACTAGGTGATTAGACTTGCTGTTATGGCTAATTTGTTTGCTAATGCATTTGCCCTTCTCAATTCATTTTCATAGCCACACCATTTCATTTGACAAAGATAACTTTTCTCAACTATGAGAAATAAAATATAAGTGTGACACTTCGTTTCCCTAGGCCCAATAAAGTCAGACTTCCTGATAGTTATCTTTTGGAGCACTGTCACTTGACCTTTAGTAAAGATGAAACCTTTGAGGAATCTTTTTGGGCCCAAAATTTAATCTTTTCTACCAGTTCTTTCTCTGCCCTTTTAATATCATTCAAAAGATGCTTATTTCTTATCTGTTGTGGATATAGTGAAAGGTTGGGAACCAGTTCTCACCTTATTGTCATACCAAAAATTCATTGATTCTGAGATCTCAAAGGAATGTTGAGATCATTTAGTTTGACCTTCCAGATACATTTGCCATTGAATTCTTTCATTATGTCTCCAACACATCCACTCAGTTGTCTGGCAAAAACTTTTCTTTTATTCTAGAGATAGATTGCATGACTGTCAATTCTTTCCAAATTCAACCCTACTATTCTGTCATCCATCATTGCCAAACACCGAAACCAAGACACAAGTCAATATACTAGCAGATATATATCCTTCCTTGGAATATATATTCATAAAGGCAAATCTCACTGAGTTCAAAGACATTTATTTTCAGGAGGTATCTTCAGAACTGCAGTTTGAGTTAACAGTACTTAATTCTGGCTGGTTGGTTCTCATGAAAATTTTGATAGATATCAGAGACAGATTGGTATTAAAATCAAACATTATTCAGTTCAAGTGGTATAGACTCATCAAATATAAAATATTACCAACTTAAAACTGTGCTCTAATTCTGCATAAACCATATACCCAGAAGAAAATGAGGCAATTTCAAGTAATCAGTCACTAATACTGAGATATTCAAATCCAAATACCATTTATAAATGTGCATGATTACTTGCCATTACTGTTCCTTTTGTGTGAGTGTGCATGTGTGTGCGCGCACACACAGCATGAAGTGATATGCCTATAAAGTGCCAGCTCACTGTAGGATCATTACAAATGTAATTAATTAGAGTCTCATTCTGGTAAGACTGCTTCCTGACACTTTCTCTGATTTTCATAATGCTCATTACCAATCAGAATACTTTGGCTTTTTCAGAGCAGTTGCATATTGTTAAAAACAAAGAAGCCATACAGTGATGTTTAGATATTAGAATGTCAATCAAAGCATGGTAAGGCAGGGTACCTCTCACAGTGTATATTCTGGAGGAAGGCAGAAAGGAGAACAATTTGGGAAAAAGGATGATCCTAGCTCTAGGAAATCTTCAGTTTGTCAGAGTGACAGGTTATATATATTCAGGGAAAACAAGGATTGACAGCTACAGATGTGTTGCAATATATAGGGAAGCTGTTTACAGCCCATTTTAAGTTATTTCATGAAAGTTTGTTTGATTTTTTTGTTTGTTTAATCATCAACAATATGATGTACTGTTCTATATTTGCTTGACATTCCACCTATTCATACTGACTATGAAAAAATGGAGGAGAAAAACAAAAGGCATTCCTTTTACAAATATGCCTGAATTTATTGGAATTAGTTTTAACTTTGAGGAAATAAAGAAAAATAAAGACTTTCCATGATCAAATGTGTACTTTACACACATGCCAATTTAAAGTGTAATAACTTTAAAAACATGGGACCTAGATGTAATTTCAGGACATTCTTTGGAATCAAGATTAATCTAGAAGCTGAAGTTTTGCTTTGCCCATGTGAATTCCTTTAATATTGTTTATAATAAAATAATATTTGAAAATAGCCTGATAGATGTGAAGTGAGGGCTCTTCTAGCACATTGGTGCCTATGAGTGTCATCACACTGGAGGATTTTTATGCCACCCAGAGTTACCTTGCACAAAAAAATAAAAAAAAAATAAAAAAAAATAAAAAAAAAATTTCAGCTTTAGGCTAAATGCAAAGAAATATGTTTGGCCGACCTTTCCCTACATGGGAAAGATGTGTGGATTTCAACTCCCAGAATTCCCCTGACTGTCTGGGGAATTCTGGGAATTGAAGTCTACACAACTTAAAGCTGCCGAGGTTGAGAAACACTGCCTTATGGTACAAGGGAAGGAAAGAACACAGCTGAATTATTCTGAAATTCTTAGCAGTTTTTGGCATTCTACATGCTGGTAGCTTTGGCAAGCTGGTCTTAAGAGAAGTGGAATTTAAAAGTAATTCTACAAGAAATCCAGCTGGAATTAATTTGAATTTTCATTCCCAGTACAGTAAACCCAAGGCAGAATAAGCACAGCTAGTATTTATCTATCAACAGAATGGGAAAACAGAACTGTGCTGGAGGTCAGCGTGGTACTAAAATATAAAGTAGTTGAGAAATCTCCTTAAAAAGGCACATGTATTTTTGAAGAGACTGCATTTCTTTCCTTATGCTTCTTCCACTATCCCTCTCACATAATTCTCATTTTCCCAGAATCTACTCTGATTAATTTTCTGTACTGTATGTGTTTAATTTAATTCTGAATGCAATTCTCATCTTCCTTAGATCTAATCTGATGAGTTTCCTATGAATTTTTAATTAGAAAAAAGGAAATTCACTAGATGGAAAATCTGCCACCTAAATTAGACAGCTAAAAAGACTATTTTGTCTAATTCATAGATCCCTTCTTTTGGGTAAGTTATTTGCATTTGTAATGCACTGTTCCTACTTGGATTACCATTTTCTGAAAGTAGAGCTGGGAATTTTTACTCAGACATTTTTTATTTTTTTGAGGTAAAGATCCCTTCATATACTCATGCTACTTAAACACCAACATGAAACCACCTGAAGAGAGATCCTGTAGATTTAAAATGCAGTGCTGCCAGCAGAGGTGTTATCTAGCTGGTTTGATCTGATGTGTTAAACCTCTGGAGAAGAGATAGAAACCCAGCAAGCTCAGGTTATATGATTACCAGCAGTAGGTCCATACTGCTTCCTCCTACAGCTGTAGCCTTCATTATCACACATGCTGTTACTGCAACACAGGAATGAGGCTAATCCAAAATGAGAATTTTGTCTCTTTTTTCTATAAGAAAAAGATGTAAGGTTTTGGTGAAATAGTAGAATGATATGCCTTTAACAAACTGCTATTCTGAAAAGATTCTACCACAGTCCTTTTGATTTCTGAAAGATCAACTGTCTAGACTGGATATATTTGTTTGTGAATCTATTTGTCATTAAGAGCCTGACATGTCATTGTTAATTTGTTTCCCATAAGTAAGTTATGCTCCAGAGGTATGTATGTATGTATGTATGTATGTGTGTGTGTGTCTATATATATATATATATATATATATATATAAATATATATATTCAACAGTTTAAGTATCTATGTATTCATTGTATTTATTGTCCTTATTTCTTTATTCAATTTATTCAAAATATAATACATTTGATTTATCTAATTACAGAATAAGGCATTTCACCCCTTAAAATTGTCATGTATGTCTTTGTCTGTGTGTGTGTGTGTGTGTGTATTTACTTACAACAGAGTTAGTGGTCCAAAATATGGTCGATGTACAAAGCAAGAAATTTCAGTTTCTATAGCAAAAATCATAAACTTATGTTAAGCATAAGTTTTTGTAGAGAACATATTATCCAGATTAAGCAGGAAGCATTTAAATCAAACTGTCATTGATATTGTTTCAATATCTGAATTATCATCTGAAATTTTAACGCTGGAAGCTTGTGGTGTCCACTCAAGCACATTGCTTACCTTAAATTGTAGTTATGATTTCACAATATTACCAAGCAAACTATTACTTATTTCACACTTTGCTCTTTAGTTTCTTCTGAGTCCAAGGTTTTAGGATTTGGATTGTTGGACAACAGTTCTGCAAGGTCATTTGAATTAGGCCGTGGTTCTTCAGCATTAGTCTTGATGGAATCTTCCTTCAGGTAGTTCCTGCTGATCCTTAGAAAATAGAGTAATTCATCTGAAGAGATCATGACAGGCTCTTACCTCACTGGGATATATATCTATGCCCAAGTAACCTTCTATTTAGAATACTTTAGATACAAAGTTGTCTGTGAATACAATCCCGGTAGTTCTGTTAATAAAGACAGGCAAGAAAAGGGATTGGAGAGGAGAATATTGCAATGCACCGTCTTTACTAGTTTCAGTTTCTATCCGAGGTTTATGGAATAGCCTTTTTTAAAATTATAAACCTTCAGAGCAGGGGTGGGTTCTACTTACCTTTACTACCAGTTCGCAATGGGGCCGCGCATACGCGCACTCTTCTGAGCAAGCGCAGAAGCATTTTCATGACGTCAGTGTCAGTGGGCGGAGCCTCCTGCCAGTTTTACTACCGGTGCTATAGGTGTGAACCGGGGACAACCCAACACTGCTTCAGAGCATGGGGCCACAGTATCTATAGGACCAGTTATTTCCACAAATTTCTTTACATTTCATGCAATAGCTTCAGCGTCTCTGCTCCAAATAATCTTATGGGACGATTTATGTAGCTTAAATTATGAAAAGTTCCTCTCATAATTTATGCCTGGATCCTATATTGTGGTCCTTTGCAATGTTAGATGAGATCCTACTTTGATTTCCTTCAGAGGTTTTTCAATCCTCTGTGGATTTTTTCCCCCCTATGGCTGCTATGTTCTAGTTGGAGTATTTAACTCAGATATATTTTTAGCTCTTGGTGCTCCTGAGGCTTATTATATTTTAAGCTAGGCTTAATCAATTAATTGTCTTATTGTGCATATTTTTGAAGGTATATGTAGGTTTGGGGTAGTGGTGGGTTTCAAAACTTTTTACTACTGGTTCTGTGGGTGTGACTTGGTGGGCATGGCATGGTGGGCGTGGCTTGGTGGGCATGGCAGGGGAAGGATACTGTAAAATCTCCATTTCCACCCCAATCCAAGGGAAGGTTACTGCAAAATCCCCATTTCCTCCTGATCAGCTGGGACTCGGGAGTCAGAGAATAGATGGGGGCGGGGCCAGTCAGAGGTGGTATTTACTGGTTCTTCGAACTACTCAAAATTTCCCCTACCAGTTCTCCAGAACTGGTCAGAACCTGCAGAAACCCACCTCTTGTTTGGGGGCTGTGAACATGTGTGCATATGCAAATGCTGTATGTCACTCTGTGAGTTGTTTGCTAAACTGACTAATCAATCTCATAAATAAATATGCCAGTGGTGAAATGTAAAATTTGTTACTACTGGTTCTGTGGGCGTGGCTTGGTGGTGGGGTAATGTGACTGGGTGGCCAACTTTTTTCTTTTAACTTTTAAAAGCATTTTTTCTACAACCTCTTCACCTGATGAAGAGGTTGTAGAAAAAATGCTTTTAAAAGGGTCTGACGATCCCAGCTGAGCCACGCGATCATCAGATACTTTTTTTTTTACTTTTAAAAACATTTTTTCGGCCCTGGGCATGGGGAAGGGGCAGGGATTTTTGCTACCAGTTCTCTGAACTACCCGCCGCCATCGCTACAGGATCGGATGATTTGGTCCAAACCGGAAGCATTTCACCCCTGAAATATGCCCAATCCACCATCATCGAGAGAACATTATAAAGAATTCTTTTTAATTCAGTACAGGTTAGTCAAGTTATGTTCTGGTGGCAATACTATGCATCAGAAGCTTTTTTTATTCATATAATATTCTTGCAATAAAAATAGTGTGCATGTATTGGGAAAGCATAACAATAATATATCTATTTAATAATACACCTCCCAGCTCAAATATTGGAAATGTGTTAAGGAAGTAAAGTATACAGAGAGAATACATCTGCCACAGCACGTACTTTCTATCATGGAAGTGAGACACTGTAATTCTTCAATTAGAAGCACCAGAGTGTGGTTGACTATTTGATCAGCTGGCTAATTTAGAAGGGATTTTTTTAGAGGCTCCATTCATTTGAAAGTAGAGGGCCACACCTCTGCACTGAGGTGCTTTGTTCAAAGTTTTTGCTAAAGCCAAGACACCCTTCAAAGCTTTGCTCAACTTTAGAAATAGTTAGCCAGATCATATCTATGTCCACGAAAGCTTAGAATTGTGAATTTATTTATTTATTTATTAATCAAATTTCTATACCGCCCTACTCCCGAAGGAAGAATGAGTTGTGTCCATATCTGTGCCCATGAAAACTTAGAATTATGAATGAGCTGTGCTATCTTGACAGTTATCAAACTAATTTTTGACCCTTGCAACATAAAAACAATGCATTTGTTTGCACTCCTTTCTTTTTGGCAACTTCCTCACACACTTTCTAAAAAAATGTTAGTACAACAGTAAAATGTCCATAGTGAATGTGGTATATAGTGATATTGTACAACCCTCCCTTAAAAAAACCATTCATTGGTTAAAAACAAAAACAAAAAATAAACCAGGGCTATTATGCTGTGCTATGTGCATGCATGCTCATGTGCACATAATCTGTTTCTGCATGATGCATCTTTGATTGGTCTCTCCAGTTCATTGCTACATAAGTGACACAGAATATAATCCTGAGTAAGTAATTTGCTAAAAATGGTATACCAAGAAAAGCATTTTTTACTAGTAGTTTCCCCATTTGGCATTAAAAAATCAAAAGAGGCCATCAGAAAAATACTCCCTCTTTTTCTCCAGGATCCTTCTATATGTGTTAAAACTACAGTTCCCAAAACTCGCAGCCTAAAGAAAGGTTGGTTGAATAGTGAATGGTTCCTACAGCAATGTGGTAATTTCTATAAGTGGTAGCATTTGTGTCCATTAAGGTGACGAAGACTTACTTTCTCCAGTTTTCCTAATCTGATGTCTTGTTCAACATTGCCAGTGTCCATATTCACAGATATGCCTCTGAAACAGCAATGTTATAAATGTCACATAGCAACAAAACCAGTTGGGGTGAATATTTAGGAAAGCAAAGGGAAAGGGAGGGTGGAAAGCTGCTGCAAATTCATTTAAAAACATGAGCAATGACTTGCACTTTTCCGGTATTCATCCAGCTCTATATAAAGTAAGTTTTATGTGGAAAAAATGTCTTGCCAGAAACATATATCTAGGGATATGCTTTCCAGAATAAATATATCAAGTCCACATTTAAAACTGTGGAAGGAGGCACCAAGAAAAAAAATGCAGCTAGTCAGATTCTTGGCAGTGTTTGACTCTGCTTTGTTATCAGATTTGGCTTTGAATATATTGGAAGACTTGGTCATATATTAGCCAGAGCTATATAAGAAGGGGAAAGAGCCTAGGAATCTGGGGTAGTCTCATCAGTGGGTCTTCAAATCAAATGTTTCAGAAATTACATCAAAGCATGGATCCAGCATCCAGGATTCCAATTTTATCTTGTAGCTTTTAATCCAATCTATCATTATAAGAATTCCAAGACAACTTGTAGTTGGCTTCTAATGAATTGGCCAGAGTTCCATCATCATCTTTGTTTTACCAAAGTGGAACTGAAGGGCAATTTATCCAAAGCAACCCTTAAGCCAAGCAAGACATAATACTTCTCATTTCCTTTGAGGCTGGTTCACATGACCCTTTCAGTCCATAGAAATCAGTGGTGCAAAAACCCTAGGCTACAGATTTTCAGACTATTTCTGAGTGAATTCTGTGTGTCTGCCCCTCATTATATCCAACTTTTAGTGTACTGTTCAACCCTAAAGTTGCTCATGTTTATCGTGTTTGATAAATAACATGGGGTATCAAGCTTAGTGAAATTTCCAATTTTATCACTTTAGATAACCAAAAGTAGAATTAAACTATGGATAGTTGAGATACCCATATATTTAATTGGCAAAAATGCATTAAAGACACAAATATAGAAGAGGCAGAGCTCGGGAGCATTCACATGAAGGATTTAGTGTTCTCTCTTTTAAAAGGAAGTGAAACCCTCCTTTTTAGGCAATTGTTTACTATAACCCAGGATTTCCCCTTGGTATTTTTAATCTTCTGTTTGGTTTTCATTTCTTTTATCTTCAGGTCTTCCTGCTGGCCCAGTGAAGAATGAAGACCCCCAGAGGTTTCAGTAGACATCAGACTGTCTATTTGGAAACAAAAAGTATTTTTCCCTTGGATTTAATCCATATCCACCTGCATATCCAATTACGTACTGTAACCCCAAACCTTTTGACAAGTTCCTACTTCTGTTTTAAGGCTCAACCTATCTTTGGGTTGAAGATAAGAGGTGTTCCTCAACTTACAAGGCTTTAAAATAATTTTTATCGTACCAGGGGAACTGTTTTTAATGATTAATTCACATGGAGAACATTTTGTATGGCAACATTACTATAAAAGGGAAGGCCTCATATGTTCCTTTCACTATTGTAATTGTCCTTCAGAAAGTATCTTCCTATTATACAAAACTAGTTTCTATTATTATCAGAGGAAACTACCTATTTGCCACATAGAGGGCTTTAGGAGGAGATTGCTGTTGGGGAACAAATGAGCATATTTCCCTTCTTCCAAATCTGACCACAGAGAATTTCTCCTCTTGGATGAATACAAGGTGTAAGAGCAGGAAAACGGTGCAGGCCAGGTTATACAGTTATGCGTCCACAGCAGTGGTGGGTTGCCCCCAGTTTGGACCAGTTCTATAGAACCGGTAGTAAAACCAGAAGGAGGCTCTGCCCCACCGACCCCAACGTCACCAGAACGCTTCTGTGCATGCACGCGGCCCCGTTGTGAACCGGTAGTAAAGGTAAATAGAACCCACCCCTGGTCCACAGTGGGCTGATTCTGTTACTTGACTGCAATAAAGTGATGACAATTGTTGACAAAGTTTTCATTGTTTCATATCCTGGGTTCAACTGTATTTTTGGAATGTCATACAAATGACATCTATTTTTAATCTCACAACACAGTCATTTTGAAATCAATAATTAATTTTATTTCTAGGTAGCTTGATAGTGAAGGGGACAAACAGCTCCCATAGCATGTTTGAGTTATTTCCATCTTCACTTTGAAAGAGTCAAGTCTTCTACATCAATATCTTATCCTTCCCAAAGGGCCCATTTATTTATTATGCCTTGATAAAGATGATTAAAATGAGTTTATGGCATCTTTCTTGGTCATGCACTTTATACACTATGCTTATCTTTGAAATACAAGAGGGAAGAACGATGACATTCTCCTCCTTGGAATATCAAATGTTCAGTAAAACTGTAGACTATCATCAAGTCTCTTGCTGCAAGTAACAGTAGCACTGAAATGTGGCAAAAGGGGATCAGGTGACATTTCTTAATAGCCCCTTCAGTCCGTAATTCAGAATGCATCCTCTTTCAAGTATTGATGTGCCACAAGCCAAGTTATTGATTTCCCTTCACAATTTATTTTAGCCATCTGCTATCTTTTATAAAGATTTGGTCTTGCAGATTCATAAAACATAAAACAATTGGTATATTTTATATATCCACATAAATGCATTCAAAATGCTTAAGTAAAATATGTAAAACAAGATACAATGACTATATATCCTTAATTTTAATCACATAATTTTATTGTACATTTCTGTGCGTCTGTTTATATTTTTCTTATATCAAGGAGAGAAGAAGGCTAAATATAAACCTTTTATTAAAACACAGTTCATGAGCCTTAACTTCCTTAGCAAAACTTTCAGTTAATAATTTTGCAATTAGCCATAAAACATCCTCGAACACTGAGGCTTGAACAAAGTACAGTAGAACCTCTGTTCACAACCATAATTCATTCCATAACTTTGGTTGCAAACTGATTTGGTTGTGATCCGAACCTCTGTTCACAACCATAATTCATTCCATAACTTTGGTTGCAAACTGATTTGGTTGTGATCCGAACCTAATTTTGGAAATTTGGCACTTACAAAAAGAATGGCATGGAAGGGGAAATCGGCTGTGGGAAAAAAATGTGATTTATTTTTGGTCGGAATCTGATTTGGTTCTGATTTGTGGTCAGAAGCAGTCATGACCAGAGGTTCTACTATACTTTGTTTCCTTAATGCCTACCTTTGCCTCTCAAAGGAGGAAAGCAGGTATTACTGATTCCAGAGGGATGAGTGTATCCCAATCGAAGTGTTGGACGATTATCAAATATTGTTGTTATAAAGATGACATTTATTTAAATGTCCACTTTAATCCACTTTATTATGTCTTCCACTTGGCTTTAATAACAGCTGAATACACTTTTTTCCTTCTTCACTTTCTCTTTGTAATTCTGGGCATATCAATTGTGATTCAGCTTTATGCTGAAGGACTATAGAAAAAGGAAGAAAAGAATATTCACAGGCAGTGGAATAGATGAGCTCTTGAGATACAGGAAACCTGTGAGGAGCTTTATGGAATGTTACCTTTTGGTCTCAATTTTTTTAATTCACTGATTCAGTTTTTCTAATACTGATGGGAAATTATCTTCCTGCTCTTCCATATGTTATCCAATTCTTGTGTTCCATGTCATCACTGATGTTGTAACTATTCAAAATGAAAGACACACACACCTCCTCAAAGATATGTGGTTAACTTTACTGTAGAGAGAGTTCTTAGTTTAATTTCTCCAAATATGTTTTCACACTATTCTTGTTTATATGACCATTCTTTTTCTCATTTTAGCAAAATTGGAAGTACTATTGTCCCAAAAGTGCTTTTCAAGAAGCAACTGGACTGTCTGGTTTTTCTTTGAAGACGTTTTGCTTCTCATTCAAGAACTTCTTCACCACTGGATGAAGAACACAACTGGATGGTGGGGGAATAGAATGATTTATATTCCTTGCAAACAGCTGGCCATTTGCATTCTTTTAGTAAGTTGTCAAGACCACCTGGAGGTTTATCTGTGTTGTCAGGGTCACCTGAGTAGTGCAAATGGGTGTGGAGCAGTGGTGGGTTGCCCCTGGTTTGGACCGGCTCTATAGAATCCAGGGGTGGGTTCTACTTACCTTTACTATCGGTTTGCAATGGGGCTGCGCGCGCGCTCTCACTTTGCTCATGCATGTGCACACTCTTCTGCGCAAGCACAGAAGCTTTTGCACATACACAGAAGCATTTTGATGATGTCGGGGTTGGTGGGTTGAGCCTCCTGCCGGTTTTACTACCGGTTCTATAGAACCGGTGCAAAATGGGGGCAACACCACTGATAGAACCGGTAGTAAAACCGGCAGGAGGCTCCACCCACTGACCCCGACATCATCAGGAAGCTTCTGAGCATGCTTGGCCCCGTTGCGAACCGGTAGCAATGGTAGTAGAACCCACCCCTGGTGTGGAGCCTTCTTGGAACTGATGGAAGGTCTGTGTTGTAGACCGGAAATATATATTGCATTCCTCCCCCTCTGTTGAGAGAGGGCTGTTCAGTTTTGACATTGATGGCCTCTTTCAAACCAGTGAAAAACCAGTCAAAAACCAGTTGTCTCTTGAAAAAGCACTTTTGGGATAACCATGACCTTGATGACTATGAATCTCCATAGACATTTAGGAAGCAAGGAATTGATAGCTTCCCAGTCTTTTTTGTGGTGTTAAAAAAATGTTCCTTCCCCAATTGACTGGCCATTACTGACTTTCTGCTACAGGAATCAAGAATCAGTCAAATTATGCAAATATGTTACCTTGGTATATTACCCTAATTTGCACGCACATAAGTATATATAGGGATCTGAATAACATTGGAACATAAAAACTTCAGCTTCTGATAACACAAAAATGGGCACCTTGAGATCGATAGATCAGATGGACCCCATGATGAGTTAGTAAGTTCCTGGAACCCTTTCAGTTGCCATTAAATGCTAGTAGTGTGGCTGATTGCCGATTTACAGAAGTGTACCTTGGTTTGAATTTCATTGGTTAAAATGTCCATAGAGCAAAGAAAGTTCAGGGTCAAAAGGGTCAGTCTGTGTCAGACTGGTGAAAAATTGTTAAGCTAGGCAAAAAAACTTCACTAATGAAACAGAATATAAGTGGGAAATAAAGAATATTTCTGCTATTAAAAGAATAAAAAATTGATTAAAATAAAATACTAGTTACACTGATATAAAAGGCTTGCATCATTTCTCCAGACCACGACTTGTTACACACTGTCTTCTACTGCACAGTCTGGAATAAATGGGGAAAATCCACAGTACAAATATTTGAGCAGCTTTTATTGTCACTGATTGTATATTTAGTCCACGAAATTGGGTCAATTTTTTTTCCTTTTACTTGTCCCTATTCTATTAGCCCAACAGGAATGCTGGCAAGTCATTAGGCCTGCTGGGCCCCAATCCTGACCTCCTTGCAATTTAGAACAAACACACACCCATGCACAAACAAAACAAAGCAGTTGCAGATGGTTCAGCTAATGTTGCCCTAGGCAGGAGATGGCTGGTGTTTTTGCATCTTGTCTACACAACTAGCCTGACTGTGGCATTTGTTGTTTATATTTCACACTGCTGGCCAAGTGAATCAGCCATTGCAATTAGTGCTACTGCTTCAGGGTGAAAGAAAAATAGGGAGAAGAAGGAGAAACAAAACTGAAACAGCTGACGCGTTACACAGAAAGCATCTCTTCACTCAAGCCTGCTAGGAGCAAGGCCAACTAATCAATCGCAGGACCTTTTTCTCCTCAGCTCTTTCAGTTTTATTTTGTGCAGGTAGCAAATTGTGGCCACTCAAATTAGTCATTTGTACTGGATAAATTCACCATGAAATGGATTCATTGATAGAAGGGCACTGCATTGTACTGTATTATTATAGATCAGGGGTAGGGAACTATGGCCCTTTTGCAATCTGTGAACTTCAATCCCCAGAATTCCCAAGCCAGGAATTCTGGGAGTTGAAGTCCACGGATCATTAAAGGGGCCATAGTTCCCCACCCCTGTTACAGATGGACAATTGAGGTATGTTTCAATAGAGCAAAGTATCTCAATCTTCCTGGCTGGGAAATTCTGGGAGCTGAAGTTCATGTATCTTAGGTTGTTGCTAAGGTTGAGAAACTCTACAATAGAAATTATTGAGTACTACAGATACAGAGTGAATAGAGAGCTAAAATCACTTCCTTTCAATACTGTCTTGGATAAATATGGTTAATAAATCAGAATATTTTACCATGTATGAGAGAAAAGAAATGAAGTAGACATTCCTGATAGAGGAAAGAACATAGTTAACAAAAAAAAACTACAAAGAGGTGAAGCCCAGTTGGCAGCTGTAATGAAATTAAGCCAAATGCCACTTGGCATCCGTAATATATCAGAACAGTCAAGGAAGATAATAGCTTTTCTATAAAAAAAACTTTTTGCATTTCTAAATGAGTCAGTTTCCCCAAAATGTGGCAAGGAGGGGATTTTACAGCTGAGATGTCAGATTTAATAGCATTTAAATTTGTGATGGAAAGAGATCAAGGCTTGGCTGTTCCATCCAAACTCAGAATGATAAATCTAGACTATGCAGTATACTATGTTACAAAGAAATAAGCTCCAAGGGTTATTGCCAACAATGACAATTCATATGAATTGTCAGCATGAAACAGGTGATTTAATTATGGCCCCCATCTGATTGTCATGTATATATATTTCTAAATTCTACAGGTGATCTTCCAATGTGTTCCAGTACAAAACTGAGTGTTTTAGATTTTAAGTACACCTTCCATTACTCATTAAACATAAAACAATAAACACATTTCTTCTGCCCCAAGAGATTTCTCTATAACTGGTGTTTAGACAGATAGTTATAAACCTGATATAAGTTATGCACGTGACTACATAGATTATGGATACATAATACATCAAAAATATTTTTAGTGTGTGGAGAAAGATACATGAAATCATAGACATGTGCCCTGTTTGTGCTTGGGAGTTATCTTGCTACTTTTAGGTGTTGGTTTGTGAGTCAAATTTGGTACTGAGACAAATTGAATTCCTCCTACCTCTTCAGGCATACAGCTTGCCATATAAAGGCATAACATGTGAAGCATTAACAATGGAAAGATAATGTCTTAAGCTTTCTGCACACAAGGACAGATTGGGACTATGTGACTTTTATGCATGTGTGAAAATAAACCTAGCAGTCTAGGAATATGGTTGTTCAGTGTAGATTTAAAGAAAATGGGTGGGGGGGGAGGAGCAGAAAAAGGAGAGAGAGGGGGAGGAAGAGAGAAAAAAAATTGTAGAATAATCTATATTTTTTGCAGGTTAATTTCTTCTATTTCCTGGTTCTGCACAGACTACATTTACACAAGATACAATGTAAACTACTGAAATCTACCATCTCTACAATTCTAAGCAAATCCCCTGCATTTACTTAATCTGTGCCCTTGCTTTGAATATCTTCTTATGTCTTTCATCAGGAAAATATTATAATCAGGGTCACAGTAGCAGCAATCAAACAAGAGTGATTATGAGATGAGTATGGAATGCTTGTAAAAAGTCAAATAAGATTGAATAGGATTGGGGACATATTAACAGATAAAAGAGGTGCTATTGAATAAAATCCACACACAGGATTCTGACCTATTTATGCCAATTTGATTAAGGAGGTGAGAAATAACTGGCACAGTAGGAAGAAAGTAGCTAACAACTGATTGTCAAGGGGCAGGTGTTGATATGAGTCTGCTTCTTAAGTGGTACATATTCAGGGGAACATGGCTCTATTTTTAAAACACATTTTTTCTCTCAGGAGCCATTTTAAAGCGGCTATGTCATTCTGCTTTCTAAAAACACACTGGGTCTAACACTGACAAAGGAAACAAACCAAAGTGCTAAAAACAGCAATAGGTGTGGTGCTTTCATCTCAGCACCTTCCGCAGATGGGTCTAGCAACTTCTTCAACAATTTAAATGGCCAGAAGGACAGCCTTAGTATCTCACTTTTTGAGAGTTCAGCAACTAGATGCATATTACCTGGGATTTACCCAATTGGTTTGTTCTTGGACCTGCACACAGGTTTGTCACAGATCATCAAACTGGTAGCATAAAGAATGTAAGGTTTAAAAAAACATACAGCTGATATGCAGGATGCAAGGAGAAGGGTGCAGTTCTTCAGAATTGGTGACCTGTAATACAATTGTATTTGCACCAGTGGTGGGTTCCTCCCCGTTCGGCCTGGTTCGGCTGACCCGGTAACAGTGACGATATGATGTCACCGAACCGGTTCTGCCCCCCCCCGCCCCCCCACTCCCGCGTTATTCTTACCTTTTATTTGGCCCTACCCCCAATCTATTGCTGCCTCCTGAGTCCCAGCTGATCGGCTAGAAGGAAAAAAACTGTTTAAACTCTTGCCGCAAGGCTTCAAAGGGCCACCCTACAGCTGATCAGTAGTAAAAGGCAGTTTGGTGGTAGACCAGTGCCTCAAAAAAAAAATGAGTAGACCGGTGCCTGCAAAAATAAATGGGTAGACCAGTGCCTCCAAAAACAAATGACTAGACCGGTGCTGCAAAAATAAATGAGCAGACCGGTACAGCTCTGCAAGCAGTTAAAAGCCTGGTAGACTAATACCTCTGCTAAATCCTAAAGAAGTGTCACAAGACCATCAAGCCATGCCCACAAAATAAGCCACACCCACAGAACTGGTAGTAAAAAATTTTAGAACCCACCCCTGATTTGCACCTTTGAAGTTTATGGGAAAATTCTAAAGAAAGAAAGATAAAAAGAAAAGAAAAGTGTTCACAATTTTTTAAATAGCTCAGAAAGGTTTTGCTGATCAGATCAAAGCCCAGAATTCTGTTTTACACAGTAGTCAGTTTGTTTTATTTTTTTTTAACTGATGAATTTTTATTTCTTATGTGATATACAGTGAAAACATGAGGTGCAATTTAGAAGCATAAATAACAGTCACCAACAGACTCACATAATTTCGAATTCATAACTGTATTCTTGATTTCAGTGTAATTCATCCCTCTTCACCTTTGTCTTCGATAAATAAATACAATCTTATTCTTATAAGCCTATAGTAACAGAAGACTACCCACCTTCCTGTGCTGACAGCTGTTAGGAGACGAGTAGCCACTCTTATAATCTCTAGGCTAAAGAAGACAAAATAGTATTTTCCCATCTCCTGTTCCAGGAGTGGGCAATCCACTACTTAAAGCCTTATGTAGATTACCCAGCTTCAAATCTGCAACCTCCAGAGCTCTTTTAGACTGCACGGCTGAAATTTGGTGACAAAATGACCGATTTTCAGGGTTATCATTTTAGCGTTCCCTCCTCACCTTTAAATTAAAAGTCAGAATGGATAAATGTCAAGTTCAGTGTTTATTCTTTCTCCCCCCAGATTTAAAAAGCAGTCAATGATATCACCCTTTCACAGATGGCCTCTCCAGGTAAAATAAAAATGTATAAAATATATTATGGCTGATAATAATACCGTGTTTCCCCAAAAATACAACCTATCCCAAAAGTAAGTCCTAGCTTGATTTTTACGCATGTACCCAATATAAAACCTCCCTCCAAAATAAGCCCTAGTTAAGATCCCACCCATTCCAGGGTGCACAAGGTAGGGTGAGGCGCATGGGTAAAAATTAAGCTAGGGTGGGAATGGGTGGTTGAGCTGTCCTACTTACCAGACCTCACACATCTCAACACCTGCCTCACCTAGCAGGCCCACTTCTGCAGCCGCTTGCCACTGCTCGCATGCATCACCCCCGGCCTCTGTTTCACCATCATAGGCCTTCTGGAAATGCCTCTGCAGTCGAGAAACAGGTTCCAGATTGACACATGCATCGCCCCCTGGCCCCCTGGCCTCCGTTTTGCCGAATGGTTTTGCCTTCCAGAAAGGCCTCTGCAGATGATAATAGAGCTCCGAATTGATCCAGAGGGCATCAATCTGGAGCCTGTATCTCAGATGCAGAAGCCTTTCTGGAAGTCCTCTGATGGTGAAATGGAGGCTGGGGGTGACACGTGCAAGCAGCGGCAAGCAGCTGGAGAAGCAGGCGGCTGTTGGTGCCACCACCGCGAGGTGAGTCAGTAATTAGACATCCCACGAAAAAAATGTTGGTGGAAAAATAATATAAGACTAGGTCTTATTTTCAAGGAAATATGGTAGCAAACCAGCCTGTTCTATTCAGTTAAGGATTGAATGATCTGTTGCCTTACCTTATAGTACATAGGAAGGGCATCAGTACGTGGAGGCTGCATGAGTCGTTCAGAGTTTGATGCTTCTCTGAGTAAAGATCTATCAAAAAATATTATTTCTAGAACTCAGTGTATAAATATATCTACAATACCTATTTCTTAAAAGGAATGGACAAAACACACCAATTAGATTGGCAAAATTCAACAGTTCCTGGAGTAATAATCCCCTTGGCACCAAGCATTGGGGATGCGGGTGAAGAGTTTGTATCTACAACACATAGACTGATGTTATCTTTATAAAATTCTCAATTGGTCACTATTCTCTACAATCAGGTGAATGCAATAGAGGCTGTTGTAAAGCCTAAAGTAGTCTACATAGTTGCAAGATTTAAATTATATTGTCGGAGCCATTTTTAAATTCTCTTAGATAAATATTTCACAAAAGTATAGAATACATTCCTTCTGTTAATTTGAGTTTGCATAGAATATGGTAAAGTTCTATTTTATGGACATACTAAAATTCTCATTAAAACAAATATGTAGATTTCAAATACATGTAATAACATTGGAGCAGATTATTACAATTTAAGATTGTTATTGGATCAAGTGTTTCGTCAAACTGAGTGGTATAGTGCTCTGTACAATGATTATTTATTGCATTATGTAATGAAAAGAATGAAATATCCACATCTGTTCTGAGAGAAACTCATGGTAAAAGACTGTCAAATTGCAGAAACAATATGCTGAATTGTGGGGATATAACCAATCTGAATTCTGTTTCTCATTGATCTCAGTGGAAGCTTGACATGCCCCAGTTCTGAAAAATTATTTTTAAAAAGATATACTGTAAATAGGGTCATCAATTATGCATTACTGCAGAAGAGGACAAAGGATGAGCATGCAAAATTGAAACAAAAAACAAAACAAAAAGAAACATGATGATAAGATGAAAATTTGTGAATAATTTATATTCTTTAAATAGTAGTAAAACTTATATAAATGGGGGGAGGGTGATCAGGTGACCTGCCTGTTTGTTTAGTTTGCATATTTGAATGGCTGCTTTTGACACCTATTGTCCTTTGTAGTGGCGCCTTTAAATCAAACTTGGATGAAAGGCTGTTCAAATAGAAGATAACTTCAAATAGAGAACTGGGCTTTGATTGATTGATTGGCAATCAAGTTATACTTAACCACTAGTGATGCTATAGATACATCCTGCAGAAATATTTGTCTGCAATCTAGTCTTTCATTTCTCAAGAATAAAAAACAACTCGATGACACATAATCAATCAATCAAGATGTCAATACGTAGTTGATTCATTTCATTTTTCACTGCCTTCAGTGACAATATCTTTGCCATTGATACTAAAGTGACCTTCTGCCTACAGCATCTGCTGCCCAATAGAAATGTTATTTGCTTTAGCTGGGCGTCTATGGATGACCTTCATGCCTTAGGTACCCCTGCTAGGAATACATATTCTTGGCATATAGTAGAGAGTAAAGAGGATGACCTTCATGGGAGGAAGGAATCAAAGTATCTCAGATAGACTCCCCCTAAATTCACCTGAAGGTAAAAAAGAGAGGATGAGAAGTACATTCAAATTTGCAAGATTTTGTTACTACTGTATAGCCAGTCTTAGGCAAATCTAGATTGGACACATACACTCCTGGAACTCTTCATTCATCTCTCAGAACAACCTCCTTTGCACACAATAAGCTAACACAGTAGGACCTTGGAGGAAACTAAAGGACTGATAGATCTTTAGATATTACATGAAAGACAGCCAGTAGTCACCTTAGCAATGAAAAGCACAATGGTCTAGGATTGTGTTTTTGGCCAGATTGGCCAGAAAAACGGTCTATACTACTTTCGAATTAGTGATACTTCAGCTATGTACTGATAGGATAGCAGCTAAAAAGCTGTAAGTTTTTTCTACGTGTTATCTAAGTATTTAAAAATGATGCTCACTAAAAGAGAAACTATCTACACTGAGTCCAGATTCAAGACCCAAGCACCACACAAGGGGTTGAACTCCTGTTAATTGTCCCAGCTCCTGCAGTTCAAAGCATGCAAATGCATATAGATAAATATGTACCTGTTCAATGGAAGGTAACAGCCAGCACAGTCATGCTGGCCACATGACCATGGAAAGGATCTTTGGACAAAGCTAGTTTCAGAAATAGCACCCCATTCCCCTAGAGTTGGTTATGACTGGATAGGAGAAGCCTTTACCTTTTTATCCAGAATCCATCTGAATTCAATTGTTTAAATTTTGCACAGCTTTAGCCTGCAACTTCATTATTCTTAGCACAGAAATCCTATCATCCCTTAGTTTTATTTTTGGGAAATTATTGTAATTAGGCATGATTATGAAATATGAGTTCAGTTTGGAGTTAAAATAACCTGTGACACATTACATCAGAACATTATAATTCAGGTCACATTTTAGTGCCCTGCACTGATTTCTTTCTAGGTGTGTGATTTGAACTGTTCACTGTTTGTTAAAGATAAACAGGCAATAATTTGAAACTTCAAGTTTTCCTCATGCTTTGACTTTAGTCACTTAGTCTCTTGAGGAAGACAAGAACTGCACAGAAGTTCAATGAAGTTCTCCTTCTTCTTTCTCTCTTGTTGGCTCCTTATGACTTTTCCACAATCCAACTATGGCCTCAGTTCCTCAAATTATGCCAATTACAACAGATATTTCCTTAAAGTGCTTATAGATATGAATGATGAAAAGCTATACCTACTCGCCCGAGCCGGTCCGAACCGGGAGCATTTCACGCCTGGTTTAGAGTGACTGAGAGATTGCCTTTTGAGTATTTCATTTTAAAACTCTGTCATTTTGCAAAAGGGTTTCCTCCAACCCTTTTCATTGTACTCCTGACTAACGGTACTGAAAACAAATTTAAAAATAAATAAAAGCTATCAAAAGTGTAGCAATAAATTAAATTCAAATGGCAGGATACTAGCCAAGCTATTAGGAAATGTATTGTTCCTGAAGAAGAACATTTAGGAGGGTTGTAAATGGGTGAAATTCAGCCGGTTCTATCCGGCTCGGGCAAACTGGTAGTGGCGGCTGTGGGAGGCTCCGCCCACCCGTGCAGACATCATGACGTCACTTTTTTGCAATGATTTAAGCCTCTGCATATGCGCACACATTTGCAAACCAGTAGCGAAGTAAGTGAATTTCACCCCTGGTTGTAAATATATGGAAATGGAAATAATCACCGTATATTCAACTCTTAAGTCGAATATTATATTTCTTTAACATGACACCATTTAAAGAAGTTTGCTATTGTGCAACAGTGCTGAACACTGAAAAATACATTACTGTAAAGAGTATGTCTTATTAATTTTGTAATGCAAATTATTCTTAAGTTTTAAAATTCCCAGCATTTATTAATAGTTTTAGACTTTTATTTTTTTTTTTACAAAACTATGAGCCACTCTCTTCCTATATTTTTAAGTACCTTACCTTTTGTCACTAACAACTATGCTTCTTGTTTTTTGGCTGAAACCACGGACATCTGCAGAACATCATTGATGATATCATTCATGTCAAACATAACCATGGAAATGATGGAAATGATATATGTATGTATTCATACTATGCGGTGCCATCTTGGCTTGTGCTAAATGCTTATACAGTAGGCAAAAGCTGTAGATTCTGTCAAATCATGGGGCACATTGTAATGACACTGCCACAGCCAATTACAATTTATTCAAGCACAAAACTATTAAATATATATATTTGAGCAAATCAAGGTGGGGTTGATTAGGAGGGCTATAAGCTGAAGTGATGAAGATGGATGGGATATGGAAAGGAAAAGCTGAAGTAAAGACTTCAGACGAAGACTTGTGCAATACAGAAAGTGGAGGTCTTGCTGAAATGGGGCCTCATAAACAAGTCAAAGAAAAATCAAAACGAAAATTGGCTCATAAAGTTCATGGCCTTCACAGTCCACACACTAATGTTCAAAGAACGGGGAATAAACAAGGTAAATTTGAGTCATAGTACTGAGAGCAAATATGATTTAATAGGTATAATAAAAGCCTAGTGGGATGACTCCCATGATGAGATACAGTCCTTAAAGAATATAATTTGTTCAAAAGGAAGAGAAATAATAGAAAAGAAGTGATATGCTGTGGGTGTGTTTTAAATCATTCCTACTTAGAAATTTCCATGAATGAAGTTGTCCATACTGTAGATGGAAATTTGACTTAAAATGTATGGAAAAAATAAATAAAAACAATATTGTTAAGTGGCTCCTTTTATTCATCGAGGGAAACAATGTATATGATTCTTCCTAAAGCAAAACACATCTCTTTCAAAGAGGTAGTTTTTGACTTACAACAGCTCACTTAATGACAGTTCAAAGTTAGGGTGGACCTTTCCAGAGCTATTAATAACCCATTTTCAGAGTTACAATGATCACACACACATCCATCCAAGGTCATTTAATTGCATTTTGGGTGCTTGGCAACTGGCTCACCTTTATGGCCATTTACAGCCTTCCACTATCATGTGCCATGATTTGGGACATTTTTCACCAATTTATTTATTTATTTATTTATTTATTTATTTATTTATTTATTTATTTATTTATTTGCTAGCTAGCTAGCTTATATGCCGCCCTCTCTCCAGAAAGGACTCAGGGCGGCTCACAGCAAGATCAATAAAATCAATATTCAGTGTTAAAAACCATTAAAACTCCCCTTAAAAACCCCTTCAGTCCAATCCGGCCTGGCAAAATAACCATGTCTTAAGGTCACAGCAGAAAGAGCGCAGGTCAGGGGCCACCCAGAGCTCCAGGGGGAGTTGATTCTATAAGGTAGGTGCACCCACAGAGAAAGCCCGTTCCCTAGGAGTCACCAGACGACACTTCCTGGCCGATGGCACTCCAAGGAGGTCCTCCCTGTGGGAATGCACTGGGCGATGGGGAGCTGTCGCTGGCTGCAGATGGTCTGTCAGGTACTCCGGGCCTAGGCCATGTAGGGCTTTATAGGTAATAACCAAGCTTCCAACATTTACTTCCAGTTTCTGGCAAAAAGAATGCCTATCAGGGAAAATTTATTCATTTAATGACTGCTGCATTTGCTTAATGACTGAAGGTTGTAAAAAAAGGTTGTAACTTCAAATCCAGTCATGTGATGTCTCAACTTATGACCGCAATGACTTATGACTATTATTCTGGGCTCAATTATGATTGTATGTCAACGACTACCTATAGCCGTGATGGCTAACCTATGGCATGCATGCCACAGATGGCACGCGTAGTCATATCAGTGGGCATGCCAGCTCAGCTCTGGCATGGATGCACATGCTGGCCAGCTGATTTTCGGGCCTTCTGGCCCACCAGAAGTAGAGAAACAGGCTGTTTCCTGCCTCCGGAGGACCTGGGGGTGTGGGGAAGGCCCGTTTTTCTTTCTCACCTGGCTCCAGATCCTCTCTATGCATCTAGGAGTTGGGAAATGGGCCGTTTCAGACCTCAGAGGAAGTGGAAGGCTGTTTTCACCCTCCCCAGATGCATAGAGAGGATCTGAAGCCAGGTGAGAAAGGAAAACAGGCCTACCGGGTCATTACATGCCAGGAGCGAGGGGAGGGGGGGTTGCACGGACATGTGCAGGGTGGGGCAGGGTGCATAGAATTATGGGTGTGGGCATGCATGCGCCGAACCTCCCCTGCTCCCCCTTCCTGGCATGCGATGGCAAAAAGGTTAGCCATCACTGACCTATAGTGATGGGATGCTTTAATTACTAGCAAAAATGTTGGAAGACAAAATCTGTGAAACCGAGATCCTACCCTGTAATTCCTGCCTTATCTTGCTGACAACATTTCCTTGCATAAAGGGAACAGCTTCTGTAATCAATAGGAAAGTGAAAGGAGCAGCAACTTTGAGACACTGTCTGTGTATTGCTGAAGTTCTTGGTTTTAAGGAAAGCTATAAGAGTGTTGCAGAGTGTATTCTTTCAACTTACAAAAGTGGACCTTAATAAATCCACTTAAAATTCATTAAATTTTAATAAATCCAGAGTCATGATAGCAAAGATCCTGTGACCAAAAAAGTAAATGGGAAAGCAGCCCGTGATGGATGATAATTGCCGATATAGGAGATACTACAAGCAGAATTGCGAACAATTCCACTGAGGGGAAACAAGGTAAAGAAGTACACAGACAGACGAATGTTAACACAAAATATAAACCATAGATCAAAGATTCATCATAATGCCTGTGTTGCCACCATTTCCAGCATAACTTATCCATTAACTCACAACCAAGCAACAGCGCTTCCACCCAATCAAAATACAGCTACGTCATCAGCCAATCAGAATACAACAACACTGTCGACCAATCAGAATACACCTTTGCCTCTTTTCATAGAAAAACATCAGTTACAATCACACAGTTTGCCCATAAGCACCAAACCAAGAACTTCAGCCAGAAGATGACGAATGCGATTTCGTCGAAACGTCGCTACTACCCTTTTAAGGATATGTTTCTCGGGAAGAAACCCGAGATATTAATTGTACATACATATATACCTGTGAAAACTTACATAAACATATATGTGTGTGTGTGTGTGTGTGTGTGTGTGTGAGAGAGAGAGAGAGAGAGAGAGAGAGAGAGAGAGAGAGAGAGAGGGAGGGAGGGAGAGAGAGAGAGAGAGAGAGAGAGAGAGAGAGAAGGCTCAAGTAGAGTTCAGATCAGTGGTGGGTTTCTACCGGTTCTACCCAATTTGAGAGAACTGGTAGCGGCGGGTGGTTCCAAACATCTGCCTGGATGTCATCACGGATGCTCTGCGCATGCGCGCACTCACATTTGCAAACTGGTAGCAAAGTTAAGTGAAACCCACTACTGATTCAGAAGGCCTTTTGTCTAAAGTGCTTAACTTGGATTTTTACACTGAGCAGAAGTTTGAACCTGATGGCTTGAACGTTACCTTCCAACTGTATGATTCTATGACTCTAGGAAAAAAATCTTCCCAAGGATCATAAATGCAAACCTCTTATTTGAAGTTTGCTTTTAGGTAGCTGCCATATTGTTCAGATGTGGTACCCTGAGGGTTTCTAGACAATCAAATCAGAGAGGGAAACTGAAAACAAACCATGACTTTCTTTTGGGCCTCCTCCCAACATGAAGAATCATTTGGACAATATCGCAATTTAAAATATGGTAATTTGTAGCTTTGGTATTCCAGGAGGAGAAAAAAAATATGAGAACCCAGACAAGCTAATTCACAGTGATTCTGGCATGCAAAAGCTGGGTTGTGAGTCAAATTTTAATTTTCCACTAGTATTCTTCTCTCGGTGTTAACACTTCCTCTTTTCAGAAATAAATAAAATCATTTTATAACTTTGTGGTTTTTTTAATCACAGGCTTCACACTCCATCATAGCCAAAATCCATAGTTTCCTATATAAATAGGACTCTAGATATTTGTTGTAATTTCTTCTGACTAGATCCCTAATCTCTGTCTTTTTTATAGTCAAAATTAATTTCAGAAAAATAAGAATTATCATTCATAAAATGTTTTGATTGACATGGCACTTATAGTTCCATATTACAAACAATAATGCAAGATGGATTATTCAAAGTTAAATAATTGTTCCTATAATTGTTAGTATAAATCCATGATCTCATCTTCTGCTCTCTTTCTGGAATTTTCAGCAATTGCCCTGCATTATTTTGCTTCTTAATTCTAAACAAGTTTCTCGTTTTCAATAAAAATCCATCTTGATTTTAACAGCAGCAGAAAACCAATAACCTTTTGTAGTAATTTAAGTGGAAAGTGCTTTATCGTTATAGTTGTCTTCAGTTACACACTCTAACTACAAAATGCTATTTTGGATAACTTGGAAATAATTTCCAATACATTTAGCACGAATTACTTTTGAGATTTATTTATTTAAATTTGTTACAGATGCTCACTCCTATATCTTACAGAAAGAAAATAGTGAAAACACACAATTGTACAGACAATCTAGATTAAAACAATAGATCCTAAATAGCTAAAGAGAATGAAGCTCAGCTGAACTAATGTTAGGCTCTGCTAGAACAAAACTCTTCAAATATATGCTAAAGATATGCTAAATATTTCCAACATATGGAATCCAAGGTGAGCTGCAAGCTATTTTCCATCTCGTGTAATATTGTACTGTGGATATCTCTCCAATCTGCTTTAGGTTTATGCCTATCTTGCCACACCCAACTCCACACCCCTTTTGTGCCAGGAACCACAAACCAACCCCACTTTGGTTGGTTTGTGGAACAAAATAAAGTTAAACTCATTCTATGCAAATCAAAAACTTATTTTCATTCAGACTCTGTTCAAAATGTTTAGAGGATTACATAGTTTTTATGTAACCCAATTGAAATATGCTTTTCCTTGAAATGAATTAAACTGACCTTTCCATAAGTCCAGTTACCTATTTCATAAAATGATTATTGACAATTATTGCTTTGTGTCATGACAAGGAGAAATGCTCTCTCATTATTTCCAAGGGGTCATTCCTCTTTTTCTGATATTTGACTGCTTTTCTCTTTGCCTATAGTGACACAACATTTGGAAGCTAGCAAAGCACTTCAGCAAAAGTTCCACTAAAACAAAGAGCAGTTGAAATGTGTTTTTAAAATCTATATTGATTGAGGCATGGATTCATGTATCATTGAGGAAGACATGACTGGTTCTAGAAGGAACAGCCAAGCATTCACTGTAGTAATTATCTAAAGTTCAAAATATTGTGGTGAGAGAAACAGAGAGAAACAATAAGAATATATTATGTTATACAAAATAAGATTATATTATAATATACAAAATAGAGCATATTGTACAAAATTAGATTAGATTGTTATACAAAAATACAAAAAAGAAATGTTTGATGGAAGGATGAAAAATCTACCTCTAAACCAGAGGTGTCAAACTCAAGGCCCAGGGGCCAGATCCGGCCTGTGGGGTGCTTAGATCTGGCCAATGGGGCTATCCTGAAAACAGCAAAGGGCCAGTCCGCAGTGCCTCTGCCCATGAAAATGGAGCTCGGAAGGGACGCGGGCGGCCCTTCCGAGCTTCATTTTCACGGGCAGAGGGTTGCAGGAAGCCTTTGCAGCTGAAAATGGAGCTCGGGAGCCCCTTTTCTCTGGCAGAGTCTTCGGGCCCCCACAGGCACCGACACGAGTGATGTCAAACTGGCCACACCCACCTTGGCCCCCCAAGGTCAAACACAACCCTGATATGGCCCTCAATGAAATCGAGTTTGATACCCCTCTCTAAACAAACAAAAAAGACAATTGCAGACTTTAACAGATAATTATGACGGCAGAAAAAATAATTACAACTAGACTGGGTTCCATTGAATGAGCCAGAAAGAGGGCTGTGAAAATATCTATGGACCCTTCACATTCCGGACATAAACTGTTTCAACTTATTTTCTCAAGACAATGCTATAGGGCATTGCACATCCTATAGTGTAATAGACAAGGACAGATTTTTCCCTCATGCCATCACTTTGCTAAACAACTAATTCCCACAACACTGTATTGTGCCCTAGGATGTCAAACTACCTAGTAGAGCTGTACTACTATTATTCTTCCCATCTTTCCCATTATCTATTTCCTTAGCTTCTTATGATTATAAACTTGTTTATAATTTATGATTTATATTGACAGCTCTACTAGGTAGTTTGACATCCTAGGGCACAATACAGTGTTGTGGGAATTAGTTGTTTTATTAGTATCCTATTATGAGTTATGTTGATTGCTTATTTAATATCCTATTACTATCACTGAGTGTTGTATCTTATGATTTGTGATGATTGTATTTTATTATTATGATCATGATTTATCACTTGTTGCTTGTATGTACACGAGAGATTATATACTGGAGATTAATTCCTTGTTTGTCCAATCACACTTGGCCAATAAAGAATTCTATTCTATTCTATTCTATTCTATTCTATTCTATTCTATTCTATTCTATTCCATTCCATTCCATTCCATTCCATTCCATTCCATTCCATTCCATTCCATTCTCTAAATACCAAATAATTTAATAATAAACTTAAAGATGCGTGGTCACATAAACACACACACTTCTTAAAAAAAGATTTCTTCTACAAAAAGGTTCATGTGGCCAGCAAGATTATTACGCCGATGCATGCTGAACACTGTTAGCTTTCCACTGAAGTGGTACATATTTATCAATTCGCAATTGTGTGTTTTTGAACTGCTAGATGAACAGGAGCTGGAACAAATAATGGGAGCTCATCCCCTTACATGGCATTTGGGTCTCGAACCAAGATTGTCAGCTTTTCAATTGACAAGCTCAGTATTTTTAAGAGCTGAGCCATCGCACCCCCATATTCTTCTATGTCAGGGCTGTCAAACTGATGGCCTGTGGCCTGGATGTGTCATGTACAGGCCATGCCCACCCCAGCTCCTCAAAGGCAAAAAACATTGCGATAAATCATGTGATCAAGTTTGACACCCATGTTCCAGGGGTAGGTTTTCCTTACCTTTGCTACCGGTTCGCTCACACATGCACGCTCACTTCACTCATGCACATGCCACTTCTGCGCATGCAGAGAAGCTTCTGCGCATGCGCAGGGTGTATTTGATGATGTCTGGGCAGGTGGGTGGAGCCTCCCACCACCGCTGCTACTGGTTTGCCTGAAATGGGGTGAACCGGTAGCAACCCACCACTGCCGTGTTCTATGTAATGTTCCCTGAAATACAATGTGATAACACATTTTGACTCTTACTGTGCAACATCCTTGAGAAACATCGTTTCCCAAAAGAGGTTCTGCTCTTTTCATATGCTACATATTTTTTAAATTGTAGATAAACTGCTTATTGTAAAAGACTCAGAACAATTTAAAATAGAATAGAAATTACACAGTTGGAAGGGACCTTGGAAGTCTTCTAGTGCAACCCACTGCTTAGGCAGGAAATCCTATAGCATTTCAGACAAATGGTTATCCAATCTCTTCTTAAAAACTTTCAGAGCATTTACAACTTTTTTTACAATTTACAATTTATTTCCCTACTTGGCCACCGGGACTTTTTAGTATGTGTAATGATGATGCAATGACATCATCAAAGTTGCTCAGATGGACGCCTGCCTGCCTGGCTGCCTGCCTGGCTTGTACTGCACTTTGATACACGATTTTGGAGAGACAATTTTGTGAAGGCCAGAAATTACTCACCCCGTTGTAAATCTGTATAGTCTTTGTTAGAAAGAAAATGGCAATCCTCATCTTTACCTGAATTTTTGCTTTGCCATGCGTGTAATTTTCTCTGGCCATTCTGTTCCTATAACTGCTGCTTCTTAGTTTAATAGGTATGGTCATCTACACAAATAACATGCTTTGTATTTTGTCATTGTAATTATTGCTTCAAGCATTTTTTTTTTTTAAGCTTGGAAAAGTAATGATATTGTTCTCAACGATCTGACTAACGAACAGGCAAAGAAATGAGTAAGAGAAACTCGGCCAGATTTGGTGCTAAGGCACAATAGCTTGCATATTTTGAATGTATCACACGTATACATGAGCATTCAAATCCTCCAGAATGCAAGACTGATCCTTTTGTATTTCATATGCTTATTGGCATTGGTTGCAAAAAGGTTTATTAAAATATAGATTATTGTTCATGTTTTCATAGATGTCTCTGTTACTGTTTTAACAGAGGTAGACTAAATCTCTTACTGGAGAGTTGTCATTAATGCCAATACTGCGGTTATAGGGATGGCATGCCGAGTTTTTAAGATACTTTTTATTGATCTGTCTTTTATCACATACAGTGTTTCAGGAGCACCTATTAAGCAGCTGAGATCCATTTCTAGCTGTATGCAGGGAATTAAATGCCCAGTTCCTATTAACACTAATCAGAGTAGTGTGCCTAATTCCCTGCACGCTATTCTGAAAGTGTACCCTCCTAATTGCCTAATAGGCTGTAATAAGAAAGCAGATTGGGTAGCTTTGTAGTGTTTGTCTTTTTAAAAAAAATTGTAAATATAATAGGAAACAGTTGATACAGCATAAACAGCAGACTTGTCAATTCATTTACCTTCAAAATAGAACAATCACTAGGGCCTCACTGTTGCAACTATTTGCTATTGTTATGTGACATTTGAAAAGCCTAAGTATTTTAACATATGGAATGGCACAACGCAAAGAGATCATGTTATGCATAGCGAGACCTGCTGGAACTGAGACTGTGGAATGTTCCATTTCAATTAACATTTCTGCAGTTAAGTGGAAACCAAATTAAATTCTATCATATATTTCAAGAGAAGCCAGAATATTTCGTAGGGAAAGAAGCAGCACATGGTCCCAACCTATAAGGGTCAGCCCTTGTTTTAATGTCAGCAAATATTTTCAACCAGCACAGTACAGAACATTGATCCCATTTAGTTCTATCATTTTTCATTCAATCTTATTAAAAGAGGGGGAGGGAAGAGGAAAGACCTTTTTTAAAAAATTGCAAAGGAGAAAAGAATTTTGCTGCCATTACCATCATTGGAATATCAACCTTTCTATGGTTATTTAATTAAGGGATAACAGATATGAGCATGGGTGTCAAACTTGCATAGGCGTCACATTGCTATCACATGATGTTTCGTGATGCTTTTCCCATTTGCAGAACTGGGGTGGGTGTGGCCTGCATGTGACACATCCGGCCCCCAAGCCGCCAATATGATACCCCTGGTGTGAGTGTGATTGTCCTTTAATGTATCTTCATTTCTCCAAGTCCTGCTTCCCTGGCTTCCCACAAAAGCTCCTCACAAAAGAAGGAAGTACAACAAAACCAGGAAGAAACAAAGGTAAAATTCAATGTAATTAATTAAAGATGATACAATTAAAAGGTAATAATAAACATTATAAGTGCCCTTAAAATTAAACGAATAAAATCAAGTGCACACTGCAACAAAATTGCTTTAACTTGTTTACTAAGCTAGCATGGTCCGTGTCATCCATATCTCCTAGGAAAAGGTATTCAAGTGGGTTCTAACCACTGAAAAGGTCTGTCTCCCAAGTAACTCATGAGAAGAGAGCAAGCTCTCTTGTGATGAGCAGACTGGACAGCTAGGTTCAATTCAGGTAAAATGTCAGAGAAAATTCACAACACAAGCCAAAAACCAGCTGTCCACTCATGCTGTCTAGCAGCTAGCATGGAATGCCTCATCTATTGAGGAGAAACCTTGCTAACAATTTCAATTTTTAAAAAATGAGATATTAACTGTTATTTTACTTTTGTCATCTGCCTTGAATCCTTCTTGACAGGAAAATGGGAAAGAAAATAAATAAATAAATAAATAAATAAATAAATAAATAAATAAATAAATAAATAAATAAATAAATAAATAATATTTCTCCTGAGCATCCATGATAATCTCTTAAAATGACAAATGTACAGTCTAACCCAAAAAGTTTGCTTCCCTTTCCTTTAAACAAACAACCACACCAGAGATGGTATTCCGTAGATTCTGACCAGTTCTGGAGAACCGGTAGCGGAAATTTTGAGTAGTTCAGAGAACTGGTAAATACCACATCTGACTGGCCCCGCCCCCATCTATTCTCTGCCTCCCGAGTCCTAGCTGATCGGGAGGAAATGAGGATTTTGCAGTAACCTTCCCCTGCCATGTCCACCAAGCCACGTCCACCAAGCCACACCCACCAAGCCATGCCACGCCCACCAAGGCATGCCCACAGAACTGGTAGTAAAAAATTTGGAATTCCACCACTGAACCTCACCCAACAAAACCTGTAATCGGAAAATGCTACTGCATGAATGGATAACTAACCCTCAATTATGGCTTTCATTTCAAAAGTGTACAATCACCTACCTCAAAGTTTTAACCTTATGTTTAATCATATGTCATCTGAAATATTCCACAATGGGGAAAATGGATGCCATCAGTGCTATGGATGACTAAGGCATTTTATTTCCTGCTCTTTTGTTCCATTTAAGTGTTTGCAGGAGCACCAGAATCTTTTGTTCTTGTCTTGCAATATTTCTTAAGATCAAGTGCTAGTCTTAGAATCCTTGCCAAAGCCTGACACTGTTATTTATGAACCATAAATCCTTACTGAACAAGTAATACCAAATAATTTCAGTCCAATGCTGTGTATTGTGCTATTCAGTATGAGTAAAGCCATTGGAATCTGGCCTTTTGTGCCCGCAAGTATTTCAAAACGGGTGCATTCAGCTTTCGCTTTCTAAGCACATGCCAATCAAAGAAAGATATTTTCATGGCAGACATTCAAGAGAGGCTTGCCGGTTTTGTCCATGATTTATCCTCCCAGATTATAATTAGAATGAAATTGCCAGTCACTCACCTTTTTATTCTTTATTTTATTTGCAGCTTTATCTTTTTCTTTAAATATGCAGCAGCACAATCGTCTGTGGAGATCTGCACTGTAATTCAGATGTTGAATAGTAAACTTTTGTGATAAATCACTATCTCACGATCTCAAGATAACTGTCTCCATAATTCCCGTGAATAAATTTCTATCTTGGCTAGTGGGTGGGGGGGAACAGAGGAAGAATTACTTAACTTTGCTGTTTGGATAACTTGGTGGCTACCTGAAACACACGGTTTCTTTTCTATACAAGAGAATGTAGAACATTCTCCATAAAAAATCTTGGATAGTACTTTAGAAAGTCTCTGCATTTACAAAATTTCTATCTATAAATTAGAAAAGGCCACACTGCTTGGATCCACACATATACTACACTGATACATTATAACATTCTATATAGTTGGGATAATGTTGATATTGTTCTGTCCCCATCTCACACACGGACACAAACAGTCAGCCAGGAATTAATAAAACCAGCAGTCAGGAATTTCTTTGAGATAACAGCATTGGCAGCAACCCAGTAGCTGCTTGCCAAAAACTTTACTCACAAAGGGAGGTTTTCCTCCTCCGTCAGATAAACCAAAATAAGTTCACAAAGCCAAAGAATTGTCAAGTCCAGTCCTTAATAAATCCAAGGAAGGCATATAACGAAGTTCCAGAAACATAGTATGACTTGCTAGCTGTTCAGTTTTGTCCATCACAAAGCCTGAATGGCCACCACATCCCCTTTTATCCCCTGTGGGGTATGGTCCAGTGACTCAGCTTAATCTCTGGCACGCCTCCTTCTCTGCTGTGCGCGCTTGTCTTTCCGACGCTGTCGGGGATCCAGCCAAGACTTATCTCTGTCACTGTCTAACTGCGGCTGCTCGGAAGTGCCTGGCTCCTGGCCTATCACTTCTCCTTTGGAAGACACCTGAGGCATTGCCAGAGAGGAGGGTCCTGGAGAGGGAGGCCTTGCCAACTCCTCTCCTTCACTTTCAGAGTCTTCTCCCTCCGATAAGATGGGCTCAGGGGTCGGAGTCACAACAGATATATATAAAGACCAACACCAGCTAAAAAAACTGCCAGTGTCTTCACATTGTTGGTAACAGATAATAATCCAAAAACAAAAACTATGGAAAACAAACACATTCATGATACTACAGTATATATGATATGATCCTACTCAACTAGGAATATTTCACTCTTTTGCCAATCTCTTCCTTTGCATTAAATATCCAGCCACCAAAATATTATAGAAGATTGTTAATCCCTCAGTGCTGACTGAGTACCAAAAGAAATATTCATTGTTTATGGAAGGCTGCAAAAAGCAGGATACAAAATATGAATTTTATGTATAAATTTTATAAATACCGTATTTTTTGGAGTATAAGATGCACCGGAGTATAAGACGCAGCTTAGTTTTGGGGGAGGAAAATGGGGGAAAAAATCTGCCTACCAGGTATTCATCTGGCTAGTGTCCTTAGTCTGGTCAGCTTCAGCACATTAGTTTGCTGCCCCTGCTTGGGGATAAAAAACAGCTTCTAAAGCACAGCTGATCTTTGGAGAGAGAAGCAATGAGAAAAGCAGGCGAAGCCTGGAAGATTGCTTCACTCGCTAGTGCCTTGTTAGGTCTGAAAAACAGCTTCTAAAGCACAGAGGAGAGACGGAGGGAGCAGGCAAAGCACATTACTAGCACCTCACTAGGGCTGAAAAAAAGCTTCGAAAAAGCTACATTCAGAGTATAAGATGCACCCAAATTTTCAGCCTCTTTTAAGGAGGGGAAAGTGCGTCTTATACTCCAAAAAATACAGTAAGTAAACTACAAAATATAATAACAAACAATAATCCTCATTAACTTCTGAGTTGTCCATTGCTAAGGAAGAGACAAAATATCCAGCGACATTACTATTGAAGGAACAATATGAAATCTCAAGAATACCTCAACTGGATATCTCCATCAGGAACCTTTTCATTTATTTCTGCCACACAGCCCAATGGCCAATAATTTCACCAGTACTTGATTTCTTTCTCTGCTTCCTTTCAGAGGGGACAAGATCAAAGTAAACAATAAGCACCACCGCATTTGTCCACACCTCTATCTGAGATGTCTTCATTAGCAACTCTAAATGCAAGTTAAGTAACATTTTCCCAAGTGCTTCTTAGGATCAGTTCAGTTGCAAAGCATTAATATCAGGGATGTCTGCCATGTCTCTATGGGATTTTTGTAAAGAAGATTTTGTAAAGAGGAGATGTTATTAAAGGAGATAGTGTGACATTTTCTGCATTGTTAGATAAAAAGTATTTCCTGAAATCTTGTCAATCAAAAGTATCAGTGTGGGACCCAATTTAAAATCAGATTATAAATGTTTGCTGCACAGAGAAGCAATTGAATAACTCAGGGGATTTGTAATGAGGTATTTAGGATTAAGTAACTACATCATTAATACATATATACATGCATACCTGTCCATGGTACTGTATTGACTTCAGGGGGAAAATGCCACCCAAATCATCCATTCAAATGAATTATAATTTTCATCCAAATAATTACTCTCCTATACACACACATGCATTCTTCTCATTCTCCGTGATGATGGGCTGTCTTAAGGCAAATGAAAGAAAGAAACTGAATTTCCATGAGGCTTGTTTGTAAGAGAATACAAATAGTATAGTATCAGTTTCCCCAAATGCTGTTTAACCATTTTATTAAAAAAGAAAAACCTTGAAAAAAATATGTATTCTGCAACAGAGAAAAATTTGACTGGAATTTATCTAGAATATTCCAGATAAAATAGAAGTCATAGTTCAGAATACATACCAGAAGCCTACAAAGCATGACTTTGTTGTTTAATGATTTGATACATTAAGATTTCCTAATTTTTATAGCTTCTGGCTACATACATCTCTCATTTCTGTTCATTATCTCTACATGGTCCTCCAGATGCTGTTAAACTATGACTCTTCAAATAAATTTCCATTAGCCATGTTCTGGAGTTGTACAGCAATATCTACAAAGTAACCAGCTGCCTATTCCTTTCAAGGAATCTCCACATTCATTCATTTTCCAAGCCATTCTGGATCCCAATTCCTTAAAAACAACCCTTCTTCATCTATTCCTGTGCTTACATTGGCCTACTTTTTTTCCATCCTTTGCTTTTATTTTGTCTTTCCTTTCCTTACAAGCAAATCAGGCTTAAAATTGAAGTCAGACATGCTTAATATATCAACTTCTCATGAATAACAAGAGTAGGAGTCTTATACAAGTTCACCACCTTGAGTTATATAAAAATAATAAATATGGGGTAAAAAAGATCTTTAAAAAGCAGCCAACAGTAATTAGAGGATTGTTCAGTCTCCTTCTAAGAGTGGCACACATACTGTACAACCCAAATCAAGACATTTCATCCTCACTACCATAACATCTCCCAATCACTTTAAACAATTTAAATCACACACACACAAACACACACAATCTTATGTCCTGTGCCTGTGTTATTCTACAAATCCTGAAACTTCAGTGCCTATGCTGGTTGAGAATTGAAATCTATCTCTTCCGGAAGGAACCATATGGGTTAATAATATGGACAGGCATACATAAATATTGGCTTCCTGATAGATTTTCAGCTAAAACCAACAGTTAATCATTATTGGCTGCTCCAGGGCAATTCTACTCATATGCATCTACAGTAAGCAATCAAAATCCATGACTTAGAAATTAAATTGGCCTAAAATTAATCATACACAGCAGCGATGATTTGATTCATCCAGATTAGTTACCAAAATTCCTCTAGAGGATTGTATGTGCAAAAGAAATGCCCTTCCTGCTGAAAATGTAGGGAACTAGAGCTGCTGCAGTATTAACCCCAAAACTTGGTTTATATCTCCACAGATGAAATCACAATGAATGAGGCCATGAATATAATTTTAGACACAAAACCATTATACACTATTTGATCTGTAATGTGCAAGACTGGGATCTATTTTATTTTGTTTGTATGTAAAAGTTTGCCTTGCTAAAGTCTTGGTGGGCAAAAGTCTGATGGATTTTTTTCTTTTGGGGTAAAATAAAAATAGACTGATAAATTTGTTATTTGATGACATTATTATCTTGTTGCTAAGTGCTACATGATTTCAGCCACTCAACATTTACAGTTCTCTTTTTCTAAAGATAAAGAACATACTCTGTCTTAAAAATGTCAGAATAATTATTTTCTAAAACAAACAGATATTTGCCAGAGGAGTAACTATATTAAGCTTTTGCAGCAAAACCAGCAAAGAGCCTTGTGGCATTGTGGAGGCTACCAAACTTATTATTACATACATAGGTTTGGGAAATACAACACTGAGAATGAAGTGATATATATATATATATATATGTAGGTCTTTGGTTATTCGGGTTTTCTTCCACCTAAAATTGGAGGTGTCTTGGCAACGTTTCGACGAAGTCTCATTCGTCATCTTCAGGCTGGTGCTGTCGGCTTCGTGCTTCTAGGAGCAATGTGTGTGATCGCAATGTGTGATATATATATATATATATATATATATATATATATATATATATATATATTTGTTTGTTTCCTGAGGTTTTTGTGGGTGTTTGTATGTAGGTCTTTGGTTATTCGGGTTTTCTCCCGCGTAAAATTGGAAGTGAACTTAGTCGAAACGTCGCCAAGACACTTCCAATTTTACGCGGGAGAAAACCCGAATAACCAAAGACACACACACACACAATCTGCCTTGATTAGCTGCTTTGCGTTGAGGAAGATGTTTTCTGCACATATGTGCAGAAGACCACTGAAGGGCCACTGAAGGGCCACAAATGTGGGCAAAGTGCTGTCTTGCGGATGTGCTACCTTAATATATTTTGGCACAGCCATAACATCTAGCAAGCCTACACAATATTTTGAAAGGGTTGTTGTTGGGGTTTTTTGTTTCAGTAAACATTCGCACATTTGAAACTTCTTTGCAAAGCGGGATAGGTTCCCGACTTCTAAAAGTCACATATAACAATTGTAAGGCTTCTGAGATCTCCTCTAGAAATATCTACTGAATATTCCAGATGTGTAGCATAAGAATTTACTTGGAAAAGCGATCATACCCATAATGTTTTAAGGGGAAAATTCCAAAATCCATAGCTATTAATTTTAGAGTGGGTGCTAGAATGTTTCTCAGTTTAATAAGATTAATAAATAGAAGACAAAGACTTCAACAAAAATATGAACATGCAAGATGAAACAGAATTGATGAATAAAACAAGCTTTCAGATTGAGAAGGTAAAATATTAGGGTATCACTATGACAAATATAAACTGTATGTTATTTCAAAATAATAATGTTAGTACAGATGGAATAAAGTTAAAAAAGATATGTTAAAATGGGAAAAAGTACAGAGAGAATTTCTGTGATTAACAAGAATGTTTTTTTAGAATGTTATTTTTGTATCAGACAATACCTGTTTTGACAACTGATGTACTGTTTGAAAGAAGATTTATCTAAAGTTGTATGGTAGGAGGAAAAAAAACACAAGTTATATATAAGGTATTATCCAATGCAAAGCAGAAAAGAGGATTGGATCCATCTGATTTGAAACTGTATTTTGTTACTTGCTGCTTAGTTTGGTTGAAAAAGTGGGTAAATTGGAAAAACATGATCTGAGATTTGGAGACATGGATACTTGTGATTTGATAAAACTAAGGTAGATTTTTAAAATCCTTGCATCAGATAGGCCATACTGAGAATATGCAATATACCACTATACCCTTTGATGCCCAAAGACATCTCTGTAGGTCACAGCACAAGAACCATTTTGTAGATGAGATATGATTATTAAACATAAATGGTAAACTTTTCATGACATAGTAGATTTTTTTCAAGGGGATTGTAAAACAAAATCAGATCTTGTCTTCTCCATAAAGATATACTGCCAATGCTTTTCTTATGTACAATTATCAGACAGGTTTAAAGTAGATAAAAGATTTTATGGTTTTGAACAAAGACTGAGTTTAAAAGAGAATTATGCTCAAGTGATATTTTATTTCAAAAATGTATAAACTTTTGTTTAAATATGAGACAGAAGAACAAGTGAAAAACTGTGTGATAAAATGGGTGAAAAATTCCATTTCAATATACAAATGGAACAATAGGAAAATGCGTGGTTGGATGAATTGTAATTTACATTATGTGCTAGTTTCAAAGATATTTTTTATAAAATGATGTACCATTGGTATATGTCACCAGAGAAATTGTCTAGAACGAGCGTTGGTACCTACCTGATACGCTCCTTCTCTGGCTGGTGGGCACGGCAGTCAGGATGGGAGGCGACACGGGTGTGAGCTGTTTAGGACCGAGTCTGCAGAGGAAACGAAGCCCCGCCTCCCTGCTCCTGGAGTCAGTTTTGAGACGAGGAATTGCATGCAGACTGGCGTGTCTAGAGGAAACAAAAGAAGAGATAGAGGTAAGTGTAAACCCCCCCCCCCGAGAATCTTACCAGGCCGGGGACGGCCCGAAAGGGAGGGGCTGACTGCCGTGCCCACCAGCCAGAGAAGGAGCGTATCAGGTAGGTACCAACGCTCGTTCTCCTGTCAGGGTGGTCACGGCAGTCAGGATGGGACATACCCAAGCTCTGTGTCCTGTCGGGAGGGACCTGGCCGGCCCCGGACCTAGGAAGCCAGATGGACCTGCTGGAGGACTCTCCTGCCAAAGGCTGCTTCCGCAGAGGCATAAGAGTCCAGACGATAGTGCCTGATGAAGGAGTTAGCAGAGGCCCATGTGGCCGCTCGACAGATTTCATCCACCGGAGCCCTAGTCGCCCAGGCCGCTGAAGTCGAGGCGCTTCTCGTGGAATGAGCAGTGATGCCCCGAGGGACCGGTAGAGACAGAGAGACGTAGGCCGCTGAGATGCAGGCTCGAAGCCATCTGCCCAAGGTTGCGGAAGAGATCTTGAGCCCCAGGGACGCGGGCAAAAAGGATACAAAGAAGGCATCCGTTCGTCTAATGGTAGAGGTACGAGCAATATAAATCTTGACCGCCCGCCGCACATCTAACGTGTGCCAGTCGTGCTCCAGACGATGTCGTGGTCGAGGGCAAAAGTTTGGTAGAATCACCTCCTGGGACCTGTGGAATAACGAGTTCACCTTCGGGACGAAGGAAGGGTCCAGCCTGAGGACAACTCTGTCCGGGAAAAAGGTGCATAGCTCTTTGCGGACCGATAGAGAATTCATCTCTGAGATTCTTCGCGCGGAGGTGACAGCCACTAACAAGGCAACTTTCAGAGAGAGGAACCGGAGTGAAGCCTCCCGCAAGGGCTCGAACGGCGACTTGGTAAGGGCCGAAAGGACCTTAGGAAGGTCCCACGTCGGGAAACGCCTAACCGGAGGAGGGCGGACGTTAGTGGCACCCCGGAGGAACTGTCGAACCAGGGGATGACGAGAAATGGGATCTCTCGAACCACAGGAGAGCACGGAAGAGAGAGCCGCTACTTGGCGTCGCAGGGTGTTAGGCGAGAGGCCCGAAACAAACCCTTCGTGCAGAAACTCTAAAACTTGTTCCAAGGAAGCGGAGGTTGGTATCCGGCGGAGTTTCCGACACCATGCAGAGAAGGACCGCCAGGTAGCCTCGTAAATCCTTGTTGTGGAGTCCCTTCTGGAGGCCTGGATAAGGGTGATGACCCCTTGAGAAAGGGGAATGTTTGTCAACAGGAGCCGCTCAGTCTCCACGCGGTTAAGCAGAGCCATTGAGGATCCGGGTGGATCAGGGGCCCCTGCCGTAGTACGATTCGATCCTCCGGAATTCGCCAGGGTGGTTGAACGGAGAGAGCCCTCAGATCCGCGAACCAAGGACGGCGGCTCCAGAAGGGAGCAATGAGAACGAGCTCCGCCCGATCTTGTAGGAGCTTCCTGATGATTAGAGGAATCAGAGGAATCGGAGGAAATGCGTACAGGAGAAGGTTCGACGGCCAGCTGTTGCGTAGAGCGTCTATTGCCTCCGCACCCGGAGTCGGAAATCTTGAGAAGAACCGAGGTGCCTGATGGTTGGACTCCGAGGCGAATAGATCTATGGCCGGGAGACCGAATCGTTGCACCAGGTCCTGGAAGAGGTCTGGATGCAGGCTCCACTCTGCTGGGTCTATAGTGGACCGGCTGAGGGCGTCCGCTGTCCGATTCTCTATCCCCGAAATGTGCGCCGCCTTGATGGAAGTCAGGTTGTTTTCTGCCCAGGCGCCTATCTTGTGTGCCTCTCGCATCAGAAGCCGAGACCTCGTCCCCCCCAGCCTGTTGATATGGGCCTTGGCCGACACATTGTCCGTTAGGACGAGGACGTCTCGGCCCTGCAACAGGGGTTGGAATCGTTGGAGTGCGAGGAAAATGGCCCGAAGCTCTAAGACATTGATGCTGAGCTGCGACTCCAGGGAGGACCAAAGTCCCTGTGCAAGATGGGTCTCTAGATGTGCGCCCCAACCCGACAGGCTGGCATCCGTTGTCAAGATTAGTCGTTGGGGCTCGCGGTAAAGACTGCCCATGGAGATCTTGCCGGAGGTCCACCATGCCAGAGACTGCCTCACGTGCGGGGGAAGGATCACCCGAATGGCTGATGAACCCCGTCGGGACCGCTGAAACGGCAGGAGGAACCACTGGAGGTCCCTGCTGTGCAACCTGGACCAAGGGACGATTCCAAACGCAGACACCATTTTGCCGAGCAAACAAGACAAAGTGAGGATGGAAGTTGAACGTTGTCCTTGCACTCGGGAAGCCAGAGACTTTAGACTCAAGATACGGTCCGGAGACAGGAAAACCTCCGAGGAAACAGTATCTATAATGGCCCCTAGGTGTTGTAGCCTAGTGGAAGGGGCTAAGTGGCTTTTCCGCCAATTAATGGAAAAACCGTGTTCCTGCAAGATGCTAAGGGTCAAACCTAAGTCCCGTTGGGCCTGAGTAAATGAACGAGACAAAATTAAAATATCGTCCAGGTAAAATAAAACCCTTATGGGGAGATTACTGATATAAGCCATAAGGGCCGCCATAATTTTGGTGAAAACCCTGGGCGCTGATGAAAGGCCAAAGGGGAGGGCCCGGTATTGATAGTGTTTCCCATTATAACAAAAGCAAAGGTATTTACGGTGTTCCGGAAGTATAGGAACGTGGAGGTAGGCCTCAGTTAGGTCAATAGATGACATGAAATCCCCCACCTGAAGGGAAAGCAAAATAGTTTGAAGGGATTGCATCTTGAACCGGCGATAAGTTATGTGCCGGTTCAAGGATTTAAGGTCGAGGATGGGGCGCCAATCTCCCGAGGACTTTTGGACGAGAAATAAACGGGAATAGAAACCCTTCCCAAACTCCGAGGTAGGAACTGGTTGAATAGCCCTGGAGGCCAACAAATGTCTAATGGAGGCCTCCACCCTGGCCCTCTTAGACCTAACCAGGGAAACAGGGCAACGTAAAAATAACTCAGGGGGTGTGGATCTGAACTCAAGAGGAAGGCCAAATCTAACAACATTCTTAACCCAATTATCCAAAACAGTAGCCTCCCATTTGGAGGCAAAAAGGGCCAAACGCCCGCCAATCGCAGATGACTGGGGAACGTTAACGAGATCTGCGAAAAGGTCTGCCACGTCCCCCCCGTTGGTTTCTCCTAGAGGGAAATCGGGGCCCCTGTCTGACCTGAGGATCCTGGGAAGAAGCTCCTCTGGTCTGGAAAGAACGGTGGTAGCGCTGTTGAAAGGCTGATGATTCAGAGGAACGAAAGGCCGAGGAACGAAAGGAACCAGACTGGCGGTATTCCGACCGACGAGACATAGATGGCAAGATCTTGCGGTGGTCGCGGGTCTCAATAAGCAGTGGGTCCAGGGGGGCCCCGAAAAGGTTGACTCCTGCGTAAGGGGAGGAGGCAAGGCGCCACTTGTGGCGGATGTCAGCTTGCCAGTTCTTCAACCAGAGCAATCTCCGCGAAGTAATCGTAGAACCAATGGCCTTGGCCGAAAAGCGCGCCGCGTTCAAGGTGGCGTCGGCCGAAAATTCCACCGCCGCTAAAATCTTTGTTAAATCTTGGTGTGAACGAACATCAGATCCCGGAATGCGTTTTTGTAATTGTTTTAGCCATAGGATCGAGGCCCTATTAAAGAACGAGGCTGCCGAGGAGGCCTGGGTAGACCATGCTGATGATTGGTGAGCTTTGATCAGAGATCTCTCGGCTTTCCGATCCTCAGGGCGCAACGATTCCTCAGGGGGACCCGACAAGGGGGTTGAAGAAGAAAGAGCCACTATAGGGGCGTCCACCTGTGGAACTTGTAAGAGGTCGGCATATTCGGACGCCAAATGGTAAAACCGTCGATCTAAGGAGTTGGGCACGGGTCCTGAGCTTGGGAACTTCCACTGCCTCTGTAAGACATCTGAGAATAACTTGGGAGCCGGGATGGTCTCGGTCATCACCGTAGGCTCCTCGAACAAGGCTGCAGTTGGATCAGATGTAGAAGCCTGTTCTGAAGGTTTAGACCCAGGAATACCCAAGCGGGTGGTAGTTTGGGCCTTAAACAAAAGAGACCGGAACAAATGTGGTCGAAAGAGACCCACGAAGGAGGGTTGGTCAGGCTGCAACCCTTCATCTTCCGACAAGTCCTGGTCAATTAAAATTTCACCTTCCTCTTCCTCAGCCGAGATGGAACCCTGACTAGCCCTGGATGGAGATATAGCTTGAACGCTATGTTGATGAGAAGTTTCAACGGGAACTGAACGAAGCGAGAGGGCCTGGTCATCCAGATATTCAGAAACCCTGGAAGAGGCTTTCTCCTGCAGTCCTTGGGCAATGCCTTGCCTTATGGATTGCGCTATTAAATTGGCTAACTCCGGAGAAATAGCTTGCCCTTGATTAACCATGGCTGAGGCCAAAGGAGCATTCCGAACTTGGGTCAGGGGCGCCGTAATCTGGGGATCCTGCCTTGGCTCGGAAACCCCCACCTCAGCCTCTTGATCTCCTTGAAATACCGCTGCAGCGTCAGAAAGTGAGACACTATCCTCTTGAGCGGAACGGTCAGGAGAAAGAGCAGGTGCTTCAGGAGGATTAGAAGATTGGCCAGCTGGGTGGTTCTCCTCTGAAGCAATATTAGCGGCCCGGGACTTCCCTTTAGCCGAGGATGAAGAAGAGGCCTTATTAAAGGCCCTCTCCATGGCCTTATGACGACGCTCCTCGTCCCTAGTGTGCTTAGAAGTGGACGAGGAGCGAATCCCTGATGGTCTAGGGTCCTCCTGGCTCTTGGCCCTCTTGGAAATCCTGGTACCCGAACCACCCTCCTCAGGATCGGGCTCTCGGGCTCTCTTCTCCCTGCTCTTCTTAGAGCGGGAAACCAAATTTAAACTGGCGTCCGCCATTTTGGGCACTTCTGAAGGGCGGTAAATTTAAATCTCCGGGAAAATAGCCGAACTTACTGCGCCGCCCGATGCCGCCCTTCGCTGGCTAATCTGGATGATAAAGGTGCTCCGCGGTTCCCGATCAAGAGGGAACTCCGTGGACGCTGCGGCCAAATTTCCTTCGGCGCGCTGAAAGCGGCGCGGAATGGCCGACGCGTCTCTCGGCTGCAGGGCAGGGCCCGAGTTGCAGCCTCTGCCTGAAATCGGCGAGAAGGGTTGTAGCGCGGAAGAGCAGGCTCGTGCGCGCCAGGGGCTCAGCCAGCCGGCAGCCCCACCGTCTAGCGGTCTTCAGCGGACTCCGATGTCGTTCACGCTGGAATTTTTTTTTTTTTTTTTACTGATAGAGCCGGGTCTGAAGAGGAGAAGCTGAAAGACACGCCTGTCCTACTCCACCGAGTTGAAAAAACTGACTCCAGGAGCAGGGAGGCGGGGCTTCGTTTCCTCTGCAGACTCGGTCCTAAACAGCTCACACCCGTGTCGCCTCCCATCCTGACTGCCGTGACCACCCTGACAGGAGAATGTACTTATGTACTTATGTATGAAGGTACTTCCATTTAAGTTGGAAATGTGAACAAGATGAAAGGACATTTTATCTATTTATTTTATTTTTGTTAGATTTTTTTTATCCTGCTTTTTAAATAAATAACTCATAATATACATAATACTCCTTCTACTTCATATTTTCTCCACAAACACAACCCAGTGATATGGATTGGGCTGAGAGATAGTAACTGGCCCATGGTCATTTATGCCTAAAGCTGGACTAGAACTCATAATCTCCTAGTTTCAAGGCAGCACCTTACCAATACACCAGACTGACTCTTTTTCTTACCTCATGTTTGGTGGATGTGCAAAACAGCCATAAAAGTTTGGATATAAAGACATTAATTGAAAGACTAATGTACAATTGAAACCAGATATTTTTCTTCGGAGGCTAATGGATAGACAGATGGGAAAAAAAGTAATGGAACTTTGGATTATATGTAACTGCAGCAAGATTATTATATGCTCAAAAGTGGAAAAGTTGCACACTATCTACAATGGAGGAATGGATGAATGGGTGAACGTGATGGAACTTGCAGAGTTGGCTAAACTGACTTTCCTGATAATTGACAAAAGATAATATAGACTGATATAGATAATTGTCTATATTTATTGTTTGCTGGAAATATTTTATCAACATTTGCATGACAAAATGTTTTCTGGTTTTGATGATTAAGAAAAAAATCTAGATTGAAGGGAAAAAGACAGCTTTTATTTTTGTAACTATAGAGTAAAAGATAATTTTGTAATCAGACTTGTATTTGCTGCAAAGAAAATAGCAAGATTCCTCTTTCTATTTCTTTTGCTCTTTTCTTTTTGCACTTTTTTCTTTCTCTTTCTCTTCCTTTCCTCTTTTTTTTCTTTAGAGTGCTAATTCAGATAAGCAAGATATTTCTCTCTGTCGATGCAAGAGTGATCATGATTGGTCCTGCAACAAAGAGCAAGTATAGTAGCTACATTTTTTTTTTATTATAATATTTTTCTCCCCATAAGGCATCACCTTTTATTCTGGGATACTGCACCAGAAAAATAATAACATACAATTCATACAGATATTGTGCTTCCTCAGGACTATATGTTGAATAGAATAACAGGTCTATGAAACCTCATTAGATTGTTGTGCTGAATTGTCCCTGAAAGCTATAGGTAACAAGCACACATTAATTGTCCACAGAAAAGTCCTGCAGCAGAGAAAGGGAGCTGTACTCTCTGATTAGTCAGAGTGATAAGTCAGTCAATGACACATTTCCCTTGAACAATGGTGGTGGTGGTGTCAATAGAATGTGAATAATGATCAAACTCTGGAATAAAATTCTTGAATCAGAGGTTTATCTCTAAACCATTTCCTTAATGCCTTAATTTAAGAATTGTTCATATGTACAGGTACATGATGATCTGAAACACACTGTGCTAACACAAACATATGTACCTTAACCTTCAAATTTCATTTGTGGATTCTGTATAGACATACACATATAAAGCATATAAGCTCTAACTCAAAGAGAAATGGGAGGGAAAAAAGAAAAAGTAAAGTTATAATTGTGGATCCTTTGGTGGAACCCAAACGATATAGCCTTTTCTCCATGTATGCTTTTCTGTCTTATTTTTGTTTAACTTGATCTAGAAGTGTCAGTGTGGCATAAAGATTAGAGTCCTGGATTTGGACTGGAGAGAATCAGATTTAGCAGTCCAGGTCCCTGAGAATTTCAGGCAGTCTCCACAGCTTTTCCTTTCTCTTTTTCTCACATATATTCTTACAATGTTTGGAATCCATATATTAGACCAATTTACAGCTAACCAAGCCATTTTCTGAAATGCTTTCTTTTATGATTATATGGATAAAATAAACATATTAATCAGCTTGTCAAGATTAAGTCTTCCCCACTATTTGTGAATGTGAGGGCTTTTTTGAGAGCTTAGAATAAATTATAAGGAATTTAGCCCCAAAATTAATGTCAAAAATAGATTCCCTCCTCCCCAAATAACTTAGCAAACAGTACTTAATTTGACAATATAAATACCATATCCTAGTCAAAACATAGCACTTAATCATATACCGGTATATATATAAAAGTGGAGTATCTCTGCTAATGAGTGTTTAAATGATCATATTGATGGCAGGTGGCAACCCCTAACCAATTTTGCAATATATCAAAAAAGTAAGTAGGTTTAGACTTGGTTATTAATTGATAAGATACTCACAGAAAATGCTTTATTGTACACTGGTAAGTTGAAAAAAATCTTGAAAGAAAGTGATCACAAACTATTTCCATATTGTTGCCATGAAAACTACTTGGACAGCTCACTAGAACTGAATTTGATTTTGATGGAGACTTCAATTTTTTAACATAATCATGTTACATCCAATCTGTTGTTTTTCAAGTATAAAATGATATGAGCAACATAAACAGGTTAGATGAAATTCATGAAATTCATGAAAACACTGGAGTAGACAGACCACACAGCTGACATTGAGAAAATACCCTCCTTCTTATGCAAGAAAATACTCCTTTGACTGTGACTGAAATGTGTGCACTTTAATGTAACAAGATATTTAAAATAAATACAATAATGATAATATTCACTGGTTTTAACCAGGGTCCAAGGCAGTAATTGTTGAACTGAAACTTTTCACTCGGGGTGGTAAGTTTGAACTCAAAGTGGGAGAGTTTCAAAAACAATTCAGGAAAAGAATCCAATATTTTAGTTACGTAACTTCTTGATGCTTCGTGCTTTCATTTACTGGACTTTATATAAAGCTCAGCACTGCTTTTCTCCTGGCAGAACAAAAATAATTTTTGCTAAGAATATAAAATAAAAATCTTTATGAAATTAAGAATCACCAGTGAAATCTTTTATTTGGGTGAGAATGACAGTCGGTCGACAAAGTTCTCTTTCTTTCTTTTTTCAGTTAACATCTTTATTGAGTTATAGAGTAATATAAAATACAAAATACAAAGTAAATAGCAGTTGGGAGAGAAAGGGGAAGGAGAGGGGAAGAAAGAAAGAAAAAGAAGTGTTGACTTCCGACTGTCTCTGTTACAGTAAAATAAGGCATTGACATCAAATCACAACTTTTCGCTTTTTCCTGATAGTGAAACAAGCCATTTCTATAAAGATCTATTAATCTAATCGGTAAATCCCAAAGATGAAGTTTCATTCTTCTTCACATCAAGCAAGAAGTTCAGAAGCAGTCTCCATGTGGAAACAAAAGTACTTACGTTCTTTTCTTTAATCAAAGTGGTCAGTTTTGCCATTTCAGCCAACTCCATCAATTTCTGCAACCATTCATCCATAGTAGGAATCAAAATGTCCTTCCATTTTTGTGCATACCTGCTGCTGTCAATATATATAATAATAAAGTTCCAAATTTTTTCTCTAGTTCTTTTTCCATTAAACTCAAAAAGAAAAGCTCTGGTTTCATTTTTATCTCCGTTTTTTAAAAAAATGTATTAAAATATGAATCATATTCCAACATTTTTTTGCTTTATCACATGTCCACCATAGATGATAAAAGGTCCCCTATTTACTTTTACACTTCCAGAATTCATTTGAACATCTTAGATAACTTATCAGGTGTTAAATATCAATGGTACATCATCTTATATTTTTTTTCTTTTAGATAGTAATTTAATGTGAATTTTAAACCCTTCGTCCACATATTTACCCATTGTTCAAACATCACATTATATCCAAAATTCCTTGCCAACTGAATCATACAATGTTCTACATGTTCATTTTCCAAATTCAATTTCAATAACATTTTATAGATTTTAACCATAATATGTTCATCATTGCCACATAATGAAATTTCCAATTCATTTTTAACAACGTCAAATCCATGACTTTTTAAAAGTCCAATTTAAACCTTTCTTTCAATTGTTGATAGGTAAATCAATGGCATACTTGACCTTCTGATTCAAGTTCTTCCCTTGGCTTTATTATTGGGTCACCAGAAGGATATCGTTTATAGAAAAGATGGTACATTGAGTAGGGGTTTTGCAGATTTTCAAGGGGTTGTTTTTCTTCAGTGAAGGCTCAAGCATAACATCTCCAAACCGCTTTGTGAACCTACTCTACTCCAAGAGTGAAGAGGCTGCATCATGTTATTCATGTTATTACTACAACACTCTTCTTCAGTTCCCTGCAGCAGGTCAGAGATGCCTGCATTTATGCTCAGCACATAGAAACAAACCTTTTCAGCTTTGCAACTGATCAAGGAGGCTGTAAAGCAATATGAAGCATCTCAGAGAAGTGAATCAGAATCTCCTGGAACAAGGCTGATTCTGGCTCTCTCCATTATTTTTCTTTCCCGGCCAAGCAAATTATGTATCACCATTCAGTAACTGAATCAAAGTATCATTTGATTTTCTTCCATGTCCTGCAAAAGCATTGCTCTGAGTTGTTTGGGAAATTGTAATGTGTTTTAATCACACCCTTACAGTGAATGGTATTAATCACTAACAAGGATTATTGACAAGGGAAGGAACCAGTCAGAGGATATTTTTCCCAGGTTGTCCTCAGACCAGGAGTCATTCTTTTATATAAGAATTTTCTTACAGGACCTTAAAACATAGGAAGAATGATGAATTAAAATCCTGCTAATTAAAATGAATTATATTTCAGTTTATGTCCTAAAGCAGAACAATTGCAAGAGATTAATTGAGTAGCCCTTAAACCAGTCCAAAGCATTGCAGATCATAAGACATGAGAATGTGTCCAAAACTGGGCATCAAATTTTGAGATACTGGGCAGCAAAGTTCCAGTTTCAGAGTGAGAGGTAATGAGGACAATATTCAGGAACAATTCAAATTGGTCAAGCAATGGCATTTCAAAAAGCAGACGTACTAAATTTCACAGGATGGGGTGGGGGTGGGGGCAAGCAAGAGTGATAATTTTCTTTTAGACCTTGAAAACTGCTGATTAATAGTTAAATACTGAAACTCTAATGGCACTTTTCCTAGCATATACAGTATGCTACTTTTTTGGATGCTGCTTTAAGAAAGGCCTGATCCTGCAAACTGTCTGCCTCATTGTTTCATTCTCAGGAGCAGAGTCGGACACAACTTCTGTCTGGTACTTGTGAGTCTCCTAATTCATCTTTTTTTTTTTTTTGAATTTTTTTTTATTTTAAAACAAAAACAAAACATAAAACCATCATCATTCCATACAATTACAGACAGTATGTCGATCGGTTAACATTCTTTTGTGCTTAAATTCATTTCCAAAGTACCAATTTATAACAAAAGCTTATTTCTCATAAGGAAGAACTTCACATACTTTATCTTTACATGAACCTCATCTTTCATATTTCATCTCCATGTTTTATTATCTATCCATTGATAAAACAAATCCCATATCAAGTAGTATTGTTTGTCTTCCTCTTCTCTGATTTCAAATGTCAATTTACTCATTTCAGCACATTCCATAATTTTCTTAATAACTTCATCATCAGTAGGTAACTTCTCTCCTTTCCAATTTTTAGCAAATACGATTCTAGCCGCTGTTAAGACATTCACAATTAGATATTGCAAATCTCTATTATATATTTCTGGTAAAATCCCTAATAAAAATATCTCTGGTTTAAAGTCAATGTGTTTCTTTATCATTTTTTCCAGCCATGTGTGTATCTTAGTCCAATATCTCTTAGCTTCTTCACATGTCCACCACATATGGTAGTATGATCCTGGAGTCTGATGACATTTCCAGCATTTCTCCGATTTATTCTTGAACATTCTCGTTATCCTCGTTGGGGATAAATGCCACCTGTAAAACATCTTATACAAATTCTCCTAATTCATCTTAAACCCCATTTTCCATCTTTTTTTTTTTATCATTTGAGAAATTTGTGTCATATGACTTGTTGGACTCATCATGTCCAACAGATCTGAGAGTGGGAAATTTACACTTGTCTTTTCTTTTATGCAAGTGTAGAAAATTGTGTTACTTTCTGACAGATGATAGATCCTCCCAGTTGGTCAGTGGGGCTTTCTAAGATTTCATGGTAAACACTTCCTTGCTTATTTACTTATCTGAGTTTCTGAATGGTACCTACATTTTAATGGCCATGGACAGCTTATGCAAATGCAATTAAAACAGAACTTAAAATATTATTAAAACATTACAAGAATCTCTTTGAAACAAATTAAATATTTAAAAGGCCTATATAAAGTTCTAGAAGTATCTATCCCTTCTCAGGAAAAGTTTGTTTGTTTTTATTTCCTACACTATAGAACAAGTTGCTCTAGGACTCCCATCTACCCTGTAAGCCTTTATTTCAGAGCACGTAGGGCAGAAATGAATGAGTTGCCTTTTTGGCCTGATTCGTAGGTCATGTTTTGTTGTTTTTTATTAGTTTATTTGGTCCAGTTTTGTAAACTTTATGTTGGTTGTTATTATAAATCATTAAGAGTCTTTGGAAGGGGTGGAATACATATTTTTGTATAAATAAATAATAGGTTACTTCAACTCCAGTGACTTTTTGTTTCCTATAATGAGTTCTACGAAGTAAAAAACAAAATTAATTGTACATGCCAAATGTATCAATGGTAGGGTCCACAAAGGATGCACATTGATGACTTAAGGCTCTGAGCTCAACTATACCAGAAAACTATAATTTGCTGAGATGTAAATTAGGTCCTAAAATAAAACCTGTCCAGTTCCTGAAGTTTTTGCAACCTTTGCATACAGTGCATATGATATTCCAATGAACCATAGCCCAACTTACACTGGAATATATTAAATAGATCTTGGAGCATTTTGCCCTTCTGCCAGGTATAAATACAAATAAGTTCCCCAAATAGGAAATATTTCTTAAGTGTTTTCATATTTCTTTAACACTACATTGAATAAGAGACACATGCAGAAATAGTAATGTGAACAAAGTAAAATGAAATTAATTAACTATTTAATTGCAAGAAAACATGTATTTTTTTAGCAGTTTTGTTCTGTGAAATCAGTATGAAGTTTCACTGAGATAAGAACTAGGACTTGAACACATCTCAAATATTCTCATTCTTTCCAGCCCTCCAACCTAGAGTGCCTCTCAGTATATAACTGATACCAGGCAGATCTGCGATATAAGAACATATTTTGCATGAAATTATTACCTATCATTGATACTTTATGGTTCCAATGGAAGGTAACCAATTTTAAAATAATTTTAATGTTTGAATCTTATTTGCTACTCTGAAATAACTTGCAATTGTGTATTCTAATATCACTGTAGCACAAATAGATATTATATGTTACATATTAAGAATTATGAATATTGAGTAATATGGAAGCTACTTCATGGAACACTTAACCTCTTTGAAAATTGGGATTACTTCCATTTTCATGATAATGGGATTTTCATTTAAGAGAGCTTGAAGGTATGTGCACTAATGGAATTTAATGTGAATACCTAGAAGTTCATTTACTTGTTCAGAGAACAAAATTGTACTGGTAGTGATTTTATTAGATGCAAATAAGTATTATTCGAATGATACACAGAGAAAGAGGGGAGGAGGAACCTTGCTTTCCTAATTTTCATGATATTTCTCAGCTAAAAGATTCATAGGCCATGAAATGTCATTTCTATTTGGGTTTATACAAAGCCGATAACCATCAGAAAGCTATATGAAAATGAGCTTTTGAGCAACATTAGAACAATTGGACTCTTCTGACATCTATAATCATATTATTTCAGATAGATAAAACATGAGAGTTGAGGTAGGAAGCAGAAAAGGAAGCAAAAATACATTAAAAAGTATTTTTATACACAACTTATTCCTCACATTCTGGGAAACAAAGATGTCACAAACATGAGTAGATGCTAGCCCTGAACATTCTTACAGAAGTGCTGCTTTTTGGGGTGGCCCATATCCATCTTTTCAACAGAGTCTTCTTCTAGACTTGTCCCACCATAATTACTTATTTCAGAGTAATTCAGAGTCTATTTAGGTTCTCCAGTACCTTTCAAGGAACCTTAAAAGAGTTTAAGAAGCTTTGAAGCTACCTGTTAATAAATAATATTAGAACAGTAAAATGAGAGGTCACTTCCTTACTTCTCCCTTTGGAGAGGTATTCTGCCTATATTACAGTAATTAGGTCTAGATTTGTCTCTATATAAATAACTGCATACAGTATAAAAGGTATAGATCCTTTTTCGTTTTTTGAATGATGCATTTTCACCTTTCAGGTGATTTGTAATTAGCTGTCCTAGGGATACTTGTAAACACCCAACAGCCATTTTACTTTCAGAAATTAGTATCCAAGAAGCACCTATGAAATTCTTTGTCATTGCTTCCTCATCTTGAGATGAGTACTTTTGAAGATATAATTAATTTCATTAAAGCAAGCCAAGCCACATGATCAACAGAAACCCAGATTTGAAAGCAAATTCAATCCTTTTTTTATCATATCATATTTTTCTTTTAATCAGAATTTCATTATTTTAAAATTATGTTTCCTCACTGGATCATCATACAACATAATTCTGTCTGCATAAAAAAGTGTTTAAAGCTTACATGCTTTGTTTTTCTTTAGTTTAGCCGACAAATTATCTTTGTTATGTCATTGAAAAGGAATTATATTCCACTAATGGGGTTTTTTTTAATTTTCAACATATAGTGAATTAAGTGTGCTTTAAATTTCAGAAGAAATATGTAATTGTGAAGTAAATATATCATTCAAATAACTCATATTTTGTATTTAAAAAACTTCTCAATTCTTCCAATACTCCTCTCAGTTTTGTATGAGTCTATAAAGGGTGCCCTCCTTAGATATTTTGCATTTCCATTTAATCATTGTGAGATGCCAGTCAGAGATATAAATGTATTTCAACAATGAGATTAAAATTACAACTGATAGTACTTTAGCAAGAGGCTAAGAAGAATACTCAAAAGATAAAAATAAAGCCGAAGTTGTTTTCAAATTGTTTATTTCTGTCTGCTTCTGAGTCTGCTTACTATTTCTGTGAGTCACATCCAAGTAACAATAAGATCTGGCACCATAATAGAAGATGAAAATACAGATAAAATGGAAGAGAAAGAAGTTATGGTAATTCTTTTTTTTTTCCTGAGGCCCCATTATGAAACAATGCTCACGTCTCCTCTGCACACACAGTCACACACAAGTATAGCATTTAGTACCTTCATGAAATATTTATCTTATAATTCCTATTGGAAAACAATGGTTAGAGAAACTTTTCTAGAGAGGAATGGCAAAGAGAAGAGATAAAAACCAGTAAAAATAATGTCACAGCGTGCCTACTTCTCATAAATCATTAAAAGTGGATCTTGTTATCTGCATTAATATAAGTACACATTCAGTCATTCTAGACTTTCTTTCTTTCTTTCTTTCTTTCTTTCTTTCTTTCTTTCTTTCTTTCTTTCCTTTCTTTTTGCTTTCTTTCTTTCTTTTTTATTCCCTCCTTCCTTCTGTTTTTCCTTTCTTCGTTTTTCATTTGTTTTTAAAAATCAGAATGGGGAAGTGGAAAATCTGAGATGGCAAAAGCATATAATGATACATAATGATAATATCATTATGTATTATCATAATGATAATATCATTATGTATCATTATATTACCTACTTTTGATAGGTAATATTTTATGGAAGTCGAGAACTTAACCCTTTAATCTGTATATACTCAAGTTTTCAATGACTGTGGAACGTAACTGCCACAAACAGCATGTGGCAGAATATGAATATGAATATGATTGAAAATCCCAGGGTTTAGTCATTGATCAAAGTAGGGACATAGGATAGGAAAATCAAATGATATAATTAAGGAGCTAGGAGAAAAGAAAAACATCTCGGTGGTGCAGCAGACTAAAGTGCTGTTAAGTGCTAGCACTTAGCTGCCAGCTGCCTGCAATTAGTGCAAGTTCGATTCTCACCAGGCTCAAGGTTGACTCAGCCTTCTATCCTTTCAAGGTGGCTAAATTGAGGACCCAGATTGTGGGTGCACTAAGCCAACTTTGTATAGAACAACACCGCTTACTGGGGGCCGAAAGACCTAATAAGCAGGTATATACAAAAAAGTATGCAGGCTATTGCTATAATGCACTGTAAGCCGCCCTGAGTCTACGGAGAAGGGCGGCATATAAATTGAACTAATAAAATAATAAATCTCCAACATCTTTATTTTGAATGCTTCAGCCCATCCAGAAAATCTTATTAGAAAGTAACATTAATGGTTGATGGCTGTATGTCATCACTTACTTTGGAAGTGTTACCCATGGAACCTTGCCCAAAATATCAAATGTGCCCATCAGTCTGGAACAGTGACTGGGTGATTTTCTGGATGAAAAATCCAATAAAAGTAAACATACTTCTTTGTAAAGCATTTTAAAAGGAATTCCAAATGCAAAAGCCATAGAGATACTATCCCCAGAAAATTTCTGCCCAAGTCTGTCTTGGCCATTATTCAATGATACAAAGGCATTTAACAACAACAACAACCCAGCAACAGGATCAAGAATATATGGAGAAAACAGCCCTTATTTTACATTAAAGAAAAAAAGGATGATAAGGATATGTTTAAAAATAAAAATAATAAAAATATAAAAGGAGATTTTACTGAGCTGCACTTCTCACCCAATTAATATGCCTATTATCTATCATGCCATGTCCCTCCCTCTGGAACATTATCCCTCCAGAAATTAGACTGGCCCCCACTCTGACACTCTTTCGTAAGGCCCCAAAGTCGTGGTTTTGTCAGCGGCCTGGAGAATCCAGAGTGGGATGCAGACAATTAAATTGTTGATTTGAGTGTGTGGTCGCCAGTTATATGTGTGTGTGGGGGGGTTATTTTATTTATTATGTTATTATTGTTTAATTTATATTACTTTTATTTTTTCTACATTATGTTTTTATTATCTGTAAGCCACCTAAAGTCCCTGTGAGTAGGCAGCTATATAAATTATAATAAATAAAAAAATAATAATAAATAAATAAATAAATAAATAAATAAATAAATAAATAAATTTATCATTTGTGAAACTGCTTTGGTTATAGAATAGAATAGAATAACAGAGTTGGAAGGGACCTTGGAGGTCTTCTAGTCCAACCCCCTACTTAGGCAGAAATCCCTACACCACTTTAGACAAATCGTTATCCAACATCTTCTTAAAAATTTCCAGTATTGGAGCATTTACAACTTCTGGAGGGAAGTTGTTCCACTGATTAATTGTTCTAACTGTCAGGAAATTTCTCCTTAGTTCTAAATTGCTTCTCTCTTTGATTAGTTTCCAGCCATTGCTTCTTGTTCTATCCTCAGGTGTTTTGAAGAATAGCTTGACTCCCTCTTCTTTGTGGCAGCCCCTGAGTTATTAAAACACTGCTATCATGTCTCCCCTAGTCCTTTTCCTTAAACTAGACATACCCACTTCCTGCAACCGTTCTTCATATGTTTTAGCCTCCAGTCCCCTAATCATCTTTGTTGCTCTTCTCTGCATTCTTTCTAGAGTCTCAACATCTTTTTTACATGGTGGCAACCAAAACTGAATGCAGTATTCCAAGTGTGGCCTTACCAAGGCATTATAAAGTGGTATTAACACTTCACATGATCTTGATTCTATCCCTCTATTTATGCAGCCTATAGCAGTGTTGGCTTTTTTGGCAGCTGCTGCACACATGTTGTTATGTTGTTATATTATTATTTTTTTGCCTAAAGATAAATGATCATAAATAAATAAATAAATAAATAATGAATTTGTTATTTGTAAAACTGCTTTGGTTATGTTTTGTTATAGTATTTTTTTGCCTAAAGGAACAATTTTCTGAATATGCACTGTGTTCTGAACGTTCTAAGCCATACACATAGACAAAATCCCCTATTTTCAAGTTAACCCTCCCATCCTGTATTGTGCATAGGCATGTACTCGGTCTCTTCCTGTGATGCTTAAGTATAATGAATGAAGACCAGAAGAATCTGCGGAATGGAGGGAGGGAGTCAAAAAAGTCAAGTTGGTAATTCTAATTGTACAAATGATAACATCCTTTTTTTTATATGCATCGCATATAAAAAAAAGAGCAAGGCTTCCTCATTATGCAGTTGCACTCACTTTGTAAGCCACAGTTTCAAATAAATAATGAAGAAATTTGGAAGAAAAAAAAAACAATTTATGCAATGTTACTTCTATTTCTAAAAATGTTTCACATTATATTCAGATGAGCTTATTTGGGAAAGATTTTTTTTCTCAACGATCTTGGTTTAAATCCTACCTAAGAGACATAGAACTGGGACAAAGAGACTTAGATATTATACTCTGAAAGGAATTACTCTAAAACAAACAAACAAACAAAAAAAGGCATCAAATAAACCCCAGATGTTCTGAAGATATAGTGTTTCAACATATTTCCCTTAAATGGACGTGGAATGTACTGTCTCATTAAAAATAGATTCACAGCTCCTCTGAGTATTCTTATGGAAAGAAATTATATTTTACTTATCATATCTTGGTATGTTGGCATAATACACACACACACACACACACACACAATATGCTAGCTCTCTGTGTTTGTGTATTATTCTAGCAGTTGTCCTAGTGATTTAATTTAGCATTTCCTCCCCACTAGAATGCAAGTAAGCAGGAGAGTCAACAAAAATAAGTTACTGGTATAAACTACAGGCTGCTTTTTTTACTTCCTACTACCTTTTCTCAAACAAATTCAGAAAAGTGGAATCATTTGCTGGTAGACACAATCAAATTAACATTATGTTCTGATATTCCCAATTCCCATGTTTTGGGAGTTATTTTCTTTTCTTTTGATTGATTGATTGATTGATTCAATTTATATAACTGCCCATCTCACAGTAAGAACTCTGGGCAACTTACATCATTTAAAAACAACACAACAACCTAATACAAGCAACAGCTGAGAACCTAAATGAGTCTAAACAAATAATAATCACATCACAAGCAATAACCAGCACCCTGCTCCTCATGCCTGGAGTGCACCCGTGCCTTAAAGACCCTTCACAAAAGTTAGCAGGTTTTTTAATTTTAAATGAGTGTTAAGTCTAACCCTTTTGTAAGGAAGAAAAATAAAACTGCAAGAATAACCCACCATTTTGAGAGGCCCTAAGAAATGTATAGTTTGACCATTATGGATCTTAAAACAGGGGTGAAATTCGCTTACCTTCCCTACCGGTTCGCAAATGTGCACGCACTGCACATGCGCTGGTTTCGCTCGCGTGCGCCGTCATCTGCACATGTGCAAAGCAGTGGTGGGTTGCCCTTGGTTCGGACTGGTTCTATAGAACTGGTAGTAAAACCAGAGGGAGGCTCCACCCACCACCCTGATGTCCTCAGAACGCTTCTGCGTATAAGGTTCTATGCATGTGCGTGGCCCTGTTGCAAACTGGTAGTAAAGGTAGAGGCTTAAAATTGTCACAAAAAAGTGACATCATGATGTCCATGCGGGTGGGTGGAGCCTCTTTCAGCTGCCACTACTGGTTCGCCCGAGCCTGATAGAACCGGCTGAATTTCATCCCTGTCTTAAAAATGTATGTATCACATCAAGTGGCAACACCCAGTTCTAAGAATCCCAAGAAGAATGGGACTTCTTAGCTTCTATATATTTGGATGTAATTTTACCAGGAACCCCAAAGTCTGGAATACTTAAAAAAAAAATCCCCCCCAAAATAGTGATAAATCACTTCTGTACTATTGCCAAGAAAACATGTGTTTAGGTATGTATTTTATTTGCATATTTATTTATCACAGGTTCAGGCTGCCCAACTCCCAGATAACAGCTAGTGGCTTCAAAATTAAAATATAGGCACCAGAAGCTGGGCTTGATTCAAGAGAGAATTTAAATGTATTCTAAATCCAGTTTTTTGAATCAAACATCATGAGATTGATTCAACTCAAAATCAACAGTTTTACAAATGGAAGCAGGGGTTATCAAAGAAGTGAGTGAAATTTCACCCAGAGAAAGCAACCTCGGGATTGTAAACTGTATCATTTGATTATTATAAATAAACTTAATTATTGTTGCTTAATTGAAAGTTTCAGGCCATTTTATGAAGTACAAACACCATGTTACTCCAAGAATATTTAGGATTAAAGTAGGTTAAGCCAATGCTGTGCATTCGTGTAAAAATGAGTATCTGGTATATAAAATATAAGTATCAGTAATTGACCTCAACTTGAGAGAGAATTTAAATATGATATGATTATATAATCCCAGATTTTACAATCCAAGGAATTTGAACATTTGGTGCAATATTTACATTATAAAGCTCCCTATACATAGTTCTAGGTTCATACTGCTGACGGATTCCTGCAAAATATGATGTTAAAACTATGTATTCAAAATGGAATGTCTGCAGAACTTGAACAAAAAACTAAAGTTTTATCTAGAAGCAGCCTACTAGATAGAAACATCATAATGCAATACAATAATTCTTAAAACAATGACCTTGATGTCTTGATTTATCCATTTACTAATAATGAGCTGCATCAGCCTACAGGTGAATCTGTCTACCAGAAAATACCATCAGTTTAACATAAACATGAGGCTCTCTCTTAGGTGCAAAGTGATGGAGCCAGGAAACTATAGTCTCTTCACTCCTGCTTTCTGAGCTGGGTGGAGATATTTTTAAGGGGCCTAGCTGCATACCAGTGAATCCCATTTATACTACAAATTATTTAGAATCATTTAGAATAACAAAGTTGGAAGGGACCTTGGAAGTCTTCTAGTCCAACCCCCTACTTAGGCAGGAAACCCTACACCACTTCAGACAAATGGTTATCCAACATCTTCTTGAAAACTTCCAGTGTTGGAGCATTCACAATTTCTGGAGGCAAGTTGTTCCACTAATTAATTGTTCTAACTGTCAGGAAATTTCTCCTTAGTTCTAAATTGTTTCTCTCTTTCATTAGCTTCCAGCCATTGCTTCTTGTTCTACCCTCAGGCGTTTTGGAGAATAGCTTGACTCCAGGGGTGGGTTGTTCTTACCTTTACTACCGGTTCGCAACGGGGCTGCATGTGCGCGCTTGCTTCGCTCACTTGTGCACACGTGTGCTCATCTGCGCAAGTGCAGAAGCATTTTGATGATGTCGGGATTGGTGGGCGAAGCCTCCTGCTGGTTTTACTACCAGTTCTATAGAACCAGTGCGAACTGGAGGCAACCCACCACTGCTTGACTCCCTCTTTGTGGCAGCCCCTAGGATTTTGGAACACTGGTATCATGTCTCCCCTGGTCCTTCTTTTCATTAAACTAGACATACCCAGTTCCTGCAACCGTTCTTCATATGCTGTAGCCTCCAGTCCCCTAATCATCTTTGTTGCTCTTCTCTACACTCTTTCTAGAGTCTCAACATCTTTTTGGAAATTACTTTTATGTCATGGTATTAAAAATTTATTTTGCACTTTTACCATATGCTCTTAGTTTCACAACAAAGGGTTCTTCATTTCTTCTTTCGAAGAGGAGATTTTGGGGAAATGCATAATTTTTGAATTCTCATTAGGAAAATTAAGGAATTCTTTTCTCAAGGAAAGACATTTCTCAAAGAAAGAAAGACACAAAGTATCTTTCTCAAGGAAAGACCTCTCAGATCAGGAAGGAGGACTTCCAAGAAAAGGTTCACAATAATGGACAGATGTATCATGAAAAAATAAAAATAATACTCCTTACAAACTCAGTCATGACACAACCATAAAATAATCTCAAAATACCATCAAAAGTATTTCCAAAATAATTTGAAACTGCTCTGAAAAAAAAAACAGATAAGAAAACAAAGCTTCTTTTACAATCAACTGAACAAAAAATATTACGACTTACAATTCATTAGTGGGCACAGTATGTCATACCATCAACAAGTGCAAAATCAAACACTAATATACATTAATATGCACAAAATGTATGTGTGAATTTTCCATTTACATATTCTTGGCAGAATCAGATCAAGTTTAGCTACTGAAGTAAAAACTCATTATGCATTTTAATAAGACAAGTTAGCTGGAAAAGGTACTACCAGACTTCTGTTTCTGGCTACTTTAGCTAAGACAGCTTTACTCCAATAGTGGCTGCCAAAGCAAGAAGCTCCAAAGTTGCAATTAGTGCCAGCGTCAAACAGAAAATCATAAATTGAGTTGGCAGGAGACACTCTCTGCTTTCCTCCAGAAAAACATATCACTTACACACCTTCACTGGACTGGAGCAAAATCCATGATAGGTTCTTGAAGAAGTGGCTGCCGATCTAGCAGCAAGTTATCTGCCAATGTCTCCGAATATAGTCTGGATAATACTTGTTCTATGGGCTGGAACTGTCCTCAGTCTACCTTGTTTACTTTTTGCATCCCTTAGAGCTTTCTAGGACAGAGCCACTGATATTTGGCACAGGATAATTGAATAATAGCTACAAAAGGACTTGTTGTTTTTTAAAGAGGAAGTGAAAAGCAAAATTTGTGGAATCAGCTTAAATAACTGTAATGCCTTTTGATGCCTATTTTATTTTAGTCCCTTCCTCTTTTTTTAAGGGGAGGACTGTCATTTTTGAGTTCTTCCAGCAATTTTGTTGCATTGCCTTGATGGAGAGAGAGAGGGGGGGAGGGAGGGAAGGAGGGAGGGAGGGGGGGGGAGAGAGAGAGAGAGAGAGAGAGAGAGAGAGAGAGAGAGAGAGAGAGAGAGAGAGAGAGAGAGAGAGAGAGAGAGAGAGACGGAGAATCAGAGAGTCCTTGGTGCTATCTGAGCTTGATTGTTTGATTCCAGATATTTCATTACCCAACCAGATAACCGAATCAGTGCAAGTGAGTGTAGACAGGCATAGGTTGATAAAACCCCTGATCTTGGGTATATTGATCTTAGATCAGATGTCAGATTTATTTATTTATTTATTTATTTATTTATTTATTTATTTATTTTTTATTTAAATTTTTATACCGCACTTCTCCCGAGGGACTCAGCGCAGTGCACAGCCCCAATAAAACACATATATCCATAAAATTTAAAAACAGTTTAAAACATATTAAATAATTTGGCTCTTATATTAAAAAACTAAAACACCCATTAAAATTCGTTATTTAAGCCAGCCCAGCCTGTTGAAACAGTAAAGTCTTAAGGGCACGGCGAAAGGTACATAGGTCAGGGATCATACGTATCTCCGGGGGCAATTCATTCCAGAGGGCAGGTGCCCCCCCAGAGAAGGCTCTCCCCCTGGGGGTCGCCAGTTGACATTGTTTGACCGGCAGCACCCTGAGGAGTCCCTCTCTGTGGGAGCATATTGGCCGGTGGGAGGCTATCAGTGGCAGAAGGCGATCTCGTAAGTACCCAGGTCCTAAACCATGGAGCACTTTAAAGATGGTAACCAGCACCTTGAATCGCACCCGGAAGACCACCGGGAGCAAGTGCAGCTTGCACAGGAGAGGTGTTACATGGGTGTGCCGTGTCGCTCCCATAATCACCCGCATGGCTGCATTCTGGACCAGTTGGAGGCTCCGAGTGCTCTTCAAGGGGAGCCCCATGTAGAGAGCATTATAGTAGTCCAGACGGGAAGTGACAAGGGCATGAGTGACTGTGCACAAGGCATCCCGGTCCAGAAAGGGACTCAACTGGTGAATCAGGCGAACCTGATAAAAAGCCCCCCTGGCCACAGCCGTCACATGATCTTCTAAAGACAGCCGTGCATCCAGGAGGACACCCAAGTTGCGAGCCCTCTCTGAGGGGGCCAAGATCTCACCCCCAATAGTCAGCGATGGAACCAGCTGGCTATACCGGGACGCCAGAAACCACAGCCACTCGGTCTTGGAAGGGTTGAATCTGAGCTTGTTTCTCCCCATCCAGATCCGCACGGCCTCCAGGCACCGGGACATCACATCAAGGGCATCATTGGGGTGGTCCGGGGTGGAGATGTACAGCTGAGTATCATCAGCATACTGATGGAACTTCACCACAAAACCACGGATGATCTCACCCAGCGGCTTCACATAAATATTGAACAGGAGGGGCGAGAGGACCGACCTTTGCAGCACCCCACAGACAAGGCGCCTTGAGGTCGACCTCTGTTCCCCTGTCAACACAGACTGCGTGCAGTCAGAGAGGAAGGAGTAGAACACCGCAACACAGTGCCCCCCATTCCTAACCCCTCCAACCGGTGCAGCATGATACCATGGTCGATGGTATCAAAAGCCACTGAGAGGTCTAATAGGACCAGGACAGAGGAGCAACCCCTGTCCTGAGCCCTCCAGAGACGTTCTGTGTGATACTGCTGCCATGGATTCTTTTGCTAATTTGGATCTATGGATGTCAAGATATCAAATGAAACCATGAATTCATCTTCTATTTTTAGATCTTTGGTTTTCTGGAATCATGGTAGGGGGAACTTAATATTCACTTTCCTCTGTGACATGTTCAAGGTTTTTTGTAAGTTCTTTGGCTATGTTGTATGTTGGAGTCTATGGTAATTGTACAATTGGATGAAGAAGTACATTGGGCTTGTTTATTTTGGAGCATCCATAGAAATGTAGCAGAATGGGTTCACTGCTTTTCAGATACATAGACAGACAGACAGATGTTGTGGGTCAGGAACCATATTTAATTAATTTATGGGTTCCAAATACACTTGTCCTGCCCTTTACATTCTCATCTTCTGACCTTCTATCTCTTAAGTAATACCCTTACCTTATTTATTAAGATATCTTTTGTAATGAGATTTTTTTTCTCATTGTATTTCCTAGCTAGTTTTTTTAGGAAAAGTAAAGAAAAAAAAGATGAAGCCTTTGAATCATTATTGGCCAAAAGGATGAATCCTGTGCTTTCTGTTCTTGCTTCAGTGCATAGTGAAACTGGCAAGCGCGGATATTTCCTGATGCTGTCTGCATTGTATAATAGGACATTATTTATCTTGTGCCTAAGGCTAGATCTCTCCTTTGCTTCACATCACAATATGCCTTGGTAATTCAAGAAAGTTGGGGGTTGGCATATAGCTGAAATTAGTAAAACCTTTCAGCTAATACAATAATGTGTTTGGTTTGTCAAATCTTTGCATTCTGATTTGGTTACAGATGAAGTTGATTGAAAGATGAGAACCATGCTCACCTACCAATAATATAAATATATATTTTAAAAGCACTATAAGCTTTTATTTTTCAGGATACAAAATCCCCAAGATTTCTTTTCTGACTCATCAACAGCTAATTCAGACCTCATTAATTTAAACGTGGAATTAGGATCTTCCACCTTGCCTAACATGCATAATATTGCATTGTGCCTCAGCACAATTTTCAATACTTGAAGTGAGAACATTTTAAGCCACATTGCAGATAAAATCAATATCCTGACACTTTGAGTAATACAAAAGATTTGAGTTATTTTGCTGAAATCAGGAGCCGGCAAGTTAACGCAAATGAAAAGAGACAGTTTTTCAACCTACTCTGCATAATTGACCCATGAACTGCATTGCTGCAAGGATTTCTCTTTTACAGTTACTACAATACATCTTTTAAAAAGGCTCAGGAGGGAAGAGAACTGTATCATGTCTGATTACCAGCTCTAATAATCAGAACTGCAATCTATGTTTTTTTTTTAGAGATCATGGATTTCTGTTAATGAAATACCAATGCGAAACAATATATCTGGGTTATTTCTTGCTTGCTATTTGGAGATAGGTGTGACTGTAGTGGACGTCTGGTTTATGGAATCCAAATATTGAAGTTATATTTGGAAGGAATCATCTGAGATCCTCTAAACCAGGGGTCACCAACCTTTCGGACCTCAGGGACCACTAAATTCATAATTTTAAATCCTGCGGACCACTAATATGAATTTTTTAAAAACATAAATAGTATTTAGTGCAATATAAAAAATGCAAATAATTTTACTGTGGACCACCAAAATTTTCTCATGGACCACCAGTGGTCCACAGACTACTAGTTGGTGACCACTGCCCTAAGTGACTTCTCTCAGTTGTAAAAAATATCATCTTGGTAGAGCTGACAGAATTTTCATAATATTCTTTTCCAAAAAAAGTCAACTTGATACTGAAAATTTATTCAGTTGGTTGGCTAGATAATGACTTCAATTATCCTCAACTTACAACAGTTTGTTTAGTGACCGTTCAAAATTACAACAGCATTGAAAAAAGTGACTTATGACCATTTTTCACACAACCATTGCAGCATTCCCAAAGTAATGAGATTAAAATTCAGACAACTGACTCATATTTATGATGGACATAGTGTTATATGATCCCCTTTTCCAACCTTCTGGCAAGCAAAATTAATGGGGAAGCCAGATTCATTTAACAACCATGCTACTAACCAGGGGTGAAATGTAAAATTTGTTACTACCGGTTCTGTGGGCATGGTTTGGTGGGGGTGGGGTTAATGTGACTGGGTGGGCATGGCCAACTTTTTTTTTTTAACTTTTCAAAGCATTTTTTCTAATGCTTTGAAAAGCCTCTGCCGATCGAGCAACTCAGCTGGGATCGTCAGAGACTTTTCAAAGCATTTTTTTTACCACCTCTTCAGCCAAGAGGTTGCAGAAAAAAAATGCTTTGAAAAGCCTCTGATGATCCCAGCTGAGCCGCGCGATCATCAGAGGCTTTTTTTTTTTTTTACTTTTAAAAGCATTTTTTCTTCGGAAGAGTTCTTAGAAAAAATGCTTTTAAAAGTAAAAAAAAAAAGCCTCTGATGATCGCGCGGCTCAGCTGGGTATGGTGGGCAGGGGGGCGCAGGGATTTTTGCTACCGGTTCTCCGAACCACCCACCGCCATCGCTACCGGATTGGGCAATCCGGTCCAAACCAGGAGCATTTTACCCCTGCTACTAACTTAACAACTGCATTGATTCACTTAACAACTGTGGTAAGAAAGGTTTTAAAACGGGCAAAACTCATTTAACAAATATCTCACTTAACAACAGAAATTTTGGGCTCAATCATGGTCGTAAGGTGAGAACTACCTGTATTTATATCATCTTGATTTTATAAATCAGTCTGGAAGGTTACTAAACAGAAATATATAAATATTGATGATTAGATAAATAAAAAAAATACATTCAGATTAGATACAGCATTTTCTTTTTTAAAAAAAACATAGTGTTATGTTGACTACTAAACAGGCATAATATCGCCACAGGTAAAATAGTAACAGGAATGCAAAATGTATGACCTCCTCTTTGTCCGATATTATTTAGTGACTGCAAAAGAAGAATTCCTCTTGAAAAGAGGCCTGTTAGGGTTTTTTTTTTTGGGGGGGGGGTTGTGGGATGATGGGGCCCAGTAGATGCCAACAATGGCATTAGTTAAATGGACATCAATGGTAGCGTCTTTTAAAAGGATGGAAAAACAATCTTCTACTGAATATTCAAAACAAAAGTGAGGCTCATGGCCACTTCTTTTCCTTAGTCTAGTGCCAGAATAAATCGTGACTGTAACAAATGTTACCAAGGAGATAATTGCAATGAAAAGTTAAAATACATCAATTTACAAATTTTCAGCTGCGCCTTTGTGACAGATAGCTTTGAGTTCCAGTCTGCTGTATCACATTAACCATACTAATGCATGTTAGAAGTCAGTGGTTCGTTTTAATAAAAGGTGATTGCTGAAAAGTTTACCTTCCCATCTTTCCTATCTTTTAGCCCCGAAAAGCACTAATCTACCTCAAAGGCTGCAAATTAGGCTAAGAAATCAGGCTTATTTTAACTTGGTTTTCTCCTAGATTCCTCAGTAGAATTTTAGGGCTCGTCCATCAGTCACTGGCATTGTGGAAAACAGAAAAGGCCCCATTGTTCAAGCAAAAACAGAAAAACAAACAATTCTGAAAAAGCTCATCTACTATAAAGGAGATCATTCTATAGTTTTATACATTTAGATAAGTAAAAGGAGGGAATGTCCTTTTCAAAGCTATTGGTTCTGGTTAATTCAACATGCAGAAAAAATTAATTTCTTCTTTTCTCTATGAAGACAGAACACTATTCAGCTTCAGCATAGTCTAAAAGTGATTAAAAACACAACCTTTGCCAGACAAATGTAACATACTAACAGAAATAACAGGAATTATTCATTCAGGCACATCATCAGAAGTAGCAGAAGTAAAGAACCATTGTAAAAAATGAATGATTTACAATCTTAGAGAGTGAAGAATTTGATGATATATATTTTTTTTTTTTGGCTTCACTTACAAGTTTAAAGAGAGCCAGAGAAAAGTGTTAATGCATTTCTAGAAAGAAAAGTACTTTCTCACCAGTTAGATACCTGAACATTCAAAGATATTCTATCAAACATTGCTATATATATATATTTATATTTCTATACATTGTTACAAGATGTGGTTACGAAGGACAAAAAAAAAATCTGCTGTAGTATCAAAAGATTGAGACAATTTTTCTGAATGGATAAAAAATTGAATGTTTGTCTTTGTATTTTAACCTTTTTTTAACAAAATAAAAATAGAATAAAAAAGATTGACATAATCCAAATTTATAAGTAGTCTTTGCTTAATTATCTAAAGTAATTTCTTTCATTTTTCCTCATTTTTTATGGTTTAATTTTTGCTTTAATAATATCAACAATCTGCTATCTGCATCTCTAGATTTAATATGAACAGAATTATAAAGGTGATTATTTGCTCTGTGGCTATTAGAGAACTGTTAATTAGATTGTAGAATGCTTTGGATTTATTTCCAAAAAGATACTTCAAGAGTATAGCAACACAAATATCACACCTATCTTTATCTTTCCGTAGGATCGCAAGTCTTTGGAATTTTGTATATACAACATTTTGTATAGTTTAAATGATGATCAATAACATGCAATGATAATACTTTTAATTGTTTAATCTTATCCAAAAATTCAAACACTCAATTCTGAGTTTTATGAAACACGCTAAATAAATTTTAAGTGGTTAAAAAACTAAAATAGTTTATTTAATTTCCTGTTAGTTGTTTCGTGACAATCTTTCATCTAACAACCTATAGTTTCATGTTTCATTTACACTTTCGGATTGTTGCTTCGGAAGAATCATGCTCCAAATGCTGTATTATGGGTCCTGGAAATAGAATTTGGGAATAAAAGGGAATGAAACTGATTGCATTGCAAGCTAGGTAAGACTGATGATTTCCTTCTGTGCTTCAGTGCCCTAATGTGTATGAAAATGAATTCCTCTTGGAGGTTTTACAGAAAAGCAGTGTTGTGTCAGTAAAGAGAACTGTTTTGAGAAATTGTCTCCAGCTACTTGTTTCTTCTACTTCCACATGCGGAATCTTGCTAAGCACTAATGAAGTCTTAGTTGTAATTTTCTGGTGCTTAATCTCTTCCTACCAGTTTCAGTGTCACAAAGCTTCTCTTCAGTTTGCTTGGAGTCTTGCCAAGGCTTCAATGTGTACAACTTCCCCCTCTTAAATTTCCTTGGACCGTTTCCCAACGTAGACCTTGAATCATTAATTCTGATTTCTGGAAATGAGAAAGCAGGATTAGTTTTGGTTGTTTATTTTCCAGAAGAGATTGCATTTGGATATATGAAAATTATGTTTTACTTCTATGCCAAATATATTTATAGATTCCCTTTGAAACCTCTCTTTCCAACCTTTCCTCTTTCCCTCCCTCCTATTTTGTACATTAAGATCCTGGTTAATAATGCTTTATTACTGTTGCTTTATTTTACTTTTTCAACTGCTAATGCTTGGAAAGGGCAGTTGGGAAAGCAGGGTGGATAAAAATCAATGTTTTTTTTTAAAAAATCAAAAAATTCAGATTTTTTTGATTTAAATCGGATTTTTTTGATTTTTATCGAATTTATTTTAATAAAAAACTTTTGGGGTAAAAATCTATCTTAAGATAGTTTTCTATTTAAGATACATAAATAATTTAGTTTATTCAGCATGAAATGGAGCTTAGTTATGTAGCATGAGGCTGTATATTCTGCAACACTGGGACTAGCAGTGAGTCAACAGTGGGTCAAAGGAGTAGCAGAGATGACAGTTGCTCTTTAAAAATTATGATTTAAATCGAGTTGATTTAAATTAAGCCTTTTTACTAGTGATTTAAATCATGATTTAAATTGTGATTTAAATCAACTCGATTTAAATCAAGTCCACCCTGTGGGAAAGCATTAATGCAATATGATACAACACACAATTTATTCACCAAAAGTAAGTATACACTGGATTTTAGTGTATGATCATTAGGAGGGTTACACTGCCCTCCTAAATCATTGTTATCCCATGCAATCTGATGCTTGGATAGATCTGGGGATGCTTTAAATCTTTCCTTGTTGTTACAGCCTCAAGAACTTCATGATTAGGAATGCCTATTACCAGATTGGGTAGATGCACTTTTACACACTATCTTGTACAAGGATGGCCTCCTGACATTAGGCTTAAATTGTTAAATGTACATTTAAATTGCTTCAATGTGGACTTACCCTTGTGTTTAGCCTGAACAGCACAGCTGGTAGATCATGTTGAATATAGCAAGCAGCTACCCGTGTTGCATTTCCCTCAGACAACTGCCCTGCTTTGCCAAATAGGTAACACATCAGTAGTAGTACCTGCATTCCGGAATGGTTTCTGTCTTGAAAGTCATAAGGCAGTTTTGAAGACTTGTGACTCTCCTGAATGAAGTTTATATGAATTATTTTTGTTTACTTGTGATTCTTTTCCTGCTTCATTTTTTAAATTGAATATTAGGACAGTGGAAAATAATCAGAAGAATGTTTTTGCCACTTGCATTACGGTAAATAGAACACCTGTCTTTGAATAGTTTAAGAAGCCACATCTTTTGCAAAGCTCGTCCAGCTGCTCTGGACATTGTCCCAGCTGCTTCTGCCCAGCAATATGGCTGCACATGAACATGCTTGTTGAAGCAGCCAGGAAGAGATTTGAAGCAGCCTTGAGCAAAGGATGTAGTTGATTGAATGACAGAGGAAAGCTTTGTTCATATTATCTCAGATTTTGCAGATCACCTCTTTTCAAAGCTTTGAATCGCTTTACCAAAGCTAATTTTATATTATTTTAATGTGCTGTTTGTGTCTTAATTTGTGATTGTAAACTGCTTTGGTTTTTTAACAATGGAAACAATAATATGATCATGATGCTTTGGCTGTGATACATGTTCCTTCCTGTATCAAATCTTTTAGTTCCAAACAGAAGAGAAATCATCTCTTTTGAACATTTTGCATCCCACTTTATTCAGAGCTATTTTTACATGATTTTAATTTACTGTTTGTATTTTAATTTGTGTTTGCAAACTGCTTTGAATTTTTAATAATAGAAACAATAATATTATGATGATAATGATGCATTTGCTGTGATACATGCTCTTCCGTGTATCAAATGTTTTAATTCCAATGAGAATTAAGAAACCTTTCCAGAAAATAAATGGGACTTTCTCTGTATTCTTTAGTTAGACAGGCCATGTATTATACAGTGCCATTTGAGAAGAAAGATGAAAACAATTAGAGGGAGCAGAGAAGTAGAAATATACAACTGAAGCATGCAAATTCAATCAAGGGAACAGTTTATTGTTGTTATTTATTTTCTTTATATCTATACTACATATGTATTTGTTTTGCAGCTGTATCACATTGTGGATAAGAACTGGGTCAGTTATTCTGCTGTTAGAAAATGAAATTAAATGAAAATATCTTGCCTGAATCCATGCAATAAAAAAGGGGTTTTATTTAACACTTCTGACATGTCAGGCTTAAGAGCGAGGTTGGTGTGATGTCTCACATTGCATGAATATGCACATGCAGGAAAGGATATGCTTCTTAAAAGCAGATGTCCTGTCACTGAAAAGCAGGTGGGAAAATTATCACCCTGCAGCAAAATGACTCTGCATTATATCCTGGAAGCCTGGCATCAAACCCTGACATTTCAACACAGGATATAATACAAATTAAAGACTTTGCGGCTATTCATAATTTTACAATGATGTCTGTCCTTGAAACTAGTTTCCAGAGTGATGGGGGAGGGAGATCTGTCTGCATTTAGAAGTGGAAGCAGGGAAAGTGATAAAAGAAGGGAATTTAAGATCTCTAAACATATGGCTCATGGGAAATGTGATGTTTTTCAAATAATCTAGAGTAACTAGATTGCAAAGTGAGATACAATTGTATAGATACATTAAAAGCAAAAGTTGAGAAGCTTTTAAATGCTCTTGCTAGGTCTTTGCATAATGTAGTGAGCAGCTTTCAAAATCTTGATTTTAAAACTATAATCCAAATTAAGTGGCAAGTTTCCTTAAGTAAAACACTGGGCGTTTTATCACAGGGAAAGTGCATTTAAAAAAAAAAGTTCAGTAGAAACCATCTGACTTTTAAAAAGAAGTAGGTTTAGAGTCTAAAACTAAACTTTAGACAATTAGATAGTTGAGAAAATTGTGCCAATATTGTTTTTATTCTTTATCTCATTTGTCTCTTCCAAAGTTCACAATTAGAGAAGACAAATTTCTTAAACTGGTATCATCCAGACTCTTATTTGTCTTTCTTACAAAGACAACTTTCTTGCTTAAGGCAACATAAGAACACCCCTTCTCTCATTTTCTTGCAACACGTTCATCAGATTGGAGGTTGCACTGAAAAATGGTGGCTGGTCCACCATTGCATGGATGAGAATACATTTGAAACTAAATCTCCAGGTCCTAGCCCAACTCCTTCATGAGTACATCATTCCACCAAGTTTGGCTGCATACAGTACTGTATATAATCTAATAGATCTGAAATGCATTAGCAAGGGAATACTTAATTAAGTACTCATAGGCTTACTGCTGATAAAAATCTCTTTTCTGTTGTGAAAAATTGTGTAAAATACAATGAATTTACTAAATGACAGCTTACTTTGGGCAAAAGTTATGCAAAATTTTGCATCTTTTTCGGTATTAAGCAAATAGGAGAAGGAACTCAAAAATCATTTTCTATCCCACTGTGACATATTATTTACTTTACTTATGAATATAATACCATTATCTAATACCATTATCTATAATACCAAAATGCACAGGTACTGTATATGTGGTACCTTCCTCAATAGTAGTAACTGTGAGAGGGATCTTGGACTCCTGGTGGACAACCATTAAAATATGAGCCAGCAGCGTGCAGCAGCTGCCAAAAAAGCCAACACAGTTCTGGGCTGCATAAACAGAAGGATAGAATCAAGATCACGTGAAGTGTTAATACCACTTTATAATGCCTTGGTAAGGCCACACTTGGAATATTGCATCCAGTTTTGGTCGCCACGATGTAAAAAAGATATTGAGACTCTAGAAAGAATGCAGAGAAGAGCAACAAAGATGATTAGGGGACTGGAGCTAAAACATATGAAGAATGGTTGCAGGAACTGGGTATGTCTAGTTTAATGAAAAGAAGGACTAGGGGAGACATGATAGCAGTGTTCCAATATCTCAGGGGCTGCCACAAAGAAGAGGGAGTCAAACTATTCTTCAAAGCATCTGAGGGTTGAACAAGAAGCAATGGGTCAGTGGTGAAAATTTGTTATTACCAGTTCTGTGGGCGTGGCTTGGTGGGGGGGGGTAATGTGACTGGGTGGGCGTGGCCAATTTTTTTTAATTATTTTTAAAACCATTTTTTCTACAACCTCTTCGGCGAAAAGATTGTAAAAAAAATGCTTTCAAAAGGCTCTGATGATCCCAGCCGAGTTGCCTGATCGGCAGAGACTTTTTTTCTTTTGAAAGCCTCTGCCAATCAGGCAACTCGGCTGGGATCGTCAGAGGCTTTTAAAAGAAAAAAAGCCTCTGCCGATCAGGCAACTCAGCTTGGATCATCAGAGGCTTTTAAAAGCCTTTGATGATCCCAGCTGAGCAGCACGATCATCAAAGGCTTTTTGTTTTTACTTTTAAAAGCATTTTTTCAGCCGAAGACGTTGTAGAAAAAATGCTTTAATTTTTTTTTTTTAAAAAAAGCCTTTGATTATTGCGCGGCTCAGCTGGGCATGGGGGGGAGCAGGGATTTTTGCTACTGGTTCTCCGAACCACCCACCTCCATCGCTAACGGATCGGGCAATCCGGTCCAAACCGGGAGCATTTCACCCCTGCAGTGGGTGGAAACTAATCAAGGAGGGAAGCAACTTATAACTAAGGAGAAGTTTCCTGACAGTTAGAACAATTAATAAGTGGAACAACTTGCCTGCAGAAGTTGTGAATGCTCCAACACTGGAAATTTTTAAGAAGATGTTGGATAACCATTTGTCTGAAGTGGTGTAGGGTTTCCTGCCTGGGCAGGAAAGGTCTTCTAGTCCCTGGAGGACTAGAAGACCTCCAAGGTCCCTTCCAACTCTGTTATTCTATTTCTATTTCTATCTTTAGTTCTTAAAAATGGTCAAGATGTGTGGATTTGCTTTCATGGGAATAGTATTAGTACTTTTGCATAGTAAATCCTACCCTCTTTCAAACAGGGTAGAACATCCCATATTTCAAAGCAGAGAAAAAAGATTAAGAAATAACAAGCTTCATTTTGACATGTCTGTCTCTATTGCTATCATCAGTGAATAATATTTACTGCCTTCATTGAGTTCTGTGTGATTTTAATATTATTTAGAAATCTCTGTCCAGGCTGTGATGTCCTCCATGGTCACATATATTTCTCATTAATTGGGTTGCCTCTGGAGGGATTTTTTTTTTGTAACTTGGATCCTATCACCAATGCCTCACTATTCCTAATCTAATTAACACAGCATCTGCTGTAGCTTCATGCTTCTTTGTTTTGAAAAATCAACAGACCATTGCAATAATGCAACACCAATTATTTGTTTTCTTCTTTGTGCTAAACACTTAAGTATAATGAAAAGATTAAAATTACATTGTCCATCTTAAAGACTGCTATTGATTTTCAACATGCCTATCAAAATTTATCAGATACAATCAAGAGTTTCAGACCACCCTCCTTGAACTTAATAGCTTTATCTAAAAATATAATAATGAAAACAATGAATACATTTATTCAGGAACCAGTAGGAAACTGTATATAGATTCTAATTCTTAACAAACAAGTTTTTCTTTTGTTTTTAATAATTTAATGCTTTTGTTGGGTTTTTTTAAAAACCAAATGTGAGATGTTCAGTTATTTCATGAACATACTAGTATTTTCTCTCTCTCTCTCTCTCTCTCTCTCTCTCTCTCTCTCTCCAGGAATCATTAGCAAAGTTTATTTTTTTAAACTAGAGAACCACTCTATAAAGCCTTAGTAAGACCACACCTAGAGTACTGCATCCACTTTTGGTCACCACACTATAAAAAAGATATTGAGACTCTAGAAAAAGCACAGAGGAGAGCAACCAGGATGATTAGGGGACTGGAGACTAAAACATATGAAGAACGGTTACAATGACTAATGGCTAGTCTAGTGAAGAGAAGGACCAGGGGAGACATGAGAGCACTGTTCCACTATTTGAGGGGCTGCCACAGAGAGGAGGGGTGCAAGCTATTTTCCAAAGCACCTGAGGGACAGACAAGGAATAATGGATGGAAACTGATCAAGGAGAAATTCAACTTGGAAATAAGGAGGAACTTTCTGACAGTGAGAATAATCAACCAATGGAACAACTTGCCTTCGGAAGTTGTGGGAACTTCATCACTTGAGACTTTCAAGAAAAGATTGGACTGCCATTTGTCAGAAATGATGTAGGGTCTCCTGCTTAGGTGAGGGGGTTGGACTAGATGACCTATAAGGTCCCTTCCAACTCTGTTAATCAGTTAAACTCTAGTTGAAATTGTGTAACTATTCACCAAACTATTTGTGCTTTGTGCTTTGATCTGTGATTCTCATTAAAGAATATGAATGGCAGGATTTTAACAGCTACTGTCCATAAATTACAGTATGATTTTCTGACTATTGGACATTCATCTCAGCCAGGATTTATTCAAGATGTTCTATACACATATATTCATACTTGCCATATTTGGGGAGTAAGCAACTTTAAGCAAAACACAGAAAAGAAAAAAAAAACAAATAGTAAGCCAAATAAATGGAAGAATATAAGATAAGGAAAGGAAGTATACCTCTCAGCTTTTTCTATTCTTGTAAACCATCCCCACTTCTAGCAACTCCATACATCACGTCATGAATTGCCTTTTGATCTTCACATTTCTCACTTTTGAAAATGATTTCTTCTCTCCATCTAAAAACAACCTGATCTTCACCCCTGTCACAACCCAGACTATCTTCCTGAATTTATTTTGTGTGTGTGTATTGTGATCCTATTATCGATATATTTTTGTAGGGTCACTCATTGTTACATTCATTCCATATTCATTCAGCATTTATTTGTTCTTGACTCTTTCTTTTTTGGTTTACCAGACAAACTCATTAAGTGTTTGTCTTCCACTGCATTCAATTTAATTTTATATTTACCCCAGCATACCCATCAGCATCATTTGGCAGATGCCTGAACTGAAAATGATTCTTTTCTGAGCTCTGTTCTCACATAGACCTATTAGCAAGATTTATTTAAGATTAAAGGATAGTGGTACAAGAATCTCAGCAAGTAACTACAATTGAAAACCAATATACTTGAGCATACATTGAAGATAAGACTTTCTGTGTCTTTTGCCAAAGTCTTAGGCAGCACCAGAGAAGAGGCAGCTGTTTCATTAATAACTGGGGATTCAGCAGCTGGTTGTTTACATAAGAGGTGCTTGAATTTTTATCAATCTGAAAATCAACTCTTACAATACCTGGTTCTTATTTCCATATAACAAAGTCAATAGGAACACACTCTTAAATGTAGCCATGTTGCTCTTTCAAAGAACATTCATTCCTTACAAAAGATAACATACTACTTGCTACCTTTGCATTAAAATTTGCATATCTTATTTCCATCCATTCTTCTATCTTTAGTAACTATTCTACCAAGGATCTGTAGAGATTCTCAGTCATCCAGGTCATGGTTATCCCAAAGGTGCTTTTTCAGGCGACAACTGGACTTTCTTATTTTTTCTTTTGAAGACATTTCACTTCTCATCCAAGAAGCTTCTTCAGCTCTATTCTACCAAGGTATACATATTTCTTTAATTGCCCAGTTGTGAGTTATTTATGTATAAAACTTTGAGGAAAGTGGGTGGCAAAAAAAAATTAAACTTATAATCAATTGTTCACTCTATTTTCCAAGCCAAACACAGCTATGTTTTTTTAAAAAATTCATGCTTTTCATTCATCAATCTATATAACATTCAATGTAAATCATGTGGGTTTTCTGCATCGGTTCTGGGCTTTTTTCCTTTTCTAACACCTAGCAAGCTCTCACTGCTAGGTGGGAGACCTAAATAGATCCATTTCTAGCTCGTTAGCTGTCATCAGTAGGCCACACCCATCTCCTCCCTGTAAAGGCATAGTATCAATTTTCTTACTTCTTCGTAGGGTTTATGTGTGTTTTTCTTCTAGCCAGGTTTTCCCTACGTAGCCAAGGTTTTTTTGTAGCTCCAGCTCAGTAGAATCTCATCTACTCGGTTCTGGGCTTTTTTGCTTTTCTAACACCTAGCAAGCTCTCACTGCTAGGTGGGAGACCTAAATAGATCCATTTCTAGCTCGTTAGCTGTCATCAGTAGGCCACACCCATCTCCTCCCTGTAAAGGCATAGTATCAATTTTCTTACTTCTTCGTAGGGTTTATGTGTGTTTTTCTTCTAGCCAGGTTTTCCCTACGTAGCCAAGGTTTTTTTGTAGCTCCAGCTCAGTAGAATCTCATCTACTCGGTTCTGGGCTTTTTTCCTTTTCTAACACCTAGCAAGCTCTCACTGCTAGGTGGGAGACCTAAATAGATCCATTTCTAGCTCGTTAGTTGTCATCAGTAGGCCACACCCATCTCCTCCCTGTAAAGGCATAGTATCAATTTTCTTACTTCTTCGTAGGGTTTATGTGTGTTTTTCTTCTAGCCAGGTTTTCCCTACGTAGCCAAGGTTTTTTTGTAGCTCCAGCTCAGTAGAATCTCATCTACTCGGTTCTGGGCTTTTTTCCTTTTCTAACACCTAGCAAGCTCTCACTGCTAGGTGGGAGACCTAAATAGATCCATTTCTAGCTCGTTAGCTGTCATCAGTAGGCCACACCCATCTCCTCCCTGTAAAGGCATAGTATCAATTTTCTTACTTCTTCGTAGGGTTTATGTGTGTTTTTCTTCTAGCCAGGTTTTCCCTACGTAGCCAAGGTTTTTTTTTTTGTTTGTTTGTTTGTTTGTTTTTTGGTAGCTCCAGCTCAGTAGAATCTCATCTACTCGGTTCTGGGCTTTTTTCCTTTTCTAACACCTAGCAAGCTCTCACTGCTAGGTGGGAGACCTAAATAGATCCATTTCTAGCTCGTTAGCTGTCATCATATATATATATACATACATTGCTCCTGGAAGCATGAAGCCGAGAACACCAGCCTGAAGATGACGAATGAGACTTCGTCGAAACGTCGCCAAGACACTTCCAATTTTACGTGGGAGAAGACCCGAATAACCAAAGACCTACATACAAACACCCGCGAGAACCTTGAGAAAACACACACACACACACACACACACACACACACACACACACACACACACATATATATAATCCATAAATACATTGAACCACCAAGAAAATATCACACAAAAAGGCGAATATTTATATCTCAGGGTTGAAATAAGGATTCCTTGGTGCTTTCTGAGCATGCTTGTTTTCTTGCAAATGTTTCAGTACCCCAACTACCACTGATTATGTTACTTAGTTGGGTAATAAAACGCTTGCAAGAAACAAGCAAGATGAGAGAGCACCAAGGACCCCTCAAATATAACACATGCTTGTATTATTCCCCACTCAGTCCTGAACCTCTATAAAGCATTAAATTTTTCTCACACGTTTTAGTACCACTGTAAATCATATTATTATATTCAATATAATATAATAACCTTCAGCTCTACGATCATGCACAATATTCCTTAAATTGTGCTTATACATTATATGATACAATTTCCATACACCCACAATTGTAAGCTAAAGTTTGTTTCTCACCACATCCATATCTTTCTCACTGACTTGCTGAAGAAGAGACATGTTTTCTTCACATCCCTTCCTGGCATTTCCAAAATTGTCACTCACTTCTCTCATACTCTTTTTGATCAATATTCTTCTCACTGTTATAAAGTGGAATATTAAACAAATTTCTTCCACTTGTCAGATACAAATTTAGTTTTGACGAACACATTAAAAAGTTGCACAGGAGGAGTCCTTTATTATGTCAATAGAAATAAGGGCAATTCCACTACCCTAAGATTACATAGTTTCAGAATTCTAAATTTCAAAACAGAATTTCAATTCAACTACTTAATTCAACTATAAATCTCAGGTAAGAACTGTTAAAACTGTTTAAAAAGAGCTGTTAAAATGAATATTCTATGAAGAATTAATTTCCTTTTCCTTATCAGGATATCCTTATCCTTCCAATCCTTGTCAAGAATAAAGTATGAAATGATTGGCATAGACAAGTATAGTTTTAACAAAAAGCAAGGATTAAATAATAAAAAACGAACAGTAGGATTTAAAAGAACAATAAAATTTCAGATTGTATTATCATGCTGGCTTTTCTTACCTATAGAATTTTCATTCAATTTTCATCACTGACCAAGTGTATAGTTTACTGTTTATTGTTTTGTTCATATTTTGTACTTTGTTAACCAAGAATATTCAATTTAAAGTCCAACACAGATTTATTTATTTATTTGTTTGTTTATTTATTTACAAAATTTATTAGCCATCCATCTTACCATAGGGTAACTCTGGGTGGCTTACATATACAGTTAAAACATAAAAAGTTAAAATCAGACATTAAACCCAAGGACACATGGGGAAGGCGGGGCAGAGTGTGGGGGGACATGGGATCTATTATTACTCAATCAGCAGAGCCATGTCTTTAGGACCTTATGGAAAGATAGGAGGATTGGGGCCAATCTCGCATTGGGGGGCAGGGGGCAAGATGTTCCAGACAGCAGGAGCAACAGATAATTACCATCCCTTATGTTTTGTATTGTTACATGTTCTATATATGTACAGTACTTATATTATTTTCATCCATACTTTCAAAATACTAAATAAAATTTAATATTTAAAAATATAGTCTACAGTAGTAACATAAAAAATACAAAGTACATGCATCCTATTAGCAAACTACATTCATATTTCAATATTTTTTCAACACTGATGGAATTACTATATTTCTACTATACTATATCATACTATGCTATGCTATGCTATGCTATGCTGTACTGTACTGTACTGTACTATACTACTATACTATACTATACTATACTATACTATACTATACTATACTATACTATACTATACTATACTATACTATACTATACTATACTATATCACATCATGTTGTCTTCCTTTTCCTCATTTTTTTTCATTGACAATAACATTTACAACATTCATTTCAGTTCTCCTGTTTGATATATTACTATCATTTTTGTTGTTCAGTAATAAAATAGGAATTCTGACTCTTTGCGATGAAATGGACATTATTTTAGTAGGAGTATTTTTCAGACATTTCTTTTTCAGTTCTTAAAAGCCCCCGTTTGTGACATCAGTGAAATTCTCCAGTTCACATTGTCTTCTGTCAATCTGCTTTTCAATTGTCTCTGATTTTTCCAAGCATAAGGGTCTTTTCCAGTGATTCTTATCTTCACATTGTGTCTTCAAAATCATTTAGCTTTAGTTCAGTCTTAGTGCTTCATGATTTTTCTCCATCTAGTATTGTTCTTGCATTCAAGCAATTGTCAGCAATTTTTCTTAGCACCACAGCTCAAAGACATTAATTGTTCTTTGTTCAGTGTTTCACATGGTCCAGTTTTACAGCAATATATTTCAGCTGGGAAAACTATGGCCTTCGCAATATGTTGCTTTTTTATCATTTTGTGATGTCTTTGCACTTTAATGCATTAAACCATTATTATAGTTTGGATCATTCCCATACATTTTTAAAAAATATCCTTTCCAGCACGCTTTCACTTCAGCTTCCTCCTAAATCATTTCATCACTTTTATTTTAATTCTATTACCTCTACTGGAAATTCCTTATTTAGCTCTTTTCAACAACTTTTAAGACATGTTGTTTTCAATTTCCATCAGAATTTGTCTTTCTCTTTTAATATATCCAATTTTCAGTTTATTGATTATTATGATTTGTGAGGAATCTGTTCCAGTTTGAAACCTGGACAATTAACCCATGAATAACATGACCTTGAATCTATGGGACTTGGGCAACTAGGCTCCACAGTCTATATCTTTCTTCTCCTTCTCCTAGAAGCATCTCAACACTGTTTCCCATGGAAATCAATATATTTCCATTTGCTCCTTTTTTTCTTGCCTAATTGTGCCAGTAATCTATTTTGTATAGGTGGTTGATGAATAATTACCTTGAAAGTTCTGTCTTGATAAACCAATGGAAATTCCCTTTAAAGACTTTCAAATTATTTTCTTTTGAACTTAAAATTAGGACAATTCAACTTCTTTTTTTCAGATATGAATACGCTTGAGATTTTAATAAGGGTTAGATGTAACTACCTTGCTGTTAGAAATAAGATTTAGAAGTAGGCGTAGGAATTTAAATTTAAATTTAAGATCCTTCTTTTGCCATATTTTTTACACAAAATTTGCAGAATTGTTCATATGACTTTGAATTCTGTTAAAGTTGTATACATCTTTGCTAGCTGTATTTTTAGAATATCAAATTTATTGAGCATCAAATGTTTTAGATTTTGGAACTTGGATTTACAAAAAACAATAACACAAAAAAGAAATCTGGACCTGATCTGCAGTAATTGACTATAAATTTGTTGATACATCTTATTCATCAACATTGATTGGAGGCGGGGGGGGAGAGAAAAGGGACAAAAAAGGTTTTTTAAAAGAAATTTTGTCAACTTTTTGAAATTCTTTTTATTGTAAAATTTTCTAGTCTTTTTATCATTATGACATTATAAATGCTTTTGCATATACTTTTCTCTGTGAATTAGTTTGGCAATGCTAAAATAATAACTGTTGCATATGAAAGAAATCTCACACAATAAGTACCTTTGCTTTTTCATGTCCTGTGCACAGGGCCGGATTTTCCTATAGGCTAACTAGGCTTCAGCCTAGGGCCTCAAGATCAAGAGGGGCCTACACAGTGGTGGGATTCTGGGAGTTCTAGGGGATTCGGCCGAACCCTTTGTTAAATTGCTGGCTCGTTCGCCCCTCGCCTCCCACCCGCGCGGCGCCAGCCTACCGTAGCCAGGGGTGGGCAATTGTGGCTCTTTTACAACCTGTGGCCTTCAACTCCCAGAATTCCTGAGACAGCCAAGCTGTCTCAGGAATTCTGGGAGTTGAAGGCCACAGGTTGTAAAAGAGCCACAATTGCCCACCCCTTCCCTAGCCTGAGTTCCGCTGCCTGGGATCCACGTAGGCTGCCACGTGGTTCCCCACCGGCTCTGGATGGAGAAAGCAGCTTCCATGCCTCACTCTCTGCTCTGTTGGATCGCCGGCCGTTCGCTTACCCCGCCCACTCCCCATCTATTGCTGCCTCTGATGGCTAGAGGAAAAAAAAACTGCAAATTCTTGCCGCGGGGCTTCAAAGGGCCGCCCTAGAGCCAGTGGTGCAGCCGAACCATTTGTTAAATTGCTGGCTTGTCCCGCCCCTCCGCACCACTATTTATTGCCAATAAATAGTGGTGGGCGAGGGGCGGGGGAGCCAGCAATTTAACAAAGGGTTTGGTGTTTTTTTTGTAATTTTATTGGCCCCGGGAGCTTCAGCAGAGGCTAATTAGCCCTTGCTTAGATCGGCTCCCGACCCCCAGCTGATTTGCTCTCAGCTGTTTTGCTCAGTGCTCTTTTGCTTGGTTGGAAAGAGTGCAGATTTTTCCCCCCTAGCTATACTGAAAAACGAAAGAGAAAGTTAAGCAGGCTGTTGGCTTTGCACGTTGTAAAATTAGGCAGGCAGATTTCTTTTCTTTTTCCTCACCAAAAGAGGTAGGTGCAAACAACGGGAAATTTAGGGAAAAAGAGGAGATTTTAAAACACAAAAGAAAAAAAACTCTATTTAACTAGGGAATTGTAATAATTGAGATACTATTAATTGTATATTTCTGAAAGCAGAAATGGTTAAGTTGTGGTTTGGATGAATATATGGGGGAAATTATTTGGTTTATTATTATTGGTAAATATAATTAATGGATTTGTAAGAAATTGGATTGCCTGGAAATAATTGGAATATTCATATTCAAATTGATTAATATACAAAAAAGGTAGTTATATAACTAATTGATTTATATTAAAATGTTGAATTTATATTAAACAACTAATATTACATAATTAACCAATGTGAGGATGGATATAAAAATAGATGACAATGGGAAGGGGTATAATATAGAATAGAAGGGAAAAATTGAATTTGATTAAGATTAGAGATGAGGATGAAGGGTAATATTGGTTTTTTTACAAAAATAGATGAGGAATAAATATGGCAAAAAGGAAATATAGAAATTGTAAATTTAATTGAAATGACTAAACACTGTTTAAATTTGTGAACCGGCCAAATACTCTGTTCAAAGAAAATACATTGTATGTTTGTATGTGTGTTTCTAATTATTGTTATTTATTCATATTTGTTCTCTTTTATTCTTTAAAGTTTAACAATTCATTCTTTATCTTAATATCTTTATATTTGTTTGGGGTTGGCTTTCTTCCCTTTCATCTTTTTTATTGTACAGCAATCTTTCTCCTCAAACCTACTACCTCTCTCTTTTCTTTCCTTCTTACTTTCTCTTCCTCCCCCTCTTCTTCTCCTCCCTACTTCCTCTTCCTTTCTCCTTCTCCTCCTCTCTTCCTCCCTCTCTTACCCTCCCTCCTACTCTAATTTCCCTTCCCTTCCTTCATCCCTCTCTATTGCTGTATCCTTTTATGCATATGGACTACTCAGAGGGCTGAAAAAGTTATTTCTGACTGGTCCTCGCACTTTTGACCAGTCCTTGAACTTACGACTGTCCTCACATTTTACGTTTTTGCCCTATCTTGTCACCATGGTGAAGAAAAGTAGTTGTGAAATGAGCGACATGGTTGTTAAGAAAGCTGCACGGGCATAAATGTGAGGATGGTCATAAGTGTGAGGACCGGTCAAAAGTGCGAGGCCCAGTCAGAAATGACTTTTTTCAGCCCTCTGAAAAAAATCTATGCACATAGCCATGCCCACCCGGTCACATGACGAGCTACCCACGCCTACACAGTCACGTAACCAGCTAGCCACGCCCACCGTCACATGATTGCCAAGCCACACCCACAACTAAGCCACGCCCACAGAACCTGTTGTTAAAAAAATTGAATCCCACCACTGGTGAAAGGGCCTCATAAGTGGAATAGCCTAGGGCCTCTTTTCATCTAAATCCGGCCTTGCCTGTGCATAATTATGTTATATATTTAGTAGAATAATTCTGAAAGTTCCATAATGTAAGAATATACCCAAAAGGTCTTCATTAATGTACAAGGGATGAGAGTTGGTTGAATAGGTGGTATATAAATAATATGTACAGAATTTAGACTGTACCATGTGAGCAAGAATTTCTCAAAATAATATTAATATTACTTACTAAAATAAGTAAAAATAAATAAATCTAGCAAGTGTTGATAAAAAGTTGAATTCATTCCCTTCTTGGTGTTTCTTGATCCAGTGAGAGCAATCATCTCCAAAATTAAAGACTCTAAGTCATTCTGTGCTAAATCATTACCCTGTTTCCCTGAAAATAAGACATCCTCTGATAATAAGCCCAATCGGGCTTTTGAGCGCATGTGTTAAAATAACCTCCCCAAAAAATAAACCTCCCAAAAATAAGCCGTCCCCAAAAATATGTAAACACATGCACAGCCGGTCCCCGCCATTTCTTCTGGTTATGGTTAGGGAGACAGAACTGGAAATCAGATAAGACGACAAGAGAAGCCCTGTTTTGCTCCACGTGCCCCAAAATAATAAGACCTCCCCGAAAATAAGACCGAGCACTTATTTCGGGGTTCAAAAAAATAAGACAAGGTCTTATTTTTGGGGAAACACAGTATTTTATATCATATTCTGCCTTTTATTTAAATTATTCTAACATACTTCTATCTTCAAATAAAATACTAAGCAACAAATGGAGAATCTTCTGAAACTACATCACATTATGTTGTGCCGAAGATTTCCCAATAGAAACCATAATTTCATTGGTAGTTTTAGTATAAAATGCTATCTGCATCATATGTGAGTGAGAGAAAAGTACAATATTCATTTCAACATCCAAAAAACTAAAATACCTGTTAAGGGACTTCAAAATCAGAAAAGGATTTCATAACCCCTCCATTGTTGACACAGTGGAAATAATTCAATATAATAGTGACAGTACAAAGATATATGGTCTCTGAAGTCAGGAACAGGACAGATTAGTAGGAAAGACCTATATGAGATGAAATGTAAATTTTACAAATGAGCTTCTTCTGGGCAGAAAAAGTTAATAAAGATTATAATGGAATGAGTCAGCAACTCTTTTCAGTTCATGAGGGCAAAGAAAATTGCATCGAACTCAGAAGAGTGGAAAGGGTAGAGGAGTTATTTATACCACCACAGTGAAAAGAAAAGCAGGCAACACATCACTAGAGACTCTAGATTGTCCATGTCAGCCTTCAAGATAGCCCAGACTAGGAAACCAAATTATGACTCCTAATACTACTTTTATTGTAAAATTTCAGTGATGGGACCTTCATTGTAACTTGACAGTAACGCCATTCCCCCATCCCTCCCTTTATTTTTAATAGAACCAGAGATGGTTTTCTGAGATATCTATTCAGTTTTGCCCCAGATTGAGATTCTTTTTATCTGACTTTTATCTTGTTAGAATCTCTTCATCCTGTTCATCTGCCCATTTCAGTCCATCATAAGCTATGATATTATTAGCAGCATACATAAATTAAGCTCCAATTAAATCAACTGGCTGGAATTATTGGTGTAGTCCAATACATCTGGAAGACATAGGAAACTGGAAAGGCTTTAGACCACTTCTTTCTTTCCTTTTTTTAAGCAAGATGACAGTCTTTCTCTGGCAACATTAAAACAATGCTGTTATTTTTCCAAATTGGGATATTGTCATGTAAGAAATATAAGTGTTTCCCTACATTTATAAAAATGCAATAGAAACACTAAACAAAACTATAAAATTGAGAATGCTGTGAATGTTATCTGCTGAGATCGCAATCTGTGTATTTTTCTTGTCTTTCTTCTTTATTTTTGTTTAAGGAACCATTTCATGAACCAATCCCCAGTGCTTGACTCTATTAGTCCCTGGTTTAGAAGTTAGTTATTTATTTAAATTAAATTTCTAGATAACCTATTAATATACATGACTCTGAATATGTATATATATATATACAGTTCACTATAGAAGACTCTTTTGCATAGCTTTCCTGCTATTAACATATCTCTGTGTGTAGCAGCTCTCAATTAAAAAAAAAGATGAATGTTTTGGCAATCAATCCTTGATATTAGTTTAATAACTATTAAAAGAATGAAAAAGAATGAAAACAACCCAGATCAAAACAATGGAAATAGCATAAAAAGAGCAGCCAAGAACAGTCATAAACATTCAAACTTTATAGCAGAGGTGAAATCCAAATTTTTTTACTACCGGTTCTGTGGGTGTGGCTTGGTGGGCATGGTGTGGTTGTGGGTCTGGCTTGGTGGGTATGGCAGGGGAAGGATACTGCAAAATCCCCATTCGCACCCCACTCGAGCCAGCCACTGGTATTTGCCAGTTCTCCGAACTACTCAAAATTTCCGCTACCGGTTCTCCAGAACCTGTCAGAACCTGCTGAATTTCACCCGTGCTTTATAGGCTTACCATACTATCTAGGCCATGGGTTTGATAGCAAACCTAGGTTTTTAGTGCCTTATGAAAGGACAGCAAGCTTGGAGCAAGTTTGGTTTCTTGGGGGGGGGGGGGATAGCATTCCAAAAGAAGGTCCCAAAGCAGGAGCTTGGGTCCTGACAGGTGACATTCTCTCATGGATGGGACCTGGAGGATGCTTCCCCCTGCCTATCTAACGGATGTGGAAAGACAGTCCCTTAAAAAAAATATGCCCTAAAACATTTCCTGCACCTTTTATTTAACATAGTCAAGAGGAACTTTTAGAACGATTAATTCAAATTCGCTTGTCATGTTGCATATTCTTGCCAAATTAAAATTTCTTCTGTTTTCTCCTCATACTGAATACATTTTTGCCTGCTTCAGAGTAATATTATTCATCCAAAGAAGAATGATTTTCATTTTTTTTCTGCCTTGCCCGTTCTCATTTACTTTGATGCCAAGCTATCAAAAATAATTGCTACCTAATTTGGGGGGTTGTGGATGGGGGAATTCCTTGTCAAATTTCACATGGTTGAAATATACCACTTACTGGTATCTTGCTTCTTGGGAAAACTTTCTCATTTGTTCATTTGACTCTTCTCTTTTCCATATTACAGCCATGTTATGTTAGAGATAGAAAGAAATTAGGTGAAAGGGAAGCAAACTGTAGGCGGTGCTAACGATAGGCAAAGCAAAATACAGCTTCTCTTGGACAGGAAGAGCTGGTGATAAGACAAATACTGTGGCATAGGTAACTTACTTGATACATGCAGCCTGCTTGTTTTGGAGCTCAGTTATCACTTCCTACTTCTTTCCATTATATCAAGGACTGATTGCCAAAACAGTCACCTTCTTTTTAAAAAGTTGAGTGTTACTACACTCAGAGACATATTAATAGCAGGAAAATCTACGCAAAAAGAGTCCTATATACTGAACTGTAGTATTGAATTGTGCTTAACAAACCAAAACAGTTCCGTCATTCCATGGAGTTTATTTATTTGAGCTATAAAATAACTTTCTAATCTCTCCCCCCCCCATTCTGATGCTGTTTAACACACAAACACACACACACACACACACACACACACACAGGTCATGATTTCACTTAGCAATCAGTTCACTAAACAACCAAATTGCTGGGCCCAATTGTAATTACTAAACAAGGACTATTATGAAAAACATTTAAAAAAAAAGAATGCATAAACTCAATATTTGGTTTGAAGAACAAGCAGCCAGAGTATGAAGATTCAGAACATCTTCCCTGTTCACAGAGTAATTCCTGCAGAAAATTCATACATACAGAAATCTCTCTAGATCAGCATTGTGTCCTTACAGTGGCCAAATCCATGTGCATTGGAAGTCCATAAGCAGAGCAAATGTATTCTCCCGTTTATGTATCCCTATGTCTAATATATAGAATTATACTCCAGAGGCAATTATCAACCCTCAAGATTAACATTTACCACATTTTATCTGTACACTGCCCAGAGACCCACTCTGAGGGAAAGGGATAGTTTCTAAATAAAATAAAATCTTCCATTAAGACATCGCTTTCCTATGTTGCCCAGAGCTGTTGTGTGTAATGATAATTAGCTTTTGCCTTGGTAACAAATTTCCTAGTCTAACTACATTTTATTTTATCTGTACTGAATCCCCCACCATTCAGTTTCATTAAACTGCTTTCCCACCCAAAAATAATAAGTTAAATTCAGGATGCTCTTAAAAATCTTATTTAGTATGTCACATGTAATTTCACATATCAGAGAAATTGCAAGAGAGTAAGAGAAAAGGAAGAAATTTGTTAATGTCTGGGAGACATTTCTAAAGACAGACATTTCAGCTTTGTGGTTTTGAACATTTTTGTGATCTTCTCAAAAGAGAGGGAAAATGTAGGTCAGTAACCTTAACAGTAACAATACAAAACTGTTCAATATCATATTGTTGCAGATAAACAGAGAAAGTTGCTAGTTGTATGTATTCAGTATATCTACAAGGCTGAAGTTCTTACAAAGCTCTACTGGAATTTTCACCATGCATTCAAGTCATACAATACAGTTTGCATGATCTACTTACTTGAAGGTCACAGATAAAATGTTATTTCACATAGTCTAATTTAGAAAGGGTTGGATTTCCTCTCATTTTATATACTTGCCCTGTCAGTGTTGTTGGGAATGGTCTTGGTGATTCCTAGGTTGCTAGGAAGAACAAAAAAATACAAAAGAAACAATGAAAAAATATAAGGAATTATATGGAAACAAAAAGACCAGCAAGGAGAAAACCACTCAGTCACTAACCCTTGCAAGGTAAGCTACTATATATAAACCAAACCCCAAGCTCATTTAAACTGATGATGTTATCTAGTTAGGTAATGAAACTGGAAGAAAATAACTAAGCTCAGAGAGCATGAAGGAACCCACAGTTCAATTCTGAGCCGGGGTGAAATCCAGCAGGTTCGGACAGGTTCTGAAGAACCAGTAGCGGAAATTTTGAGCAGTTCAGAGAACCGGTAGCAGAAATTTTGAGAAGTTCAGAGAACTGGCAAATACCACCTCTGGCTGGCCCCAGAGTGGGTTGGGAATGGAGATTTTGCAGTATCCTTTCCCTGCCACACCCACCAAGCCACGCCCACCAAGCCACACCATGACCACCAAACCACGCCCACAGAACCAGTAGTAAAAAAAATTGGATTTCACCACTGCTCTGAGCTATAAGTATTTTCTTCCATCAGTACATACTTAGTATGTTTTCTATGACATTATATTTTCTTATGTCAAGGTTTAAATAACATCAATTGCTTTCAATTTTATGGCCTGTAAAAATTTGTTTTTTTTTACAACAGCACTTAATAATTATCCTGTGAGACACAAGATACCACTTAGCATCTAAATCATGTCAATTGTAGTATTAGAGAAGTGCAATTCTGGACAAAAAAAATGACACCATAAAAATGATATCCATTATGGTGTCCATTTATTTCTTCTAGGTATACTTCAAGATTAAATCTGTTCAATTTCTAAATGAAACAAGAATTTTAGTTAACTACTTTATATCCCACAGTTTTTTTAGTAAGCTCAAGCCTACTATTTACTTTCAGATTGTTCTTTTAGAACAGAATATGTCTTATTAACTATGTATCATCAAGAGCATACATTCTTCAATAAAAATGTAGAGGAGTTTGATATTGATGAAATGGAATTCATATCTATTAAAACAGTGGTGGGCAATCAAGAATCTTAGGATACATGCATTTTAAGCTTCTAATTTTCACCTCCCAAGGCTTCCTTTACTATTATATAAAATTATGGCACAACTTCTCACGATTTCAAGTCCTTAAAAGTGTAAACATATATAAATTATAATGTAACAGCTCAGATGAAGAGCTCAACAGATTTTTAAAAAATAATCCTAAAAAAAAATCCCTTCCCATTTCCCAGATTCCCCCCAAAACCACCTCATGCCATCATCCTAGGTGCCTCCTCATCCTTGTTTGTAACTTTTAACTGAAAAAACTTGTAACTGTTTCCAACCCTGAATTAAAGTAGATATGCTCTTTATCTTTGGCTACCATATTTTTTTAAAAATAGAAGAGGGTTAAAGACCTAGATAGAGTGATAATGATTATACATTGTGGGATAAACAAAAAACTACTATATAAAAACAATATAAAACTGAAAATTCTGGGGACTGCTGGATTTTATGAGAACTGCTAAATTGAGGAGGACTGAATTATACTGTCATAAGCTTGGAAGCTAAGACAGAATGAATATATATGAATATTTATTTATTTATAAATTAAAATGTATTTATTTATTAAATTGTAGCTTTGTATAATATAAACAAATGAAGCGATACAAAGTTATAATGAGGCTCATCATCTAAATTTTGGTGAATAAGATTCTCCCCAAGTAAAGCCCTTATGTAGTTATGCAAAAGAGTGTATCTTTCATCATCAGCCAGAACATGTAGTTTTATGTGGAATGAAATTTTAACTCTTTATTTCCCTAGCAATCCCACATACCTTGGCCCTCCAGCCATGAGAACCATAATGTTTCCCCAGTATTAAATCAGAATGTATTCAGGAGGAATGCGTTGGGATAACAAAGGTATTGATTAATGCTACCAGGACAGGACAGTCATACGTATAAGCAAGAAAAATGAAGAGCTCAGTTTCTCGCCTTTAATATTAAAACATGCAAGTTCAAAACTTGTACTAAAGTTTAGGAACCATGAACATGATGGAGAAGAAGGCTGTTTTTTCAAACACCTGAATGTGCAAAAAGAAATGCAGAAATATTCAAGCTGAGAAAAGAGCTCCAAAAGAAGAAGCAAAGAGAAGCATTGAAGAAAAGACATAGATACGTAGAGAAGAACCAGGAAAAGGAATCCTGGACTTTTAAAATGTAGTGAAAGATACATACACACACACACACACACACACACACACACACACAGAGAGAGAGAGAGAGAGAGAGAGAGAGAGAGAGAGAGAGAGAGAGAGAGAGGGAGGGAGGGAGGGAGGGAGGGAGAGGGAGAGGGAGAGGGAGAGGGACCACTGTTTCCTGGATCATTTTCCTATCGCTTGCATTAGTAATATTGGTGGGCTTTTGCAATTATTTTTAGTCAAGAAAATCCTACAAACTGATGCTTTAATAAGAAAGGTAGACAATCTGCAACAATATTATCTAGATTTAATAAAATCACTAAGTGGGCAATTTATGGGTGGGAGGAGGCTTGTGCAGAATCATTTTCTTGTTTTATAATGATCAAAATATTTGTTACCCAAGGATATTATTATTCCTAGCACCACTTAGAAGAAATGAGTAATTTCTGCACTTTATATTTATTGTATTACAGAAAGTATAAACAATACAAATATGAAATCATGCCCTGAGTATATCTGATAAAAAGTATATAGCAAGAAATATATATAATATGTATTATATTTTTCCAAGAAATATATGTTACATACAACTCCTCCTATTTACTTAAAACTACTGGATGCTAGGATTATGTGGAGCACTTGTACACATATTTCATTCAATTATTACAAAAGTTGAATTTAAAAGCCTACATGATTTTTTTTTCTTATCACAATCATTGTAATCAACTAGCTGGAACTTAATACAGTTCCTGATACAGTATCTTCTGTAATCTGGTATCCTGAGCTTTAAGAACATTAATACTTTTTGTCTTGGGCTAGATGACATTATTAATTCATCTAGCTATGTATCATTTCTGCTTTCTGGAAGCAGCTCTCCAGATTTTCAGGCAAGAGTTTCAGATCTACTTATAAATGCCGTGGATTGAACCAGGCAAAGCTTCACTATATCACTTATTTATGGTCCTGCTCTTTGAAGGAGTCAGTCTGTCTTCATGGAATTCAAGATGGCTGACAACATTTGTTGACACTTATCTTCTGTCTTCTTACATTTTCATGTCTTTGTAGTATGTAGAGTCTGTTAAGCACTTTGCCAGCTTCCTCAGAACAAAAGAAATACTTTTCAAGAATATCTTTAGCAAGAATTATTGAGCTGAAGGATACAAGAATTTCAGCAACTGAACTATTCCCCATTTAGAACCCATTAAGTAGGTCTCTGTGTACTTAACTTTTTACTTTCTTTTAACAGCCTTCCTGTGAGATGTAGAGAGGCAGGTGAGATGTAGAGAGGCAGGTCTTTTCATTTATTATGGAGAAGCGTGCAACTGGCTATTTACAAAACTGTCTTCTGAATCATATTTGTCTGGGAACCAACCAGTGGTGGGTTGCCCCCGGTTCGCACCGGTTCTATAGAACTGGTGGTAAAACCGGTGGGAGGCTCCACCCACCGACTCCGACATCACGGAAATGCTTCTGCGCATGCGCAGAAGAGCGTGTGTGTGTGTGTGTGTGAAGCGAGTGCGCACGTGCGGCCCTGCTGTAAACCAGTAGTAAGTAGAACCCACCCCTGGAACGAACTATTACTGATAACTGCAAAACCTGCTTGATCAGAGCTTACATTGAGATATAAAAAGAAAAGATTAAGCTGTAATAAAGCCTACCCCCATCTGTTACTCTCCAGATCCATTGGACAACTCCTACCATTTCTATTATTGGTTTTGTAATTCTAATAGAAACATATTGTTCTGGCTTGGAACCAGAATCTGATAGGAACTGTAGTCAAACACATTTGGAGAGCAAAAGAGGAGGGTTGTCTAACATAAACCATAGATCATGATTGCTGTATCACATAATTTTTAGCTCTTTTAAAAAAAAATAACAAGCAAAATCTTTACTCACTTTCAGACCCATTGATACAATAATATAAGTGATACAATTTTTTTAAAAAAGAGGTGCACATTGTGGTGTAATAGCATGACATTCATTCTTCATTTTGCTGAAAGCATTGGATCCTGAAGATACCTCCTGCTTGGCTGAAGACTCACAATGACACTTTGCTAGACAAGAATCTTCATTGCAGACAAGAATAAAGGCATATATAGCAATTGATCATCTGTTACTAGTGCCAAAATGGAAGTGGCATTCATAGGGAGCTTTAGCCTTAAACCTGAAGTTTCTTCCCCCTCACATCTGAATTAGTAGCAATAGCACTTAGACTTATATACAGTTTCACAGTGATTTACAGCCCTCTCTAAGGCTTACAGAGTCAGCATATTGCCCCCAACAATCTGGCTCCTCATTTTATCGACCTTCGAAGGATGAAAGGCTGAGTCAACCTTGAGCAGTTGGCAGAATGAGCCTGGAATACTGCATTCTAACCACTGTGCCTCCACAGCTCCACAGTTGATGTATATTTGTATAACAGCTACTGTATCTCTGGCCTGGATACCAGTGATTCCCATCTTACTGATTTTACCCATCCTGCATATACAAAAGTTTAGTGGAGGGCAAGATGTGGAAGTGATGTTGCCTTTCAATCAGCACTCTTGGACATACACATTAGATCTGCATCTGCAAATCCCACATACTGAGCTAATATGCCCAAGGTATACACATGAGACACGGTGGCTGAGTGGCTAAGACACTGAGCTTGTTGATCGAAAGGTCGCAGCTCAGCAGTTCGAATCCCTAGTGCCACATAACGGGGTGAGCTCCCATTACTAGTTCCAGCTTCTGCCACCTAGCAGTTCGAAAGCACATAAAAATGTAAGTAGAAAAATAGGGACCACCTTTGGTGGGAAGGTAACAGCATTCCGTGCGCCTTTGGCATTTAAGTCATGCCGGCCACATGACCATGGAGACGTCTTTGGACAGTGCTGGCTCTTCAGCTTTGAAACAGAGATGAGCACCATCCCCTAGAGTCGGGAACAACTAGCACATATGTGCAAGGGGAACCTTTACCTTTATTTACATTAAGCTGGTTAAGAACTTTTAGGAGTATGAGAAATGCTGCCAACAGCTATCATGTCTCAGATAATGAATAAAGAAGCAAATAAAAATCAATACATTTCAGAAAATGTCCCTAATAAACAGTTCCATCCAGAAGAAATGAATAAAGGCAGCTGGGTAGTTTTAAATGAAGTTCCTAAGAAATGTATCCTCTATATCAGGGCTGTCAAACTCGCAGCCTGCAGACCAGATGTGTCACGCACTGGCCACTAGCAAAGGGGAAAAAAATCACGATATGTCACGTGATGCCATCATGGTGATGCGAGTTTAGACCCCTGCTCTATATGAAGAGTTTGTACCTGGCTATTCTGAAATCCTGAAAAGGGAAGAAGAAGAAGAAATAAAAATATTTCAATAGATGGGGACCCTGGTTTTTTTTTTAAACTGAAGTTGAATATATGGGAGTCTGCAATTGTGACCTGCAATATGTGCTTCATGTTTCTGTTCCTGCCAGAAAACAACTTGGCATAAATGAAAACTCTGAAGGACCTAAGAGACATAATTATGTACTTCAGGAGTGTTTAAGAGGCTGAAATGAATCCTCTTAAAATCATTCAGTCAAAAACCAGAAAGAACTTCTGATTATAAAGCGCTTTAAAATGACATGGTTTTCATTGTCTATATATTATTTCTTAGAGTATTAAAAAGACAAATATGATTTAATCGTGATACTGGAACCCCAGTGATATTGTAGGAAAGGAACAACTAAAACATAATTTGTTCAAAAGGAACATTGGCAATAAAAAGGAAGGAGTTATACTGTGTGTTAAAAATATGCTTTTCAGCTCAGAAATGCTAATGAGTGAATCTGGCAATAATGCATACTACAACTAACAGGAGAAGTACTTTTGTTAACATCTACTGAAGCAAATGGAACATGTGGATAAAGTTGTCCAACATCACTTTTTTTCAAAGATGCATGACGTTATTTTTTATATAACTTATCCTGTATGACAGCATTTTAAATATCTTGACATATATTATGAAATAAATTGCCAAGCATGCTTTTTCCAGGAAATTCCTGACTGATCTTGCAACAATTTATTCTTTGATACCTGGAAATAAAAGTTAAAAATACTTTCCAGAGAATAAAATAAATACAAAAACAATTATCTACTTTGAAACAAAGTAGTAATTACAGTAAGTCAGCATGCATTTCTTAAGAACAAATGTTATTGGCAGAAGAAAATATTTGTAGCTTGGGGGGGTGAACTGTGGGATTCTTGGTGTTTTCTCAGCTTGGTTTTCTTGCAGATATTTGATAACCAAACTAAGTAACATCATTGGTGCTAGAAGGAGTGGGTTATTTTTATACTCGTGGCTTGCCAAAAAAGCAAGAGAGTTCTTGGAGGTCTGGCACTCAGATAAATGGACCATAGGTACCAGGTACCAGGTAAGCAGGCACATAGAGTTAAACAATATCTACATACCACTCAAAAGAGACAATCAAAAGGAAACAAAAAGACCAAAACAGCTCCTTACCAGCAATCAACATAAATATGAGCAGACATTGACACTAAGATTAATATTAGCCCAATGATCAAGAACTACCAATGCAGACAAACAAGCTAACAGTAAACAACAGTCTAGTCAAGGAACTATCAAGAACACTCTCACCAAACTGACAGAGCAAGCCAAAAGTATATAAAAATAAGAGTAAACCCCACACCATTCTAGCACTATGTTACCTAGTATGGTAGTAAAATGTCTGCAAGAAAACCATCATGAGCACCAAGGACCTCAAAGAACAAATGTTGCCAATCTTATTTCTTTTTTATAACTTAATTCCAGCAAACAAATTGACAAAATACTGCCTGGCATGCTCAATTAGCAACAATTGTGGAGTAGTTGGCAGGGCAATTAAATGGATACATAGTTTGAAAATCAAAGTAAAAGTGCTCATCAATGGTTCTTTGCCATATTAGAGTAAAAACAAGCTTCTTCAAAGATCAGTCCTTGGTCTTCTGCTTTTAAATATTCTTACTAATGGTTTGGAAAAAAATGTTATCAAGTTTACAAGATGACTCAAAGGTGGGTGGGATGGTTAATATCTTTTAAAACAGAAATAAAATGCAAAATAATCTTACTAGGTTAGCACAAGAAGCTGAAGACAATCCATAACTTCAGAATGGGAAAATACCTGCTAATGATATTAATGAAGATAATAAAAATAAGAAAGAGGTGAGCCACATTTATGAAAAAGTACAAAACATATTTAATTTAAAAAAAAGACAAGCTATAAAAATATTAAACATGGGAGCTGGAATCCAAATAGGACTGTACAAGACTGAAGAATGTTAAATGTCAGCTAGAAGAGAAAAACTGAAAAACTGGGCAGAAAGAACATGCTGATTAGTGTAAGTTGCTCTGTCCCATTTATTTTATTCAATTTTCCAATTGGAGATACAGTATCATGGATGGAGCAGGGGATGTAACGATAAACAGCGATCTTTTGCTCTAGATCCCAGTTGTCATGTATAACACTGAATATTCTTTTTGATGCTTTCTGATTTAATGTACTGAGTTCAGTGACAAAAGCATCAAAGATGAATGCAGCACTGCATATGATTAACACTAACAATGTATTACTAATAATAAATATTTCATAAATGCTGTCCACATGCTACACATTGTGAGAAGACTAGAATCAAAATCAACCAGGCAGTCTCATAGTCCTGACAGACAGAAAAGGGTGTTCTGCAGAAGCTGGCTTGGTAATTTATGGCTGATATTACTGCTCCAGTGTGCTGCAGCTACCAAAAAAGCCAACACCGTCCTAGGCTGCATTAACAGACCTATAGAATCAAGATCACGTGAAGTGTTAGTACCATTTTATAATAGCCTGGTAAGATCACACTGTGGCACAAGGCACAGAGGCAACACAGCCAGCTGATAGTTCAAACTCCCCTTTGTTGCTCCAACTTTCCCCAAACGCTCCCACGTTTATGGAAAGTCCCGGAGCAAAGCGTTCATACACACACACACACACACACACACACACACACACAGAGCTAGCTGTGAGTAATCCAGCAAAATTCTGTTAGCACAACAGCTTCAAAGCAAGAAATCCAGCGAGGCAAAGGAATAAGGCAATGAATTCTCAAAGCAAGGAATAAAGCAATGAGTCTACGAAGCAAGGAATAAGGCAATGAGTCCACAAAGCAAGGAATAAAGCAATGAGTCCACAAAGCAAGGAATAAAGCAATAAGTCCAGCAAACTCCAGACATTGGCAACAGCACACAAAACTCCACGAATTCAGCATTTGTTCCTGACAAATACCCTTCCCCACAGCGTCTCCTTAAGTCTCAGTCCCCAGGTGTGCCTTGTGAAGAGGGCGGCGTTCTCCTCCCGAGTCGTCGGGTCAGCCTGTGCTGTTCCTGCCTTGTCTCCATTCTCCATGCTCGGGGATCGGGAGGGGAGGTCCTTACTCATTGCCTGAACTCCATCGTTCTTCATCTCCACTGACTGCCCTCTCTCGGTCATCCTTTCCCCATTCCTCTCTGCTGGCAAGCCGTCCCAAGTCCAAGAGGCCCAGGGCTCTCTTGTCCTGCTCTTCCCCAAGTTACCCCAAAGCCAATGAGCTGTCCCCTCAACTCTGTCGGCTCCAACTCTGGTTCATCCTCCTCCACGGATTCAGATTCCAACAGGAGCATAACACACACTTGGAATATTGCACTCAATTTTGGTTGCCTTAAAAAAAAATTGAGACTCTAGAAAAAGTGCAGAGAAGAGCAACAAAGATGATTAAGGGACTGAAGGCTAAAACATATGAAGAATGGTTGCAGGAATTGGGTGATCTGAAGAATGGTTGCTAGGGGTGACCTGATAGCAGTATTCAAATAGGCCTCCTATCTAAGGGGGTGCCACAAAGAAGAGGGGATCAAGCTATTCTCCATGGTACCTGATAGCAGGACAAGAAGCAATGGATGGAAACTAATCAAGGAGAGACCAACCTAGCACTAAATTGAAATTTCCTGACAGTTAGAACAATTAATCCGTGGAATAACTTGCCTCCAGAAGTTGTGCTCCAACACAGGAAGTTTTTAAGAAGTAATTGGACAACCATTTGTCTGAAATGTTATAGGATTTCCTGCTTGAGGACTAAAAGATCTCCAAAGTCCCTTCCAACTCTTTTATTCTCTATTAAATATCTAGAATGGAATAACTAATATTCCATTAGTTGTATACAGAGCAATATGTGGGAGGAACAGAGTAAATACAGAGTAATATGTGCTATGCAAGGGGAATGGATGGACTTTAATCAGCTGTAATAATTCTTTTCATCATTACGTTAAAATCAGAAAGGCACATGGAAAAGGAGTTTAAATAAGACTCAGTCAAAACACCCTCTAAAGCACTTTTCAAACAACTCCAACCAAGCTCACAAAGTTGTTGTGGGTATAAAACCAGAAGAGAAATGAGCATGTACCTTGAGCTCTGATGGAAAGGTGGCCTGCAAATAAAATAAATGATCAGATAAACAATAAAAGAACAGATTGTATTAGTCATGAATACTGACTAAAATACAAAACACTGCATATGATTAATACTAGAATCTAGCTTATTGCTATTGAATATTTTGGCCTCATCTCCCATCTTGTTTAGTCTATTTTATGTTTTTAATTAGTCTAAGAAATTATCACATGTCTCTCTGACTGTAGTGTTATTTAGTATGTTAACTCAGTAGCAGTAGTTAATATAGCAAGAATATTGTGAAATATGGATGACTAATGCTGTGCTGAAATCTATCATCTATTTTCTGTGTTACTACTACACATCTTGTCTCATTGAGCAGCATTTCTGGCTGCTTTCTCAAGTCCGGAAAAAGTCCTATGGAATTTTGGGAAATATTATTTATTATTAATAAATATTATTATTATCAATACATTAATATTATTATATTATCTACCTCAGCAAGTTTAAAATGTATAGACTAATTGCAGAATTGCCCACCCCTTCATGATGGCTGGGGAATTCTGGGTGCTGAAGTCCACACATATTGAAGTTATTGAGACTGAGTAGCACCTCACTTAACTGCAGGATGTAGTTAAATTACAGGAAATCCATCCCAATCCACAAATATTCTTTTTAAATACTCTGTTTTGGATTTTTTTTTTTTAAATTAAACTGAGGCATAACAGAGAAAAAAGTGAAGAATTCTACAGCACAGCATTAGTAAAGGCTAAGACATTTATTACACCATTAGCTTTTGGAGTGTTTGCTTGAGAAGTAGCTATTTCAATATTGTCAAAGAACAGTTGGAGTGCAAGCACCATTTTCAAAACAGTCAATTCTACCCAGTGTCTATTTTTGTTGCAGTTTCTTTGTATAAGGCAGTCTTTCTTCAGTAGGGATGGGCTCACCCACTATTTCTCCAGACAAAACCTCTCTGGCAAATATTTATTTTCTGCTTGTTTGCCCTCATAGAATGTCAGTTTAAATACCTGCCTGCCAAATGTGTGTGATACAATCATGCCTTGCTCAGCTCTTAATTGGTGTTTTTACAAATGTTGTCGCTATCTACTCTAACTTGTAATGTATTGATTATTCACATCACTCGGGCAATATTTTTATTACCCTTTGCCCAATTTTTCTGCCTCCAAATTTTATATATATATAAAAAAGGCAAGGCCACAAATCTCATTTGCTCATGCTATTCTACCCAGGACTTCTAGAAAAAGAAATTGTCCTATTCTTACACAAGTGGAGCGACTGCAAAATGGTACAATAAATAAAATACAATATATAAAATAATCAGATGAATCAATGCTTTTTCTTCACTAGTTAAGTTAAAATACAGTGGTTGTTTTAACCATTTAGTTGTGTCTGACTCTTGGTGACTTTATAGGCAAGTGCTCCCCATGCTATACACAATAAAATATGCAGTATAAATACTGTACCAAGGGCTATTTCAATATTTAAATTTTCAGTCCCACATTTCTATTTTCTGGGGTGGTGATTTCAACACATAATACCAAAAATAATCAAAGATTAGATTGACGTGGGATGTCATAAGAACTAAAGAGTAGCATGGTTCAAATGTACTGTATATTCTGCCCTCCATTCCTAGCCCTTTCGTGGTCTTAAAACAATTTCTGACTAGGTGGAAAGCTCCAAGGCTGGAGAAGTTACAGACCCCACAGCTAGAGCTACTAAATAAGGGTGCAGTGATCTGGAAAGAGTTAGAGGACTTCCCAAACTCCACCCTTTGTTGCTACTACTAATGATTGCCTGGATTTTTACAGACCAGATAGTGTAATCCTACACAGAAATGAAGTCATTCTGGGTTAGAGAAATTAATTTGAATGAATGTGCAAATCTTTAGAACTCACCTAAGTTTTTAAATCTTCTGAGCTTTAACTTTTCTAGCCAGTGAAGAAAGCATATTGCTTTTGTCTTTAAACTGGTTTTTATGTCTTCTTTTTCTCCCTAATTTAGTTTCCTTTAACATGTGTTAGCTATAGTATTAACAGCAATATTGGTGTACCTGAAAGGATCCTGGATATGAGAGGCTTAATCAAGGATCACCTCTCTCTTCTTGACAGAATTAGATAAATGTATGTGAGCTTCTGAGAAATAGTTGGTTGTTGCTTAAGGTGACCAGACGTCCCGCTTTTGGCGGGACAGTCCCGCTTTTGAGCAATTTGTCCCGCGTCCCGCGGCGTTTTAAAAAAGTCCCGATTTTTCATCCTGCCTCCTGGTTCCCGGCTGCCTCCTGAATCTCCGCTGATGGCTAGAGGGAAAAAACCTGTTTAAACTCTTGCCGCGGGGCTTCAAAGGGCCGCCCTACGTTAATTAGCTCGGCTTCCCCCTCTCAGCTGATTTGCACAGGGCTCTGCTCTTGCTAAATTGCTCAGCAGTTTTTTTTTTCTCTTTGTGCAAACCAAGCTCAAAACGAAAGTGAAAGTAAAACAGGCTGTTGGCTTTGCGGTTTGCTTGCAACTTTGGAAAATTAGGCAGCAGATTTATTTTCCTTTTCCTCACCAAAAAAGGTAAGTGCAAACAATGGAAAATTATTTAGGGCAAAAGAGGAGAGTTCAAGATTTTAAAACACAAAAGAAAAAAAAGCTCTTTTTAACTAGGGAATTGTAATAATTGAGATATTATTAATTGTATACTGTGTTGAAAGCAGAAATGGTTAAGTTGTGGTTTGGAGGAATATATGGGGGAAATAATTTGGTTTATTATTATTGGTAAATATAATTAATTGATTTGTAAGAAATTGGATTGCATGGAAATAATTGGAATATTCATGTTCATATTGATTAATATACAAAAAAGGTAGCTATATAACTAATTGATTTATATTAAAATGTTGAATTTGTATTAAACAACTGTATTACATAATTAACCAATGTGAGGATGGATATAAAAATAGATGACAATGGGAAGGGGTATAATATAGAATAGAAGGGAAAAATTGAATTTGATTAAGATTAGAGATGAGGATGAAGGGTAATATTGGTTTTTTAAAAAATAGATGAGGAATAAATATGGTAAAAAGGAAATATAAAAATTGTAAATTTAATTGAAATGACTAAACACTGTTTAAATTTGTGAACCAGCCAAATATTCTGTTCAAAGAAAATACATTGTATGTATGTGTGTTTCTAATTATTGCTATTTATTCATATTTGTTCTCTTTTATTCTTTAAAGTTTAACAATTCATTCTTTATCTTAATATCTTTATATTTGTTTGGGGTTGGCTTTCTTCCCTTTCATCTTTTTTATTGTACAGCAATCTTTCTCCTCAAACCTACCACCTCTCTTTTCTTTCCTTCTTACTTTCTCTTCCCCCCCTCTTCTTCTCCTCCCTACTTCCTCTTCCTTTCTCCTTCTCCTCCTCTCTTCCTCCCTCTCTTAACCGTCACTCCTACTTTAATTTCCCTTCCCTTCCTTCATCCCTCTCAATTACTGTATCCTTTTATGCATATGGACTACTCAGAGGGCTGAAAAAGTTATTTTTGACTGGTCCTCGCACTTTTGACCAGTCCTCGAACTTACGACTGTCCTCACATTTTACATTTTTGCCCTATCTTGTCATCATGGTGAAGAGAAGCAGTTGTGAAATGACATGGTTGTTAAGAATGCTGCACGGGCATAAATGTGAGGATGGTCATAAGTGTGAGGACCAGTCAAAAGTGCGAGGACCTGTCAGAAATGACTTTTTTCAGCCCTCTGGTTAGTCCTTTTGTGCATATGGACTACTCAGAGGGCTGAAAAAGTTATTTTTGACTGGTCCTCGCACTTTTGACCAGTCCTCGAACTTACGACTGTCCTCACATTTTACATTTTTGCCCTATCTTGTCATCATGGTGAAGAGAAGCAGTTGTGAAATGAGTGACGTGGTTGTTAAGAATGCTGCACGGGCATAAATGTGAGGATGGTCATAAGTGTGAGGACCAGTCAAAAGTGTGAGGACCTGTCAGAAATGACTTTTTTCAGCCCTCTGGTTAGTCCTTTTGTGCATATGGACTACTCAGAGGGCTGAAAAAGTTATTTTTGACTGGTCCTCGCACTTTTGACCAGTCCTCGAACTTACGACTGTCCTCACATTTTACATTTTTGCCCTATCTTGTCATCATGGTGAAGAGAAGCAGTTGTGAAATGAGTGACATGGTTGTTAAGAATGCTGCACGGGCATAAATGTGAGGATGGTCATAAGTGTGAGGACCAGTCAAAAGTGTGAGGACCTGTCAGAAATGACTTTCCAGCCCTCTGAGTAGTCCCTATACACATAGCCATGGCCACCCGGTCACATGACCAGCTAGCCACGCCCACCCAGTCACATGGCCTCCAAGCCACGCCCACACAATAAGCCACGCCCACAATGGTGTCCCTCTTACCAATGTTAAAATCTGTTCACCTTACCCTATACACATAGCCATGGGCACCCGGTCACATGACCAGCTAGCCACGCCCACCCAGTCACATGACCAACTAGCCATGCCCACAAAATAAGCCACGCCCACAATGTCCCTCTTTACCAATGTTAAAATCTGGTCACCTTATTGTTGCTAAGAAATTAAACTACAGAATGGAACAGCAATGATGTTATATTTCTTTGTAAATGTATCTAAGACCTTAAAGAATATTTTAAAAGTTGATTTGGGGAGATGATAAAAGTTCAGAGATTTGAAAAACAGAAAACTCTACTATTGTTTACTGAAGACATATTCACAGAATTACTCACCACCTGCTAGAAATGTGAATTAAATCCTGAACAAAATTCTACAGCACAACACGTCTCTTAGATCTAATGCAGAAATGTATGTGCGTCAGTAATAGGATAGGCAAAGTGTGGTCCCATTGTGCTATAGAACTGCAATTCTAACTAGTCTTAGATATTATAGCCAATCATGAAGGATTATAAGACCTGCATTCAAGGAACATCTGCACACCCATACACTGCTCATTCATGAATCAGTATATTATCTCTGAAAATGTGCAAGTAAAAATTATTGTTTTTTTATGTCAGCCTTCCCAATTGCCATATTGACTGCCAATGGGAGTTGCACTCCAAACCGTGTGGATGATTTCAGATTGAAGAATGTTGATGTAAGTGATAGGAAAGCTGTGCTTTTAATCTATGATAGTTATTCTGTTTGTGCGAGCCACATGTTGAATCACGTAAGAAAGCTGCAATATGCTGCTTTAGTTTTTATTTCTTTGCTAACTTCCTTGTTTCTCAAGGACTTGTCATGTGGTATACTTAAAATCAGATTTCCAGAATTCAGTAAATAACCTCATAATTTGAAAAATAAATAATGCATTCATATTAAAACTAATATCAATATAAATTGGCATTTAATGAGCACATGTGAACTCTTTCCTCATCTTTAATGTAAGTGTAAAAGTTTCATTGTAAATATATACTTACATCTGTTGTAAAAGGAAATCATTTCTTTGTATTTTTTTCTTTCTGCACTTTGCTTCATTCACTTTTTTCTCTTATTTATTTTTTTCTCTAAATTATTAGTCTTGTTAGTTTTTTTAATCTATTTTAGAATCTAATAAAGTTGTTTTAAAAATGCTTTGTTTTCTGAAGAATCATTTCATCCTAAATTTGTATATTCAAGAGCACTTCTCTGATGGCTAACCTTTCATATATTTATTAGGTTACAAACAAAACCATGATGGAAATTAAGCATCATCTTTGAATACCAAAGAAACGTCTTAATATTTCATCAGTTTCTGGTTCTGTTGGCTACACACACATACAAACTTGTGCAGAGTGGCAATAAATAATATTACCTGTTTGTTGTAGCATATGGAGTGGGGCAGAGATCTTTATTCCTTGGGTACTCCTAAACATTTCAAATCAACAGAAAGGAATCCCTACTATAATTAGGGATTGCTTTCAAACTGCTTCTTGGGCCCAGGGATGAAAATGGTGGCACTGTGGCAGTATGACAATCATTAGTATCAATAACTAAGGGAGAATGAGTTTTAATAACTATAAAAGTAGGTATATCTCAATTCATTTCAAGGTCACTGGCTTACCAATTTATATAAAAGCCATAGTTGCAAAGTCCTGGAAGTATTTTCCATTAAACATGATGGAATTCAGTTTGGAGTAAATATAAATCCTATTGTGATGAAAGTTTAAAAAAGCCAAGATATAGCTGGGCTTTTGCTTTAGCTGGATGTAGAAAAATAATTACAATGGTACTTTGAAATGGAAAATTGTTCATACTGTATACCGTTTGATTAAAATACAGAAAATTTGAGATGGTGAAAACTGTTGCACTGCATTGTTATAAAATTTTTATCAGTGTTTTTCAGCAACAGCTTTAAAACAGGTGCTTATCATCAGGAAAACACTATGAATCATTCTTTATGAAGTTTTAAGTATTATTTTGGAAATTATTCTTTTCTCATCCTTTTTGATGTAAAAATTAATGTTATATATTTGTCAGTACACAGTTAAGTGACCAATATTTGAGGGAAGGACCCAGTTAATTTAGTTATAGTAATGATTTGGTTCACTTACTACATACTGATCATATTTGTACACTTTCAGAGCCAGAGCAGGATGTTCCAAAATCTTGGTGTATAATGCTCCCACGCAAAATAATGCCGAATTATTTTGGCATCAAACATAAGATGCTGTAACAGCAAATAGGAAAAACTGAAATAGTGAATATTTTGTGACTGTCTCATCACACTAAAATCTGCTCTCTGAAACTGTTTCTTCATCCTGCTTAAAGAGAAGTTTGGTGTTATACATGCTTTTTATCTTCTGTAATTTTTGCTGGATAATACGTAAGACTTCAAAGTTTTTTACTCTATAACAACTGACTGTGTTGATTGTTGTTTAACCCAGCCAGCTGTTATCTGGTAAACAATTTTGAAAGAAAAGGTACATATTGAACTTTTTAAACTTTGGTATTTTATTTATAAAGCACACTTATAGCCTTATACTATACACTTATACTACAATTCACACTATTCACCAGGTTTTAAAATTATAAAATCAAAAAACTATGAGCTGTGGGCAGATATAACAACTCAAGCACAATAATGAGCTGTGGTGGCACAGTGGTTGGAATGCAGTACCTCAGGCTATTTCTGCTGACTGCCGGCTGCTTGTAATTTGCCAGTTCGAATCTCACCAGACTCAAGTTTGACTCAGCCTTCCATCCTTCTGAGGTCGGTAAAATGAGGACCCAAATTGTTGGAGGCAATAAGCTGACTTTGTAAACCGCTTAGAGAGAGCTGTAAAGCACTATGAAGCAGTATATAAGTCTAAGTGCTATAGTTATTGCTATAAAGATTACTGTATCCCAACAGGGCAAACATCTGTTAGTAATAACACTAAATGAAAAATGGGTGAAAATTGTTCTCAAATAAGAATATTCTGAAATAAATAGGGGTTCTTGTAGCTGCATTTCAGCTACAATTGGGAATGCAAAACACATATTTTAAGGACTATGCAAATGTATAGAAATGGTAGCCATCGTCAGGAGTCAAGCATATTTTCAGTCTTCTGTGTTTTACAAAAACTAAGTTTAAGATGGAATGAGGCAAATTCAAATAAGAAACATTGACAACATCAGTTACTGTCACTAAAATACTTCTTTAAATACAACTTCTGAAGAGTTCACAATGCATACCACCTTGCTAAATTCTATGATAATCCCAAAATTTACCTTGGGAGAAGAAGATTCTAACAACAATGGTTTTCTTCAAGAGAATGCGAGTGAGTGTGAGTAACCAGTTATAAATTGTGATGTATTAATTTTCATAAATGTTACCTTGAAACAAATGTCTATGAAATCATAAAAGCTTTCCAAGTCATTAGGACTTATTCAAATATTGGGACATTTGAGTAAAATATGCTGAGATATCATTGGAGCCTGAAATATCCAAATCTATTCTTCTAACATTATCAGGATGTCCATCAGGAATATATAATTGAGAGGCAGTGTCGTGTAGTGATTGAAATGCCAGCCTATGAATGGATTATGGTTAGAATCCAGGTTTTAGTCCTCACATGACACAAAAGGTGGCCAGATTGGATAACCTTGGGTCAGTCTTTGGGAAGTCAAAAACTATCCATCTATAAACTTGCGTGAACGAGAATGGTAGATTATACTTTCATAATGAAAGGTCTTTATCACACCATTTTAGGAACCAGTTGGCCTAGTGGTTAAGCACTAGGCTAGAAAGTAGAAGACAATGAGGACAATGAGTTCCAGTCCCTTAGTTATGAAAGCCAACTGGGTGACCTTGGCCTAATCATTCCCTTCCAGCCTAAATCATAGGGTTGTTATTGTGGGGAAAATAGGAAGAAGGTGGTGTCTTGGATATGTTCCCTGCCTTGAGTTATTTATAAAAATGATGAAAGTGGGATACAAATAAATAAATATTTTTATGGTAATCAATTAAATGCAAAGAACTCAAAAAGATATGGAATATATGCAACATGTACATGTACAACATGTACAACGAAGGGCAGGATTATGATGAATTCTACACTTGAATGGTAGCTCTTCTCTTCCACATTTTAGTACAGATTCTGTGCTCCTTTTTGTCATAATTAATTCACAAATATCTAAATCGTAAGATCATTTCACTGACTATAAATTCCAGTCAACTCAATATATCTGCTTCTAAATATAATATAATATTGAATTGTATGACACTTTAATCACATTCTTCATCTCTTTTGTCTGGTTTTTCAGCCTCAGCTTTCTTCACAAGTCTCAGTTAGATTAATTCTGTATAGGAATATGACACAAAGCCGCCAGTAACCTTTAATCTGTATGCTAGCATGGTATCTATTGTGTTTTCCTAGCAAAAGATAGACAGAGACATGCTGGAGGTGCCAGTAATCAAGAACAAGAGAAAGATTATAAATAATCAGATATGAAACAGCAAGGCCATGAGCAACATAAACAGTATTTAAGATATAATATATGTTGTTAGGTTAAATTGACATTTAAAAAGTATATCTTGGAAACACATGAAAAACTTTCCTGCGGTTTGCCTTATATTAATATATAATTTTATGTCAGCAAACTGTCGCATAGAAGAAGCATCTGACACACACAGTGCTGCTATTAAAATAACATCAAGAATGCTCACGGCAGAGGGGGAAAAAAGAATGCCTGAGAAATAGTCTCTGCAGTCATTAAATGTACATCGTCCTTTTTACTCTTATTAGATAACCAACATTTAAAGTTTTATGTACAGATAAATAGATATAGACTGAGGGTAGTTTGCTACTGTATTGAGTATACAAACAATGTAAAGTCAGTTTCTTCCATTGTTTGAAACTGTTGCTGTCCCAGTTATGTTATATCTTTCTCACATATTATGTAAAGAATTATGGTTATTTATATAAGAAGTTATTGATATTTACAACCAACCTTTCTTCCAGAGCAAAGGGAGCTGCTCTTATTCCTGTTTTATATTCATAATTGTCTTATCCAATATATCAGGCAAAGAGAGAGCAATCGGCCTCAGATTACTTATTGAATTTCACAACGAGCTGTTAACCTTATTTTCCCCAAAACTGAAAGTAGTTCAGTGGTATACCCATCTAGTCTTTGTTACTTATTGGAGAAAACTCCATATATGCTGTGTAGCTAATATTGTTAACTATGAACTCTAGTATATAGTCTGTTACCATATATTCCATTTTTTTACAATTTTCACACACTATATTTGTAGACTAGCTAATCAATCTGCTACCAGAACTGTTATCAATGTTGTAATTCTAAATGAATATTAATTACAGTAAAAATATTGAATTAATCAAATATTCACTGTCGGGAAAAAATGAAACATTTATACATCAAGGCAAAAAACAAGCATTTGGCTTGTGTTATTTGTTGCATGTGCTTAAAACAGTGAAAATAATACTGCAAAAATGGTGTGTGTGTGTGTGTGTGTGTGTGTGTGTGTGTGTATCAGTGGTAGGTTCCCCCGGTTCGGACCGGTTCTATAGAACCGGTATTAAAACCAGAAGGAGGCTCTGTCCACCGACCCTGATGTCATCAGAACGCTTCTGCGCATGCGCAGAAGAGCGTAAGCGAGCAAAGCAAGCAAACACGGCCCTGTTGCGAATCGGTAGTAAAGGTAAGTAGAACCCACCCGATATATATATAAAATTGGAAGTGTCTTGGCGACGTTTCAATGAAGTCTCATCATCTTCAAGCTGGTGTTTTCGGCTTCGTGCTTCTAGGAGCAATGTGTGATCGCAGCTGTTTCTTCCTTTTAACTGCCAGTGGGGGTGGGAGCTGATTGGGTGGGAGCTTGGCTGTGTTCTGATTGGGTGGAGGCTTGGCTGTGCTCTGATTTTATACACATACACACACACACACACACGTATAAGGGATACTAGTTTTAAAAATAGCACAGAAAAATTGCAGCAGAAGTAAACATTTCCTCTTAAATCTGAGGCAGAATGTAGGATGAAAGTAATCTTGTTCAGTGTCCTTCAACTTGCTTGATAGAGATTCCCAAGAGCAAATGCTAGGAAATTCTGGACTCAGCGTGCAGTGTTATTACAGCAGAAATCTCTATAAAATCAATACCAATATTTATACTGTCTTTTAAAAAAAATCCTTTTAAAACATACCTCTGATTGTTTTACCCATCAGTTTTAAGCACAACTCATCATGGTTTAATCACCACAGACAGGCATGTTTTCCATCAGCTTAAACTTTTAATTTTCTTTCAAGACAATAACAATAATCATGTCATTGCCTTTGGACATAAAGTCTGAAACAGAGCCTGTTTTTAAAATTAATCTCATTATTCAAAGTCACAGTGCTGCACTGTTTATGAAAATAGCTTTTCTTAGAAAAGAGAATATTTTGTGGAGAACCGTATTAGTTATAGGTTACTTAATAGTAATTTACCGATGATAATATCTACATTGTATAATATAATGCCTGCTAAAAGCATGTGTAATGTATGAAGACTAATTCTACACTGGTAATCTTATTATTTATTTATTTATTTATTTATTTATTTATTTATTTATTTATTTATTTATTTATTTATTTATTTATTTATTTATTTATTATTTATTTATTTATTTAGAACTAATGTGCACTCTTTGAAAGTTGTAGGTTCTGTCACAAAATGTTTTTCACCTGAAATAAGCCAGCACAAAATATTCATTTAACAGATGGCAAACCAGTGATTCTGATCCCCATTATCCCTTAGCTTTCTTCCAGGATGCTTCCTACTGTCTTAGCTTACCTCTGTCTTCCTGGTTTTGGCCAGAGACACATTCTTCCCCCAAAAAAACATTGAACTGCAGCCACCCCTTATTTTATAATAATCCCTGGAATCTGTGTGAGGCTCAGAAGCATTTTTGTAAAACCGAAACAGCTGGAGACTGGTACTTTATTTTTGAAGCTCCTCATAAACTGTGTATTTAAAAAAAAATAAATCATAGCCTTCCAGAATCATTGGAGGTTGGAGGTTGGGCAGAATGCAAATTAACAGATGACGATGATTGATGATGGTGGTGGTGGTGGTGATGATAATGATGATGAGGTTGATGATGATGATGATGATGGGACAGCAAATTTACCTCACGCAGAGAGGGTTTTCACAGACGTGATGTTGCCTTTAGAAGCACAAACTATGCTAACTCCATTCCTCCTCATTGTTTTATCCCTGCTTCTATGGTGCCTTTATCTACTTGTGGAGGATTTCCACATGACAAATAAATCAGAAGTGAAATGATAGAGATTGTAGCAAACCCACAAATACTTCAGTATTGATCAACATTTGGCTGATCAAACTAAAGACATGCAAAAATGGCAATGTACTATAAATTGCTAGGTGCTTCCTATTTTTCTTCACACTTGAGGATAACTAGTGAAAGGCTTAAGTTTTTGCTCTAAATTATATTGCAACTGTTTTTTCTACTTGTTCTAACTCTCAAAAGCCAAGTATATTGAATAATAAAGAACCTGCATATTTTAGTCACTTGCTGTACTAATTTTTAGCAGTATGTCATTTGCGGTAACAATATACTTCATATATTACAAGTACATTTTCCCTTCTAGGGTTGCCAGGTCTGCTTCCAAAAAATAGCGGACAAGCGGGAGGGAGGGTTAAGTAGTAAAAAAATAAAAAAAAATTACAATTAAATTATATATTTTCTTACAAACATTTTAACACGTATTAAAATAATCACTTCAAAACTTTACTTAAAATTCAAAACATCAAATATATTATAATAATATGTAAAATATTAAATTACATTTTACTTTGCTGTCGTGTGTATTTTTTATTTGACTGCGCAGCTTTGATCAATTCTTTGTGTTTAAGGAATAATTTCAGTACAACGTTGAGAAATATTAAAAAATATACAAAGTTCACTTCGAACTGATACAAGCAGTCGGTTACTTTCGTCAGTCCACAAATTTCCCATGACGCTAAAAATTAGTTCAACGTTTGCATTTGATACCGGAATTGATGCACAATACTGGAACTGTTTCAGTAAACTCGGTGCTGGCTCTTTCTTGAAAAAGTACGTCCACTTATCAAGGGATGAATCGCCCTGCAGATGAACATAAACTTCTTCTAAGGCAGAAATTTCATTGAAGAGAGTGTTGGGTGGAAGTTCTTCTCTCCATGGTGATAATAACCAGATGTTCGTCATTTCTTCTAAAGTTGAAGGATTATTGTGATCAATTAGATTGAAACAACTTAGCGTCTCATATACTGAATCGGTGAAATTATACCACTTTTCTAGGTATGCAATGGCTCTTTGATACACGTTAATGGCTTCTTTCTTGAACTTTTGCACAGCATTCTCAGGCAAATGTTTTTTACGTAAGGCAAATAAAACTTTCATTCCAAAAAACTGCTCATTGTATTTTTTTTGCAAAGAATCACGCAGCTTACACATGATAATGTGAAGATCACATGCAAGAATTTTCTTGCTTTCCAGCTTCAGTAGGGTGTCTTGCATTATTGACATGAAGAAGTGCATGAAATATAAATACAATTCTGAAATTGTTGGTTCATTATCCTTTGCGAGTTCATTTTCCTGATCCGAAATAAGGTTCCAGATAACCTTATGGCACTCATCAGATCCAAGAGAAATAAAATACGATTTTAGAGGTATCCAGTTTAAAAGAAGTCTTTCGACTGCTTTAAACAAACTTAACCAACATGTTGGAACATGGCGCAAAGCTTCATGGAATTCTGACTCGCAAAACTCAAAAAATGATTTCAACTCTTCTCGTTTCTTCGCAGAATTTGAAAATTCGGTGAAAACCTTCAGCACTACATTTTCGATATCAAAAGATAACTGCTTTAATGCATTTTTTGCACTGTTGTGTAAAATGTGATTATTGCAATGAGCATTCGATCTTTGTCTCATTCTAATTTATGAAAAAAAAGACAAAACGCGATTCTCCTATCCTTATTCTCTTAGACTGTACAGCTTTAGATTATGTACCATTTCATCATAAAGCTTTTGAATAAAAAAAAGTCCACTATTTTGTGGAAAAAAAAATAGTGAACATAATGTGAAAAAAGTGGACTGTCCGCTCAAATAGTGGACACCTGGCAACCCTACTCCCTTCAAAATTTAATACAGCTTACTCATGTCTTTTCAGAAGTAGCCTGGTTTTGAGTCTCTGGTGTCAAACTTGTGTCCATTGTTTTATTTACAACTTTTGATCTGTTTGTCTTGAGTAGAATCCAGAGAGCATTGCTGGCAAATAGTAACATATATCACACGTTAAGAACACATGAAAGTTCTTCCAATATTGAAGCCTATGATTATGCAGTTGGTGTAAATATAATGGCAAGGCTGATATCTGGGTTTGTTATAACCAACCTGAAAAAAATTCTCACAAGCAACAAGAAACAAAACCAGGCTCTGCAGCAATGTAAATTGAAAAGTACTTGTAATCTGTCTGCATAACTACCCTGTCCTCCATCTTTTCTCCTCTCCTCAACATCCCAATTAAAATCTTAGATCAGTTTAGCTAACCATAGATGAAATGAGCTGTATCTCTCAAAAGCTCAGGGGGGTTAATAAAATCTGACTCGAGTCCTCCTGATTTTTGGTTATTACAGAGTAACATAGTTTTTTTAGACTTTATATTTATAAAATTGGAAATCCTGCATTCTTACCATCATTGATATTACAAAGGAATATTATGTGTCCATTTTGTGTCAACGTTCTATCAGCATCTCTGCTGGACAACATTTAATGAGTGGATATATTAGTTTATCCCTTTAACCAAAATTAAGTGAGTAGCTGGAGACAGAAAGTCTGAGACAATTATAATCATAAACTTAGAACATCAAAATTGTGATCAGTTAAAAAAAGCAAAACTCTTCTGTGCAAAACAAATCTTAAGTTTGGTTTATAAACACAAATATAGACTCTTTGGTTATGAGATTTCCAGAAGAAAATATTAAATTATAACACCTTTGATAAAACTGCTTCCTGGAATTTGAGCAAGCTCCATAATCATTGATCATGATAGTGTTTGGTATTACAAATATTGAAGAAAAATGTGGTTCACATATTTGTGATTCAAGCAAATATAGCCTAACAACAGAATATTTGGATTATAATTTTGAAAAGGAATGGTTTATCACACAAAAATAATAAAGAACAGGTGATAGATAACTTGTAGTAACTTAACTTACATTTTTTTTTAAGCAACTACTCTTGGTTTACTTTTCATTATATAGGAAAATACTTCTCTCTACATTTATTTCTATTCTGATTATAAAGCCAGTATTAAGGATTATAAATGGAAGCAAAAGAAAATCTTTTTCAGAAGAATACTGAAGAAGAAAAACAATACAATTGTGAAACGCATCAGGGCATAAGACTTTTCAGAAGACATCCTAATTTCTGTTTTTTAAAAAAATTATGTCAGATTGATTTTTTTAGCAATATAAATAACTTTGAATATATCTTTCTATCTCAGAAAATTACTACATTGAAGGACATTGAAATGTTTATAGCTTCCAAGTTATAAATCACAACAACCGAACACTTTTCTGTTAAACCATTTATGTTCCTATGAGATGACCAAACAAGTATGCTGTTAGATATTGCATAACCCCCTAAAGTAAAAATCAAATAACATATTTTTCAAATAAGGATACTGTTAAGCAACACTAAAAAAAATTTGGAGATTTAAAGTCCTATATCCCCAAATGCTTTATAAGTATTGTAGACAGGCTATTATAGATCTATACTATAGAAGGAACTGGAAAAAAGTGTTTATTAATATTATGTCTTCTTATAAGTTTCTTCTATATAATTTAATTTAGAGTTTGGAAATCACAGAATAAATATTCAACGAATCCAATAAGACAGATGTCTAAGGTAAGAGATTTGGTAAAAGACAACAAAAGGAACTAATGAATTTTATGAACCAGACAGACCATTTTCTAGGTGAGGTCACAGAGAAAGTCTTTTTCCAGTTAATTATGTTTTAAATACAAACATATTCTAATACTAATAATGCAACCACTTTCTTCCCCTTATTAAAATATTTCATGGAATATCTTTCCCTTCACATTTTAAATTAGTTAATCATAACATTTATAAATTTATAAAGGTTGCATTTATAAATTTATAAAGGTTGCATTTATAAATGAAAATATTTACTTAAGACTGAATATTGTTTCTGCATGTTCTTCCATTTGCAAATAAGCTTCCTTAAAGCAACCATGACAAGAAAGTCTTCTAGTAGATGAACAACTTCCATGGTTTGGAGGGTGGCTTTGGCAGAAGACTTTGCTTGTGGCAATATAGCAAGTGAAGCTTTTCTCCAAAAATGTGTTTAATATTATTTACAGGAATACACTGAGTGCAGTGCTGCTTACTGACAATTAATTTTAATTAATTTAATTACTTTTAATTTTTATGGCTGAAAGTTTTAACGGTTTTATATTGTGCTTTTGGCCACCCAGAGTTTTCTGACAATGAAATGGGTGGCATATAAATTGAATAAATAAAAATTAATTGTGATAAATTATCCCTATCAGAAGATTTTGCTTTTGAGGATCCTTATATAAATTAATGGTGTTACTTATTGGTTGATCCAAATTGCATTTGCTGGAATTTCAGTCCTCTGAAAACGTTCTAAAGTATCTCTTGCAATAACTTTAAAAACAAATACTATGAAATGTTTTATCATGGCAATAGGCAAATGTCATGAGTCATATTTGAATTTGTGACAACTATATAACTGAAAGACAGGATCCCACTTGTCAGCAAAAGTTGATGAGGAAGCATTCTTACATTCACAAGATTGATATTTCACTTAATAATTGGATTGCCAATAACAGCACCATGTAGATTGACAGCCAAAATGAATTTCTGGACATCTTTCAAGCATGTTATAAAATCTATTTTATTTTTTAAAGCTTTTAATAAAAGATAGAATGCAGAATAAAGGAACTCTCCAGGATTTGTTCTATGAAGAATAACTTGTACAGATTAATCCATATGGCGATTTACAGTATATATTTTATATTCTGAAAATTACCAGTAGATTGTAAGTAATAAAATACACAAGATAAAAAAAATCAAGTTATCAGAGCTTGGAATTACAAAACCATCCATTACACCGATTGAACTTATTTCTAATCAAGTCATTTTGAAAAAAAGAACAAATACTGCATCGCTTTGATTCATTTCGCTGTCCGATGCATTTCTCTTATGAAAGAATATATGTAGCTCAGGGTTAAACTGTGAAGTCCCTGAGGCTCTCTGCGTTTGATTGTCTGCTTCTAGACATTTAATTAACTGACTAGGTAACTACATCAACAGAGCTAGCGAGTCTGGGGTTTGCTCCCTGTTTATTGCCCATTTCCCAGATTTCTTGCTTGCCTTTTTGGGCATTTCATTTGGGGAGAAAGAGAACCTCTGGTACAAAAGAAGAAATGATCCAGGATTTGTTTCTATACTATCCAGGTAAAGAAATTAACTACAAAAGAATGAATTTTTAAAAGGTAGGAACTTGTTTGCTGTCTTGAATTGACAAAATATGTACATAGGGTGGAACTAGGCATTCACATAGCAGATATACAGACCAGCTACATTGGTATCCCATGGTGTCATAGTAGCCATAGGGTGAGACAAGAATGGCAGCAACATCCAGTACCACCAAAAGATAAGACAGATCCTGAAGAGCTAGCTCAATAAAAATAACAAGTTCCATACCATCAATATTCACACTCTGACAGTCATCAGATACTCTGCTGATATAATGAGTTAGCCAAGGATAACTTGGAGGCTGCCAATGTGAAGAACTAGAAATTCCTCAAAACGTACAGGCAATAAGCTGACTTTGTAAAAAATATACAAAAGTATGAAGGCTATTGCTTAACGCATTGTAAACTGCCCTGAGTCTCTGGAGAAGGACGGCATATAAATCAAATTTAAAACAAAACAAAACTATATGTGTACACTGGGAAGCAAAGGGTGAGCTACATGTGCTCCCATCTTGATCTCATGACCGGGAGAGGGAAAGGGCTTCAACCAGCTACTTAACTATATCTTCCATAGGGATATCCTGGAGAAATGTTCCTGGATTTTTCTTTCCTCTGCATCTTTTGCTCAATCCAGCTCATGCTTTCCTTTGTTATCTTTCTCCCCACAAATCCAACTTGATTCTGTTTTGCTCAGTTTCTGGAGAGTTACCGTGTTTCCCCGAAAATAAGACCCTGTCTTATATTTTTTTTTAACCCTGAAATAAGCATTTGGCCTTATTGCCATGCACTCAAAAGCCTGATTGGACTTATTATGAGAGGATGTCTTATTTTGGGGAAAACAGGGTACTATGCCAATAGCCATAACTCCTTTTACACAATTTCTTTCTACATTCTGTTGGATTGGAAAAGAATAATATTAAAAGCTAGTTTTACTATTTAGAGTCAACAAGTTATCTCTTACCAACAAAAACAAAAGATTGAGAAGTGAGAATGACGGATAAGTGTATAAAATACTGAAGCTGCATTTTTTAAAAACAGACTGGTTTATTAGTTTTACTAGACCTGCTGTTTATTTTTATTTTGCTTAAATGTTATTTATTTTGATGAAGTACTAAATGATTTTTATACATTTGTTTGTTGTCAATATTTAAGACTCTATTCAAGTAAGTTATTCAGAAATATTTTTCCGCCCTGAAAATACACATAGAAGAAAAATCTCTGTGCACGTTCTAGAGATCTATTTCCTTCCTTCCAAAAAGAAGAGGGGAAGTACTTATCTAGAGCTAAAAAACAAAGGAAAACAAAGTCTTAGGACAATTTCAGGAACAGAAAGTGTATTTAAATTTGAAAAACAAGTTACATTTTAGTGTACGTTGTCATATTTTGTTTCTGAGAAAACTCTTCAAAATATTTTGCTTTTGTAAATGTCATGACCAGAAGATATGTTTCTGAAAATGCTAATTGTTTATCTTTGTGTCAGCAATTTTTAATCATCTCATCACAATATCCACAAAACAGATTTACTAGCTACCATCTCAAATGTCACTCTGCTAGAGGTGCTATGGGAGTATTTAGTAGTAAAGGTCACCATGCAGGCATATATACTAAGGCACTTGTCAAAGTGGAATTATTATGACTTGTCTGTATAGGCAAATTGATATAAACACAGAAGAAAATAAAAATTTCACACTTGATGATTAAGAGTATGTTAGAAAAAAAATAAGGTATGACTTCCAGCACCAGGTATGAGTACTGCTTTCTTTGTGTAGAAATTAACAATACAATCATAAAATATATCAATTCAGAAGTCTTACTCCTAGGCTGTAATTCGATATGACCATGCTAAACTCAAAATATATTCATGTTATGGAAGATAAGTGAGTCATCCAATGGCCTGCAAAGTAATTGTCCATGTTTACTCATATATCAGTGGAGTGTTGTCCTAGATAACAGTATACAATTGAAGGTTTAAAAGCTTGAATATTACCTGAAATCCCATTTATTTATTTATGGAAAAATCTCATTAGGTTGTAATTCTAGCTCAACAAAAACAGCACTGTCCCTGTGCCTGACAGCTTGTGACTCAATTGTCAGTAGTCCAATACAGTTAGTCTCATTCAAAATTGTGACAGTGCTGACTGTCTGACTGAGTGATACTATTGGTCCTCGAAAGTTATAGCTATCACACCAGTTCCAATGATTGCAATCTGGATGCTTGGCAACCAGCTTACTTAACAATGGTTGAAGCAATTTATAGTTACATGATTGCCATGTACAACCTTACCTGCCAGCTTCCCACAAGCAAAATCAATGAAGAAGTTCCAGGAAAGGCCATAAGTTGCTCCAGTAAGTCTTCCCTGCCCAGCTGCAGCCACCCTTGGGCCCGAAATTGCTCTTGTGCATCACTGCAACCATCTGCACAGCTCTCCCAACCTGCCTGCCAGCCTGCTTGTGACTTATAATTTCCTGCCTACTTCCCATACTGATTTTGCTTGTGGGAAGTCAATATGAAATTGCAAGTAAGTCCTCTCTTAATTATTCATGTTCCTCATGCAATCATTTCATCCTCGCAGACACTAAGTGATGTAGTCATGTAATATCACACTTTACGACTGCATCATTTAGCAATAGAAATTCTGGTCCCAAATCCCATTGTTAAGTGAGGACCAGTTATATTTCAACTGTTCAACTACTTGTATTTGAAGAATATATAGACTTCTGTAGTCTGATTTGTAAAATATAGTGAAGAGTTCTTGAACGATTATGAAATGAGACATTAGCTCTATAGCAACCAGATCTTTCTTACATTAGCCATATCTTCCACATATATGGGAAGATTCAGCCAAAAAACATCACTAGGAGGCCTCAAGAACCCACTCATATATTCATATAGACATATAGACACATGCACAACATACAGGCACTTAATCCAGAGGCCAAATCTTTTCATTTCCTTGCTTAGGAGTGTCTAAAAATCACATATTTGTGCAGCACCCATTATAACATCATATCGAATTTCATTTATTTATTATTATGTCAGTTATTCTTGGTTATGTTCTTATAATGTTTACTGGCTTTATGTAATCTGCTTCTTTAAACATTAGGTTTGTGGTCCAGCCAATTCATCGATACCAACCCTGCAGTTCTTGATTCAGGCTTCTCCAGATGACCTTCATCAGGATACTTGCTTTTAGATTTAGCTTTCTATCTATTAAACAGGATGTTGGTTTTTCTGGACACTGCAGAACAGAGTTTTAGCTTTCGTGTTGCTTTATGCATAGCTGGAGACTCATTTGTTAACAGATGTCGAAAGCTGGAGATTGGTATCCCTCGTTAGCACCCCATGGCCCTCTGCTATTGGACTCTGGACAGTAAGAATTTTTAGTGTTCAGATTTATTAGCCTGCATTCTTCCTAGTTAAAATTAATGTACAGTGAAATTCACACCAGCACAAAAGGTAATTTCAGACACTTAATTAATCCCTACTTAAGCCTTATTTAGATAGCGAAGGTGATGATACATTTCCTTATGAATGAATCTCCTTTTGCTAACATCTGAACCTAGTGGTCCTTCAAGAAGAATTTATAATTCAAGGTGACTAAAAGCTTCACTAGTTGGGTCATGAGTCACATTCTGTCCAATCCATTTATAAAGAACATGATAATGCTGTCCAATTTACAAACAGTGATGATGCATGGCCAAACATGACTGAGTCTTCATCATCTGGAGAAATTCAAAGAGAGTTTCTTTCTGTAAACAAAGAGAATTACATTTTTCCCTCTTGCAGAAACAATTACTTTGACTCTAAAAGTAGAACCTCCAAAGAATACCTTGTTATTTACCTATATTTTAAAACATGCTATCATTTCTGGTATTTTTATTTCACTTTATTATCTATTTAAAATACAATATATCATAGATGGCAAAAAAACCCTGTTTTTTGAAATTATGGAGGTGTAACTGAGCTACATAGACAGTGGTTTGACATGAGGCAGCTTCTCATATGTGATATTTACTCGGCTATGCAAAAATATTCAAGGGGTGCCTTGCGAAGGGCATTGGCGCAAACAAAACACCTCTCCTCAAAGCATAAAAGCAGCTGCACTTCGCAGAAGGTTCAGTACTGCTGCCTTAAAGGTTGTTACCAGATGTTTGATTCACTTTCCTGACCATCTCACTTTTAACTATTTTTGTGTCTGCACAAACAAATAAGCAAGGAAATCAAGGGAGCACTTTTGGAAGATCTTAATGTCTGTATAAAGCTTTTCTTTTAAGGAATCTGGGCTACAAGCTGTGTATCCCAATTCTATATCAGCCTGAATACAGCAATGAAATTTCCAAATGATCTTAACAGAAAACTCATCATTGTGTATTATAATAATCAAGTGAAATATGACTAGGGCATAGCTGGGACAGTCTGAAAATTATTCACAGCTTAAAAGACATTAGCTACATTTATAGTTGACTGGAAACCTTCTATGACTTTTTTGCATACAATGAAAAAAAACCTTGTGATTTATTTTTCTGATGATTAGACAGGATAAATTATAATCTATGGAAAGAAAAGTAAAGTGAGGTAACTTTATGAAGAGTATTGGAAGTCACTTCTTTATATCCATTTTTTTTCTTTTCCATTTTTCTCCAACTTTTCTTTACTCGTACTTTTATAGTACAGATACTTTTAAATCCTTACTATATATTAGTTCTTTTTCTTTAAAAGTTTTCATTTTATATATATTCTGTATCTTGTGTGTTGTGTGTGTAAATCTTTTAAAGAACAAATACAGGTACTAACAGCTATATATTACATATAGATATCCAAACACAAATCAGAATGCCAGAACATACAACTTGTTCCAAAGCAAGACTACCTCAATGAAATAAAAAGAACTTATAAAAAGAATTTACATCTTGCCTGATTTTAGTTTATTGTCCCCATAACTCATTGTTGATCATCTAAAACAGGGGTGTCAAATTCAAGGCCCGAGGGCCAGATCCAGCCCATGGGGTGCTTTGATCTGACCCGGGGAGGGGGGGGATTCCTGGAAATAGCAAAGGACCGGCCCACGGTGCTTCTGCCAGTGAAAATGAAGCTCAGGAGGGCCGCACGCTGGCAGAGGTTGCAGGTGGTCGTTCCAGCCAAAAATGGAGCTCAGGAACCCATTTTCATTGGCAGAGAGCTTAAGCCACCACAGGTTTCCCCCCCCATGAGTGAAATCATGCTGGCCGTGCCCACTCTGACCCCCCCCAAGGTCAAACACAACCCTGATGCGACCCTCAATGAAATCGGAGTTTGACATCCCTGATCTAAAAGTACAAAAAGAAATCTGGAGGGTACACAGATTTTCTTCCTTCACCCAGAGACATTTTTTTTAAAAAAGCTGTATCTTTTTGTGGGCTTGCTCAATAGCCATGTGATCCCAAGAAAATACATATTGTAGTTAAGGAAATAGAAGAAGATGGCTGAAAAGTGTATCAAGCTACTGTTGTCACCTCCTTAACTCAAGTGCATGTTATCCTGGGGTCATGTGAACCCAATAAAATACACAGCTTCTTTTAAGAATATGCCAATTGACATTGTAAGCACAGCTGCATCACTTCTGATGCCCTTTTCCACTTCAAGGGCACCTCAGAAGAAAAAACAATTATGCAGTATTTTATCAGAATGCTATTTCATATTTCCTTCTCCAGTAGATTGAAAATGGAATCAGCGCTGTGAGGGAGTTCTTTTGCAAAATGGAACACAGCACCAACAAAGAGACTACTGTTATGTTCTCTATATTTCCAGGTAGGCTTTTTATTATACAAAAATTACCAAACTTACTTATTTTCCTAATTTTTACCTTAATACTTATCACTAAATTTATGCTAGTGTACTGTGCCATGCTAACATCTATGTCTGTGCATTTATCTAATCTCTAAACAGTCCCATGAATAATTCTGGTCTCCTAACCATTATTTAGCCATCTTCATGTTAACTGGGTCTATTGCTATTAGCTACTGTTCTGAACTGCTGGTGAAGCATTGGCTTTGCAATTTTTCAGTCTGTGCTGGCGTGGAGAAAGGAAAGCCACTGTGCTGGCTGGTGTAGGTTTTCGGGGTGTTAAAACTGATGGGCTCAGCTTCCTCTTTCAGCTGCTGTGCTGCTGGTGTGTTGAAGTCCAAGCCACTTTCTCCTTCCCCATCAATTGCCTACTGAGTTGAAGGGTGATTTTTTCTCTCTCTCTCTTTTCCCGTGTGACACAAATCTTCCTCCAAAACACACCTACACATTCACACTCTAGTGCTATTATTGTTTTCCTTTTATAGTTGGAAACCAAGCATGGTCCAGTACACTTCAGGCTTCTCTTCTTCCAGTAAAGAAAACAAAGGAAAAAGGAAGAGCTCACGCTGGCCACTACAAGGCTTTCCTTCCTCAAGCATTAGAAACAATTTTTCAAAGCAATTGGACAAGCAGGAATTTGAAGAAGTCTTTCTTTTCCCAATAAAAATTATTGGCTGAGCTAATCGTACTTCTAAATAAATATTTTAGGAAAATATTAAATTTAGAAAAAAATACAACATATAGAAAAAACTCCAAAATATACTTTAAAAAACACAATGAAATAGAACAATCCTTAAAAGAAAAAAAAAAAGAAATCAAAAAAGAAAAAGATAGAATTTCCCCCCAAATGAAAAACTACTTTGTACACTAAACTTATTGTCACTGGTTTACTAATAAATACCATATACTATATACTATACTATAATCAAATACAAAACCTATTGTAAAAGTATCATAAAAATCTGTCTAAGTACTACATGTAGCTTTGATTAGTAGAGAATAATGCTACTTCCAAGAGCCCTTTGTTAACTTGTGGAATAATATCATCTACCTGCTTGGGTCATGCTCTCACTCTTTCCCCTATCATCTCAAGCTAAATAGAGGAATGGCTATTTTCATTCTAATCAACTGGAGATGCATACATTTTTTTTTAAAAAAAATTGATTTATATGCCGCCCTTCTCCGGAGACTCAGGGCGGCTTACAATGTGTTAAGCAATAGCCTTCATACTTTTGTATATTTATACAAAGTCAGCTTATTGCTCCCATTTTACCTACTTTAGAAAGGATGGAAGGCTGAGTGAGCCTCGTGAGATTTGAACTTGCAGTAATTGCAGGCAGCAGATGTAAGTGGATGTTAATAACAGTGCTTTAGTCTGCTGAGCCACCAGAGCTCCTTTTGTTTATTGTGGGTTATTAAGGGACTTACTTTGCCCCATTCCTGGACAGAATAAATGATATTCTTATTTAGAACAAAGTAGCATTGTTAAAAACATGTTTGATTTGAGTCAAAGCATTGCAACTAATTGGGAATAGTTTCAGGTGCTATCCACATATTTTCCTAACTGACATGCCCGAGTGGAGGCAGATTAAAGTTATCTTTAGTTGTTCTATTAAAGTAGGGTTAAAGAAGTACGGTATTTACTGTTTTTTATTTTTATTTATTTTCATCATCATTTTTATAAATAACTCAAGGCAGAAAACATTTCTAATAGTCCTTCCTCTTCCCATTTTCTCCACAACAATCCTGAGGAAGATACTGAGACAGAGCGACTGGCCCAAAGTCACCCAGGTAATCCTGAAGTAGGACTAGTACAGGTAGTCCTTGATTTATAACATTTAGTTTAGTGACCGTACGACCTACGAAGTTACAACAGTGCTGAAAAAAGGGATTTATGACCATTTTTGAGGACGGTGGCAGCATCCCCGTGGTCACGTGATCAATTAATATGCTTGACAATCGGTTCATATTTATGACGATTGCAGTGTCCCGGAGTGATGGAATTTCCTTTTGTGACCTTCTAACAAGCAAAGTCAACGGGGAAACTAGATTCACTTAACAACCGTGTTACTAAATTAACAACTACAGTGGTTCACTTAACAATTGTGGCAAGAAAGGTCATAAAATGGAGCAAAACTCATGGAACAAATGTTTCACTTAGCAACAGAAATGTTGGGCTCAGTTGTGGTCGTACGTTGAAGACTACCTGTGCTCACTTTGTAGCTTGAGGCCTTAACCAGTAGACGAAACTGGCTCTTTTCCCACAGAAATTTTTTGCAAAGATTATGATCTGGAATGCCCTTGAGAATGTAGTTGCTGATGCAAATAGGTGTTGGGAACTGACCAATTCCTATCATCTGCTTTAGATTGCTGGGGACACACACAAACATATTATCCTTTGATCATTCTTGTTGTGATTTTGCTTGGGTTGCTATGAAGAACAAAACAGATTTTGCTTGGGTTACTGGTACATGATCCCAGCACCAGTCAAGTTTACATGGTTCTTTTCAACATGAATTTCACAATCTTTTGAAAAATTCATGAAATTAACACTTGTTTAGGCAAGTGCTAGATCTGTAATTGTGAGCAAGTCACAGTTATGGAATAGCTTCACATGAATGGGCTATGATTGGGCAATTTGACAGGTGGCTAAACACATGTCAATCACCTATTGTTGGAGAAAAACCTGTGAGAAAATCATAATTTCCCATTTTATTATAACAAGGTTGAAACTGGTTCATTGTTTACTCAGTCAAGATTATGAAATTAAAACTCTGTCTCCAAATAGCTTATTTGTAAATATGTGTAGAGCCTGGTCAGTCACAGAGAAAAGTCATATTAGAAATCTCCAAAGGCAAAAAACACCCCCCCCATTGCCAAATATAAGCTATATCAACTTATATAAACAAAAAAAAATTGAATCATTTTTATTTATTTGTATACTGCCTTTATTATTTTTACAACTGAAGACAGTGAACACATCCAACACACTTCCTCCTCCTATTTTCCCCACAATAATCCATTATGAGAAGATTACAAGGCAGGCCTCAAGTAGTTTCCTATATGGATATAAATGAGGTCATAGTATAATAAGCATCCGTAATGATATTTTAAAAAATATATGAACTAAGCAATTTTTCTTTCTGTTGTACAATGTAGCAAGCAATACTACATGACGCTGTAATATGCCCACAATGGCATTTAACACAAGCAAACACACTCTATTTTCCATATTACAATTGAGCCTGGAATTTTGGTTGCAAGTCACTGCGGTCATAAGTTGAGTCATCATGTGATTGGCCTCAATTTTTCAATTATTTTTGCAAGCTGTTAAGCCTGAATTCAGCTTAGGTGTTTTTTCCAGAAAATGGCAAGTCATAAAATGTGATCATGTGATACTGCAACCATTTGTAAATATGAGCTGGTTGCCCAGATCCAAAATAGGATCACATGACTGTAGCGATGACGCTTCAGTTGTAACTTTTGAGTATTTATTTTATTTATTTATTATTTTTTAGATTTATATACCGCCCTACTCCCGAAGGACTCAGGGCGGTGAACAGCCAAAAAGATAAAACACACAAATTACAAAATTTTAAAGACAATATAAAAACCCATTAAATAATTTGGCCCAAAAACAAATTAAAACACTCCTAATGTTTTAAAACAATTTAAAATTTACAATTTACAATTAAAAGGGAAGTTAGTCCAGGCCAGCCTGTTGAAATAAAAAGATCTTGAGGGCACGGCGGAAGGTGCGTAAATCCGGGATCCTCGTATCTCCGGGGGGAGCTCATTCTAGATGGCAGGTGCCCCCACAGAGAAGGCTCTCCTTAACTCTTTTAACTTTAAATTGTCATTAAGCAAACAGCCATAAATCAGACTACCTGTATATTCATCCTTCCCAGCCCCATTTGATAGGAAGATTGATACATTGGATGGTTAATTTTCTACTGGCAGGTAATGGTAGCTGGGAGGGAACTTGAAGATGGAATAATCTCACAATTGCTTTCCTTATCTTAATCAAACTCATTAATATGGCAGTATAGACCTCTGCAATGGGGACAGCAAATTTTTTCCCACCATACATTTTGTTGGCTAAAGGATTTGTTATAGTACTTGAATGTGCCTGTGTGGTTTTGCCCTCAGTAAAATTAAGTCATATTTCCAGTCAATTTGCTTTAGTATATGGCAACCGTGCAGAACTGAAACTCAGTGCATCAGAATCAACCTGTGCTTGATTATATTCTAAGCTACATTAGCCTAAAATGGAGATGTCTCCTTTACATTACTGGTGAACTAGAAGGATTGTCTTATTTTTGCTGAGCATATAAGTAAGAGAAAACGTTATTGAAAGGCATCAGTTGGCAGGAGTTGCAAATAGAGTGCTGAAACAAAATAATGAAAGAGAGTGCTGAAACAAGCAGGAAACTGGAAGCTACAGGGAGATAGGTAAAAGTCTTCGTCCTGTCAGCTCCCACTAACTACAATGGAGGGCTGCTATGCATAAGGCCTCTCTGCACTGAACTTAAGTTTCTACATGCAGAGGTAAGTGGCTTCATTCTGCCATTCCACTCTGCATGTAATTTAGCCTGTAAGTATACTGACTGAGGAATAAGGATTCAAAGTAAGCCTGCATAGATTTCCTTCTGCATAGCTTTCTTCTGCTGTCAATCGGTACAGGCCGTTTATGAACCCACAGTGTTGTTGCAAACAGGGAAAACAGCTGCATAGCTCAAGAATCTCTACTTCAGCTTGCAAGAATTGGGCTAAACAGATACAGTACGTTTCCAGCAGTGCAGTAACCTATGCGCATTTACCTGGAATAAAGGTTTTACCACAGCAGAGCTTGTTACACAGTGACAATACTCAGATTTATCCTTATCGAACTGATATTGCTACTATTTTTATCTATGTGAATGTGCAAACATGGGTTTGCAAGAGAAGGGAGAAATGGTTTATGCCTGTATAGTATATGCAGATGAGGATCAATTCATTTTAATGCCTTATTTAACAAGCAATTAATTACTCAGTAATGATTACTTAAATCAGTTATCAGTGTAATGTTTTGTTCTGGCCCTGCTCTTTTCTGGCAGGTGGTCTCTGCCCAGTATATATACAAGTACACATTCATGCATTACTATATTACATGCGTGCCTTAGTTGGTGAACAAAATCTATGCAGAAATTATTTCAACAGGAGTTGATCACTCTAAGTGACAAGGATAAGAAGCTGACTCATGTTAAGTCTGGTGTTTTTATACCCTTATTTTCAATGGAGGGTGGGTGAGTGTTAACTTTAAAGTCGCCATTGTTTTGGACAGGCAGAAACTTTACATCAGTCATTGTCCAATAAACTTCATTTTGCGTTAAAAAAAAAAAGAGAGACACTCAACTATTTTACCTTACAGGTTACGAACGCAGGGACCAAATCTAGATGTCTGAAAACCCTTGGGTCACAGCAGAATATTATAAATGTATTATTTTCCATCTTTCCAGGCAAAGTCCATTTTAAATAACCGTTTAAAAATCAAGACAGCCACTCGGAGCAGAGAGCCTCCCGTCTAGCGCCCACCCCTCCCCTCCCCCTCTTGCTTTTTTTCTTTTCTAAGGCTGGAAGCTTTGAAGCATGGACGCAAAACAAGTTTGCTCAGTGACCTGCAGGGTGGCGGAAAATCCTTGCCGGCTCTGTAAATGACCCAGCACTGATACTCGCTGTTAACGGTGCACTCAGCAACCTTCCTAATTTCCGTTATGCAGCCTGACATTTTTGGACCTACGGATTGGAGCTCAGCCCGGAGCCAACCAAAGCGGGTTTTTCCTCCCCTTTTCAAAAAACAACACGAAGAACAACAGCAGTAGCAAGAACAACAAAAAAACAAACAAACAAACAAACCACAAAGCAAACCAACCACATTTCTTGAGCACTGAAGCAGGTAACAGATCGTAGGAAGGCGGGGAAAGCGAGATGGGAAAAGAGGCCCCGGACGGAGACAAAAGGCTCGCTAAACCAATAAACCGCAGGGCCGGGAACTTTTCTAATTGGCCGGCTGGTCAAATCCCAGGCTCTTCAAGCACTAGTGGGAGAGGAATAAAAACAAAAGCAAATGCCGCCGCCTTAAATAACGACTTTTTTTTTCTCCCTCCCCCAGCAGGTGGCTTCGTTGCGAAGCGCCTTCAGACAATGGGAGCCCGAGCAGCGTTCCCTGGCGTCGACGAGCTCTTCGCTTCTCTTTTTCGGCGTTGGCATGTCTTCCCCTTCAGTCCGCAAATAAGAACACCGACGAGCTTCTTCACGCAGATTCATTAAACATCACTTCAACTCTCTCTCTCTCCCACCCCCCTCCCTTCCCCCGGTCCACCTAAAATCGCATTCGCGCGCGTGTTGCTCGTGCCATGCCAGACACACCCTGCCCCCCCTCCTCCTCCTTCCCCAGGCCCGGCAATCATTTCCAAGGCTTCTTCGGCGCATCTCTGGCTGCGGCTGCAGCACGGAAGCTCAGCCTTTGGCTGTGGGGTAGCAAGCTGTGGGCGGCTGCCGGCCGAAGCGAGGGCCGAGCTGAAGCCGGTGGTTTCTCATTGGCCGCGAGGCCGGCAAGGGAGAGCCGAGGAGGAGGAGGGTGGTGGGGGGGGAGAACAGAGGAGGAGAAGCCGCCAGCGGCAGCCTCGCACAAGGAAAAGCGCACACGCACGCACACACGCGGGCGCGCACACAGGCAGCCAGAAGCACGCAGCGCGAGCTAGGCAAAAGCTGCTCCGGTATTGTTATCCTTGGGAGCGAGCGGCGGCGGCGGCGGCGGCTGTTACCGCTGCTCGGGGAGGCTTAGAAAAGTGAAGGAGGCAAGGGGGAAAAAAAAAGAGGGACTCGGGACGGAACATGCAAGAAACAGCTTAGCCGGCATTCGAGCGGCGGTGCCAAAGCACAGTTGGGGACGTGCTAAGAAGCGGACCGATTGCTTCAAGTCGCCGGCGAAGGCAGCCTGAGAAACAGGAAGCGGGGCTATATTCCAAGAAGGAGCCGCTACCCCCACCCGCCCCGGATTTTGGACTGAGTAGCCCGCTGCCTTTTGTGTGCGCGGACCGTCGCCGGTACCCAGGACGCGAGGGGAGGGATAAGGAGCCGAGCTGCCGCTGACCTAGAGCCCAGTCGCCCTTTCCCTCGAGACCAGCCCTGCCGATCCTCCGCCGGCCCCTCCTGCCTTTCTCTCTTCTCACCTTGGGCCAAGACGGTCGAGCCTCCCTCTTCGGCCCGCGGACTTTTCGCCCCGTTTAAGCTCTCTCCCGTTTTGTGCATCTCTTCTCCTCCCCTGCCTTCGCCTCCATGTGCCGGAAAGCGGGAACGCCGCCTCGGATCTGGCCGCCGCTGCTCTGGCTCGTACTGGCGGCCCTGCAGCAGGTAAAAGGAGGGCGAAAAAAGAGAGAGAGAGGAGCTGGGCTTGGGGGCTCTTTGTTCCTGACGATCCCGGCGATGGGCGGTGGCGGGGGTTGAGGGACGCCGGCGATCGGACGGGATAACTGGAACTGGAGAAGGGCGACTGCTCTCTCCAACGCCTTGTAGGCTTGGTGGGCCTGCGGTTCAGGAGGGCACTGGTGCGGGTTCTGGAGAAGGGGACTGCAACTGCAGTTTGAACAGAAGCAGCCTTGGGGAAAGAGGCTCGAGCAGAAGCGCCTCCACCCCCACCCCCACCCCGGCAATCCAGGGATAAGAAGAGTCGGGGTGCATCGAATAGGAAATAGAGGATTTCACATTGCAGAGCCGGATTTAGGTTGGCAGCAGCGGAAGCTCTTGCTTTCTTGGCTTCTTACACGGGGAGTTAGAGACCCGTTCTTTTCTAGGGCTGAGCAGAGCAGGTGGCTACTTCGGCGTCAAGTCATACTTGAGGGATAGGTCAAACCCAGAGAAGAGGTTGGGGAGGAAAAGGGATGATAAATTCGAGCCAAGTTATTCTCTAACCCGCTGTTGTGGGGTATGGCAGTGGGCCTTCCACGCGTGACAGAGAGGGGAAAAATCCCAAAGGTGGCTGGGGGGGAAGAGGGCGCCGGTTGCAAAGAAAGGGACTATCCGGATAATTATTATAAGGAAAGGCCAAATAAGGCAGGTGAATGAAATGGAAATTGCGAACAAGGATCTTTTTTTACTTGAAGACTAGAAACGGGACAGTCTTGGCGCCATCTCTTCCTAGGAGAGGAGCGTGGGAAAGGAATCGCCGCTACCACCCACATCTTCCCCTGGGGATTATGAAAATGATGCGCCTTTCCTGCGGGCGGCCAGGAAACGAAACACGCGCGGACTTGGTGATTTCGAAGTCTAGATAGGATGATAGAAGTTACGTGACTAAGAAAGTTGGGCTTGTTTTCGGGTTTTTTTCCCCCCTCGAGTTTGGGAATAGGGTGCGGATTCTATTCACCAATAGGCGTGGCAGGGGCCACCCGTGGCTTTGCTTTTCTGACTGTCCGCTCAGAGCTCACACGCGCTCTTGCCTGGGATTCACTACGGCAGATGCTCCGCGTTGTTCCTAGTCATGCAACCTTGGAAGGTCGAACCCGGTGTAACATGGCACAGGCTGTCCCATTTACTATTTCCGACTCCTTTGCTGTCTTCCTCGGTCCACTCACCAGAAGGAAAAAAACCGAATTTGAATTCCTTTCCCAAGCCTACCTTTGAATAACGAGGGATTCAACGTCGTATTAGCGGCCTAGAAGCATCGGGCAAGGATCGGGTGGCAGTGTGCCAAATAGCCGTGCACCATCCACTCGGAGGGGGTCAGGAAATGAGCCCTGAATGACTTAAAAAAGTAATTTACAGTCCCCAAAGTTGCAGTGGGTCAAACGTGTTTATAACGCCCCCTTCTGTGGACTCAGGTCCTGTGAAGAGAAGAGCGCTAAACTGTTATTTCGCCCCTCAGCTCTATCCACTAATCTCTTCCCCGGGAAGAATTTAATCAGCCTCCGCCTCCGCTCCCCTCCTCCCCAGCTTGGCTCCTGCTGTTTTCTGCTGCTACTGCAGCAGCTAGTGAGAATTTCCATCGGAGTAACCTGGGTTACTTTGGGTTAAAGCTTATCACCTCCCGCAGCCAACAGAGGCTGGGCTGGCAAGTAGACCCAAGGCTACTCTATCTTTAGTTTAGGATGAACTTCAGTCTCTTAGATGCAGGAGTGCTGGCATGGATCCGCTATTCGACCTGCTACTGTATTTCTATTTGCAAATTTGCAAGAAGGGATGCAAATCTGTCTTTATTGAGAGTTTAGCATTTTCAAAGTTGGGGTTGTCTCTAAAAACAAAGGTTTTTACATTTGCTGAGACTGAAGGTTTGCAAGCCACAGTGAATGTTGATAGATTCCTTATACAGTACATAAAATTGTGCATTGATGGTAAAATGTGGTGGTCTCAACTTCCCTTTGTTGAGTTTATGATCAGTTGGAGATAAAGCTTTGCATCATTTGTGAGTAAAAAAGGAAATTAGGTGCATCTTCCAATAAGGTTGGGGACTAGGCTGAGGGTGAGAGGATGAAAATTACAGGAGGTCTGAGCTTTCTGAAATAAGAGTTTAGTTATCCCAGACAGAAAATGCATGGGTGGTGCAGATTTTGGAAACTGATAATAGAGTTGTCATGGCTCATTAAATGAATGCGTGATGTGCATGGAATTGTCCTGGGCTGCAAGGGCAGTCCAGATAATAAAAGGGTCTTTTTGCAGGATTGTATCTTGTGAAGCAGATATTAGTAAATAGAAGCCATGGACATCTGTCTGAGTTGAAGACTTCTGCATTTTAGTGCTTATCTGATGTATCCTGCCAAGAGGGAATGTGGTTGGTTGACGCAGGTTTAGATTAAATAATCTTTATTTATTTGATAGCAGGACATGTGCCTTTGAGTTATGTATGTGCTTGCAGGAAAGGTTGGAAGTTTCCTAGGGTTTCCTTGAATTGGTGCCAGGGTGAGACATACAGAATTGACACTAGTTCTTTGGTCAGTGTAAAATTTTCATCTTAGTGCAAAAGACGAAAGGAATACATTTCAGAGACAGATGGTACATATCCATGGCTCTTAATGGCATTTCTGGTTGGAACATATTTTTTAGAAAAGGTAAAGGCATTTTATTTTCTCTTCGCTCAAGAAAAGAGTATTTCTGGTTGTATATGTGTTACTGACTGGGCTACCTTTTGGCACTGGATAATGTCGGTTTTAAATATTGTGTGGCTAGGTGATTAGGTACAATTGAGCCTTAATCATGGCTATGGAGCAAAACTCTATTCTGCAAATATGAACTGGATATACCAGTCAGTGCCTCAAGGGTGGGGAGGACTTTCTCTTGCTATTTATCATTTTCTTCTGTTAATTTATGGTAGTTTTGATGGTTTCCTCATGCATTTAAGGTGTTTAAAACATTTAATATTAAGCATTTGGAGATTCTTCCTTTGGGTTCATATCTCCAGTCTCTTTCATTTCCATCTTCCTCCTTTGAAGGACTGTTTCATATTTCTAGATTTAGAAATAGTTAGGATTTGAACTATTGATCTTTCCTTTAAAGATAAATTCCTATTTGTATCAATCTGCCTAGAATACTTCTTTCTTCAGTTATTCCTGGTATTTTTAACATATTAGTACTCCAGATTTTGGTTAAGACAGATTGAAGTCTGAACCATAATGTTATTCCATTCTCTGTATGTGTTCTTCCCAAGACTGTTTTTAAATTAAAACAGAAAATGAATTATGGACAGAGAAAGTTATATTGCTTTTATGTATAACTTAATGTCAGTGGCATGTCATGGTTGGAGAATCCAATTTCCTTCTTGTTTGGATATCCATTAAATCTGGTTAAGACTTTTCAAACACTGTGTAACAATGCTAGAATTTAGGAATGAATTCAGTTTCATAAACCTGGGCTTGGAAAATAGTTTTATTTTAACAGATGGTCCGGCTTCCTAGCTTTGTTATTTAATCAGGATTGTTACAAATTAGAAATAGCTTAAAACTTTTGCATTATGTATATACCTTTATACAATAGAAAGTTTGAGGCATTGTTTCAAAACATGTATGAGGATTCTTTAACTTGATTGCCCTTTTTTCTTTATTTGCCAAATATTTCCATGAGATTTTTTAAAATTCTAAAAGGGGTGAAGTTCATAGAATGTATTTCGCAAAATATATTATTTAGGAACTTAACTGAAACTGATACTACATAGACATTGAAGATGAAAGACTGGATAAAATATTCTTAGATATTCTTGGACGTTTTCAATATATTGTATAGAATCTGGAACTTAAGAGAAAATATTACAAGAAAAATTATTTATAATATCAGTGCTTTTGAGTTTGTGGAAAGAATTAGTGTTTGAGGAAAACTGCAGAAAAATATTTTTTAAAAAAATGGAGAAAGGGGAAAGATAACATTGTGGTAGGCATTGGTAGGGAAAATATCTAACTCTCCAGTCTTTAGCAATACGTATTATTATTTATGTTAGTCAAGTTTCTAACAACATCATAGAATAGAAAGGTATACTAATACTGCAAAGGGAGTAGATTATTATGAAAAGTGGATCTTAGATTTAAAAAGAATACTAGCAAAGTAGAACAGATACACTTGTTTGTCAAGGATGGGAATTGGATCTAGTGAGAGATGACTGGGAACCATTTGTTCCCTGTTCATTAACATTTTCTGTAGTGCAAATCCATATCTACATCAATCAGTGGTTAAGATCAAGTTGTAAGGTGCAACTATATAATATTAACATCCATTACATATAGTTCATATTAATCAGTAAAGAGGCTTAGGACTATGCTTCAAATTAACCTTAAGATACTGTGGTAGATTAATAGATGGAACCTTTTTGTACCAATATATTTCATTTATGTAGGTATATTTTTCATAGTTGTTATCTATTACTTTTCAAAAAAGGATTTTTTTAAAAAAAGTTGTGTAATGTTACAGTTTTCTCCTCCTCCGACTAATATCTCCCCCCCCCCCAAAAAAAAAAATCTGGATAAAAAGTTCTTATTTCTTTCTGAATAAATTTCAGTGTAAGAAATGTTATGCATATTGGGAAATATCCAGGATTTGATATTTTATTGCTTGTTTGTTTTGCTATTAGTATTAGTGATATCTAAATGTTAAAATCAAAAAACTAATGTTGAGTTTGTTTGATATCATTCATTTTCTGTGGAAGCTCAAAAGAAATAGTTTTTTTTAGAGAAATGTTGTTTCCTTATTAAACAGGCAAATTTCAAATATGTAATACAGTATTAAATAAGAAACTAACACTGGGAATAATGGAATTATTTGACGAAATTCATGTTATGAATTTCTAAACATTACATAAATTAATGTTTTACAATTATTGTGATATAGTAAATAACAATATTATAAATAAATATGTAAAGCATATTTACATTTGAAAAACTTAATTTATTATTTAAAAATGTTAGCCTTAAAGCAGGGGTGTCAAACTCACGTCATCACGGCAGCATCATGTGACGTATCAGGACTTTTCCCCTTTGCTAAACCGGGCGTGGACGTGGCCAGCATGTGATGCATCCAGCCTGTAGGCCAGGAATTTGACAGCACTGCCTTACAGGTTCAGCAATAATTTGAACAATTTTTGAATAATTTTTACTTCCTTGGCCTAAGCATATTATGAGAGAATTATTCCTTGGCTCTGTCATACATGATCCTGTTCTATTTTGTGATAGGCTTACAACTGGATTAACACTCTGTACCTTAAACAGAATTTTACTGCCAACAAGGAACAGGTTTCTTCCTGTCTGCTCCACTCTCCAGTGTACCATAAAAAACTGCATTTGAGGGTTATGGAATCTTCCAAATCAATTGTAACAACTGCCTGGAAGAAGTGCCTCTAGTTTCCTCTCCTGCATTTGAATCACTTCCATCAAACTGTCAGGATCTTAAAAATCCTAGGATTTTTTTGTTGTTGTTGTAATTAGAATGGGCCTAATTTTCTGTAGCCATTGTTGCTTGCTTTGCCTGATACTTCCAACAGGTTTGCATGGTTTCAATAATTTTTGACCATTTATTCAAAAAGTCTATGGCTAGCCACAGTGCTGTACAGAATAGGACACCTGTGCAGTGATGTCACGACAGTTTTGCATATTGTATATCGTGACATTGGACCCTATATGCAAATCAAGGGGCCAATATCTCCTCCCATCCCTGATAGATCCCTATGAAGGATTATCAGCATTATACTATGACAGAGTGAAAATAAAGTTTAGTATAATATCAGAAGCAAAACCTTGTAAATTAAAGTAATTCAAAAAGAAGGCTAACCATTCTTAAAATACTCTTTTATGGAAAGCAAAGAACCTATATTCCATTTGCTTCCGAAATCTTTTGGGCATATTATATCAATAAATACAAGAAATTCAATAGGACTGTTTTAATTAAATAAAGATGGCTGCTTGGTGACTTTTGCATTGCTTATTCTTGTCATATTTCTGCTTATTCTTCATTTAGGAAAATGATGTGCTCTATTTTCATACTCTGATTTCTATTTTCTCCTTTTTAAGGGTATGTAAAAAAATACATAGATTATCTAAAGAATTATGATAGTTTATGGTAGTTAGAGACTTATTATAGTTAACATGATTCATATAGTTGACAACATTGTCCTTTTTGTCAATGGATAAATACTCTTATTTTACTGATATGTATGAATGGAAAATGTTTTTATTCCACTTAAAATTGGAATGTATTAGATTCATACCTTGTTATCATTCTAGGAGTTCAGGGTGGCTCAGGTTTTTCCTTGTTTTATCCATACAACAATCCTGTAAGCTTTGTCAGTCAAAAAGAGTATTATTGGTCCAAAGTCACCCTATGAATCTCCCTATGGTGACTTAATGGTTTTCTGGAAATAAAAACAAAGGTGAACCAAAAATGAATTGAGATGCTTCAGACATAATGTCCTAGATGAAATAGAACTGATTTGGACCATACCACCCTGAATCCTGATTATTATATAAATGCTTATCACTATATTAACAATTTTAGCTGATGCTTAGTCTTATTCTTACTATGCACTATTGTACAGCCACAATATTAAACAGGAATTCCTAATTTTGACTAAGTGTTGTGTACGTAGGACCAGTTATTGATAATTATGCCAGTGATTTCATTTTAGCATTTTCTTACCAAAAAATAAAATAAAAAACTAATGGTAACATTAAGGTCAATATGAGGATGGACTGGAAAATTAGTTTCTTCAGTAGCTTACAATAATTAACACAGAAAAGTAATAGTTTCTATTGGGGGAAAAAGTACAAACCTGGTATTAGAGAGCATTACTTTTCTGTGTTAATTATTGTAAGCTACTGAAGAAACTAATATAAGAAGACAAGTAGGCCATGAATGAAATAAGAAATACTGACAGAAATATGAAATTCTTGACTGATGCGAAACTGTTGAAATGGAAAAAGTATTAAAGCTTTTTTTTTTGTTTTTTTAAAAAAGTTTAATAAAATATTTTTTTTAAAAAAGAAAATACTGGCAGATTTTGGCTTTATATATTATTAGCACAATGATTGACAGCATGTATCATCCAGATATTTGTGTCTGACGCACACAAGTTTTTAAAATCACGGATATACATCAGGTTGCAAATCACATTTGAATCGGACTGAGTTTCTAATTCATTAGATACTGTTTGTTTTTATACCATAATGCTCTACTAATGCAGGCTCCTCATACAGAATTAGAAATTAAGTATGATTCTGTGTCATTTTTTGTCCAGTATTCAGAATAAAAGAGATGGTAACAAAATGTAGCAAAAAGCAAAAAGTCTTATTGATATTTCAGTAATGAAAATAATATAATGAAAGTAGCTAAAATGTTATTCAGGTAGTATTTGCTTAATGGCAGAAATTGGGACTAGAATTTCCATCACTAAGCAATGCAGTCATAAAAACTCAACATCAGGTGACCTTTCCATTTAGTGGTGGAAATTCCATTGTTAAGTGAGTACATCATGTAAGTACAACTTCTGATTTCCTGCCAGCTTTGCCATTGACTTTGCAGAATCATCACCACATAACCATGGGACACTGCAATGCTCAGAAATCCAAGTTGGTTGTCAACCAAGTTGTTGAACAAAAGTAATTGTTAAACGAAGACTTGGAATAATACTCATATGAAATCAATTTCTTAGTTTTACTAAGAAGAAAAGATAAATGTTTGAGGGTTGTTATAATGAAATGTGCATTTTATATTAGAATTTAAGTAAATTATCAAAAATATTTGTAATCTGTTTCAATGCTAGGCACAACTACCTTCTCTTGCTACAGTTAGAGGACAATGGCATATAGTTCGTAGAATTCAAAGTATGTGGACAGTCAAATATGCACAGATTATATATGAGTGAATAAATTGCATGTTTTAATTAAACAACTATGTTAATATTTTGAATAATGTCATTTTTCTATGTCAGGCAGAAAACTTTGAATTTCAGATCAGTTCTTGCATAACATACCAAAACATTCACTTTCAGGAAGGCATTGTTCCATCACTGTTTTTTTATTTTATATCTAATACTGTGGGGCTGTGCATGCTTGAATATGGTTCTGAAGAAATGCTTTGCAGCTGGAATGTGCACAGCATTCTCTGCTATTCTTAAACGAGCCCCACTTTTTTCTGGATTCCACATGAAATTGAAAAAAGGTGCAGCTGCTTTAAGAGCTTCATGGGCTTTGGTAAATCATCTGCTTAAAACAGCTGCATGTTGAAACCTGAAAAAAAGGGCTTCCATGTGGTACGTAGTAACTCACATAGGAGCAGTTAAGTGAAATTCATTTCAAAGCAAAACAAACACAGTAGTCTGTAACGAGCAAATGACAAAAAGTATAGTGTTTTACAAATTTGGTCTTGTTCATCTGTGTTTGATGAAGTTGCATGTATGTTACAAGACAGGTGGCATTTGCCATTTTGATTAAAGTATTGAATGCTTTGGATATAGTACAACATGATCCCAATTTTTCTTATGAGAAGTTAACTGTGGAAGGATTCTAAGATTTAATAGTACAGTTTAATGTGGACAAAGTGTTGAAAACAAAGCAATAAATTGGTGTTTTCAACAGAAGCCTGCTAAGTCATTCCAAATACAGCAGAAATAAATAAGTTGTATTTCTGTCTCTTCTTTTAATATTTAAGATAAGGGTTTTTGTTTTGTTCTTTTTGCTTGCATTGATTATGATGGAAGAAAAAAAGTCCCACACATCTCTTAGCTGGCTTAATCTTAAGGTCCTGTCAGTGGGGAATGGAAGCATTTTAGTTCCGGTGAATCAAATTTATTTTGACTTTTACTGTTGACAGGGACATTTGACAATTCAGCCCACAGAAGAATCTCCCAACCACTTCATCTTTATAGCCCTTCCAGTAACTAAATTTGTGGGTTATAATGTCTTTATCTTAGGAATTCTAATATAAGCAAACTTTCTATTCTGAGGACTTTTTAAAATCAGACTTCTATGAATTTGAAATCTAGGCTTGTATTTGCTTTTATCAAAGTAAGTAAACTGAGGTATAGCGCATGTAGTTGTTCTCCAGTTGAACTGCAAGCCTTTCTTTTATTTGGTTTGGACTTCTCTGTAACTTTATTTTGTCAAAACATTTTGTCAGAACACACATCTTAAAATTAGAGAGGAAGTATTTAAATATAGCTACATGTCCATTGTACTTTTTATACTGAAGATTACTTTGAAGACTTAAAAGAGTTTTGAGACACTAGGACCATGATGGTGAATCTATGGCACGCGTGGCACGTGGAGCCATATCTGTAGGCACGCAAGTGTTGCCCTAGCTGGCTAGCAGTGAATGCTGGCCAGCTGATTTTTGGGCATTCCAGGCCCACCGGAAGTCGAGAAACAGGCCATTTCCAGCCTCTGGAGAGCCTCCGGGGAGGGGAGGAAGGCCGTTTTCAGCCTCCCCAGGCTCCAAAAAGGCCTCTGGAGCCTGGGGAGGGCAAAAAACTGGTCTACCGGCCCACTGTGCCATCATGTGCCAAAAGCGGGGGGAGCGCGGGGGGTGTCCATTGAATTATGGGTGTGGACATGTGTGTGCGATCCCCCCGTGCTCCCCCCATTTTTGGCACACGATGGCAAAAAGGTTAGCCATCACTGCAATAGGAGAAATGAGAGAAGTATTTATTTAATTAAAAAATTATTTAAAATTGCAATAGCATATTTAATGAGATTCAACCAGGATAATAGTTTCAGAGTATTAGGGTATGTCTCTCTCTCTCCCTCCCTTCCTCCCTCCCTCTCAACATGACGTGAAGACCTACAGTTCAGCTGAGTTGTTTATAACATATAATTAGACAAACCAAAAATAAAACAATATAAAAACAAGATAGAGGACTAATAATAATATTTATCATAATATTAATATGAGTTTCTACTTCATATTTATTTACAGCTTATTTACCATAGACATACTAGGAGTGCTTTCAGTCTGTTGCTTAGTTTGGGAGCATACCCATCTACTCAAAAAAGATAAAGATAGATTCAATTAGTTATGGTGAAACAGACTGAGCAGCAAAAGACTTGACACAAGTCTGTCTACTCTTCTTATTTATAAATATTAAATAGATATGCTGTTATCTCTGGGAACCCTTAATAGACTGTTGCTGAGATCAGGACTGAAATGACAAGATTTTATGCATTTGTTTATAGATAAGGAATGGGATATGGGAGGGCGAGATCATTTGTTGCACTTTAAGAAGAGAGGTCCATAAAATTATTTATATTTGTTGTGAAGAAGGAGGAGGTTGCTTCCTTATAGATTTCTTTTTTTTATTCACTATGTTCTTATTTTTTTCTTTCTATTTTTTTCTTTTCTGACCTTATTTGGAGCTAACTAATTATCAATATCTCTCTTGTGCTCAAATTGTCTGTAAGCTGATCTGGTAAAATATAATCACTCAAGAGTTTGTAGTGGTCAGATTTATTATATTTTACCAGATCAGCTTACAGACAATTTGAGCACAAGAGAGATATTGATAATTAGTTAGCTCTATCCCAAATCTATAGCAGAATAAGTAGAATTGTTTATTTATTGTTTATTGGTTCGATTTATATGCCTCCCTTTCCCAGAGACTCAGGGCGGCTTACAATGCGTTAAGCAATAGCCTTCATACTTTTGTATATACCTGCTTAGTAGGGCTTTCAGCCCCCCCCCCCAGCTGTGTTCTTTTTTTATACAAAGTCAGCTTATTGCCCCACAAACCGGGTCCTCATTTTACTTACCTCGAAAGGATGGAAGGCTGAGTCAACCTTGAGCCTGGTGAGATTTGAACTTGCAGTATTTGCAGGCAGCTGGTGTTACTTAACAGTGCTTTAGTCTGCTGCGCCACCAAGGCTCTTGTAAAAACCTATTGTTGAGATTTCTTTCTTTAGAAATGTCTTAAAACTTCTAAGTACTGTACAGATACTAAAAATAATACAGATTCTGTCTACAGGCTTTCTGCTTAAGATAAAACTAACACCCAAGATCTTCAGTATTGAAAATGGATATTCTGTGGCCTAGCTTGTTAAATTAATTGTTTGGTTCCAATCATTGTTCATGGGCTTTTCTCTAATTACTTCTCTTAAAGTTTTTTTTTAATTTCTTGATTAATAAGAATTTAAATAAGTCTTCTCATGGTCAGCCAGTGAAAGTTAAAGAAACCAAAAGTTTTCTAAGGATTTTATGCAATTTAAAAGATTAATGAGAGTGTTTTTATAATACACTTCAAAACTTTGTATTATGAGATTGTTTTTTTTAAAAAAAAAATCAAGCAGAGAAACATTTCTTTCCACATTTCATTTTTTTAAATTTTTTAAAGTTTTTCTTGTGATCTGGAGTAGCTTCGTGTTGGTGAAATAAATGAAATTATAATGTACTTACTGTAGAATGAAACATGAGAAGCATGATCTTTTTTTAGACTGCTAGACATGAGCCATGATCAATTACCAGAATTGTTCCTTAGTAAATCGGTATTATAAATTATATTTCAGGGATTGAATTGTTCATTTCCTTTTTCATTGTTTGAGCTTCATGTTCTCTGCACCTCAGTTTTCTTTCTATGCCTTCTGTTATAAAATAGAGCAGTGATGGCTAACCTTTTGCCGTCGCGTGCCAGAAGCACGGGGGGGGGGAGGGGCAAATGTGGGGCGTTTTGTGCATGTGCCCACACCCATAATTCAATTCCCCTGGGCCCTGCCTCCCTGCGAATGCAGGCGTGACACCCACCCCCACCCCTCATGCCCTGTTTTGGGCCTAGCTGGCCTCCCTGAAGCCTCCGGAGGCCAGAAATGGCCCGTTTCCCGACTTCCAGTGGAACCGGAAGGCCCGTTTTTCGCCGTCCCCAGGCTCCAGAAGCTTTCTTGGAACCTGGGAAGGGCAAAAATGGTCTCCCCCCCAAGGCCTGAAAACTCGTTCCCAGAGCCTCTGCATAAGCCCTGGCATCCAAAACGGGCCATGTGGAGACTCCTGGAAGGGGAGGGGCAGCTGAAACTCAGCTGGCCGGCGCGCACATGTATGCTGGAGCTGAATTAGGGCAATGGCTCATGTACCTGCAGATATGGCTCCATGTGCTACCTGTGGCACGCGTGCCATAGGTTCGCCATCACGGAACTAGAGGAATTTCACCTGGCTGATGCTTTGATAATATAGTTTGAAAATATTATATGATTTTTAAGGGGTACTGTAGATTTTCCTTCTGTATCTTTAACAATAAAGTTAGAAGATTTCTAGAGTTGGGTTTTCCAGTCAATGCATTTTTCTGACAGAAGAGATACAATAAAAGGCATCAGATACATTAGTTTTACTCTGCCAACCAAACAAACAACCAAACAAAAAAAGAACAGTGAGGATTCAACTGCAGTTCAACACAGTTTATATTCTACCCATTGGAAAAACCAGAACCCTTTTGAATGTCAACTTTCTATGAAGTTGTCAATCATTGTTTGAAAGGTATTAAGGTTTAAACATAAAGCAACTGTAAATCGTAAAATAATGTATACTCATGTAAGAAAAAGAGGATGGGGCTGGGTATTGGGTATTATTTAAATAGATTTTCCGTAGCCTTACACTTTAAGCATCCCCAATCTTTCTGAGCTGATGAGGTGCATTTTTGGACTGTTATGTGTCCTTTCATGAAATATCTGCCATGATATAGTCAGTCCCAGACTAGATAGGAGGCAAATTAAATACTGGATTTACTGAATACTGGATACAGAAGAATCTCAGATTGATGAGGAAATGAAAGACATTTTTAGAAATACAGGGTATGCTTTTGCAGTGACTACTTTAGCATTCCAGTTTCCTGTTCATTTTATTTTAATTAAAAGTCTCTAAAAATAGGTAATGTAGGGAGGGAAATAAGTACCAAGGATTGTATTTATGGGTACATTATCAGCCTGAGATGACACTGGAGATTCAGCTTCTTTTAATGATGTCAACAATTTTATACATGTTATCTTTTGTGTTATTAATCAGGCATTAATATGATCGGAATGAGAAAGGTGGTTATTGGCCCTATGGCTGTTACAGAACTGCAAATTAGGTTGTAGAATGCTTTGGATTTATTTCCAAAAATGTAGCATTTGTCTGTATCTTTTCCCAGGCTCACATTGGAATTCTGTGTGCACAAAAATTTGTATAGATTAAACAACAAAGTTCAATGATAATGAGCACATGATAATCCCTACCACAGGGGTTCTCAGGCCTGCTGCAGCTTCCCAGTTACATTAATTTACATAAGCAAACATCATATACATGGGCAGCATAGCCTTCCATGTGATTAGGATTATGTCTGTTCCTGTTTCCAGCACTCATGTAAAGTTCCCTTTCTGTAAGAACAATGTGAAAAGGGATAATATGCAGTTTGAAAAGGCATCTTGAAAAAAGCCCAGGTCTTTTATTCGATTTTCCAGCCTAAATGGTTAGGCTAAAGAGACACTTGCTGACTGAATTTGTATTTTGGATTTATAACTTTATGAGAACATATCTGAAGTTTCCACTAACCATATTAACCATAGTTTTAAGTCTGTGAACTATATAGATCAAAATATAATACTTTATATTTCTGAAATTTATCTTGAAGTGGTTTTCATGGATATTTCACACTAGTTCTTCAACAATCTGCTGTAAGCATGATTTTTAAATTCTTCATGCAGATCTACCAAGAAATACCCATTGAAAATCTAGACAATTTGTAATTAAAATAACTGTATTTAGATATAGTTCCGACAGCCATGATTTATCTATCGAGCATTTTTGCTTATAGTAATCAGACATGGCAGTAATTTTAGCAGTCGATCTAGCAAGGTTGACTTTGTGTGAAGGAAAGGCTGATTTCTATAAATGCACTCTGGGTTTAATAAACACTCATATTTTATGATAGTACCTTATATAACAATATTATAGCCAGAATGATAATCAGAATGTTGAAATCCAATAGCCATAGACATCAAAAGAATCAAGATAGTGATTGTGGCAGACCCTTTTCAATAAACACGTGTCATGCTGGCATATGTATAAAAGGTTTCATTGCATTGCCTCAACCTCCAACTTGCCCTTTATGACTTTCTTCAATAAATGTCAATTTTTAGAACTAAAAAATTATAATATTTTAGTTCTAAACACTTAGCTATGGAGTATTGGTACAGTAAGATATTTTCCGTTATGTTATTCAGAAGAACTGATGCTTTTCCATCATTTTTACCAGTTTGAGTAGGATTGTAGTATTGTGTGAATTTTAGAACCATATATAAAGATTTATATTTCATTTCATTAGCTGCTTCATTAGTTATCTGGTAATACCTCAGCAGCAAAAAAAATTGATTGATTTTGCAAGGCTCTCTTATAATTTACTTCCTGGCATTATTTGTTAGAGCAATACCTATAGAAAGAAATGATTTTAATAGATATCAGTTCCTAAGTTTAATATGTTTTAGTTACAATATTGGGAAATAATTTAAACATTTCATAAAATAAAAATCGTTGTTTATCTAGTTTATATAAGAGTTCACTTCTATATAGTACATATTAACAAATCCCCATAAAGTTCAGAGAAAACAGCTTTTGATCCAAACTACATGATCAGCTGCTACAGTATGTACACACCAATGCACCATGAAGCAATAAAGCATAGCTACTTTGGTTTTCTGTGAAAGGTATAATGCTTATATTAAATTCAAGTCAACTGCTCAGAAGGCTAAAAGAGGCTTTCCTATTCTTTGAAGAAAAAGCAAAAACAAAGCAGAGCTTTACATGCAGGAAAGAATGAGACAGTTTTCTTGCATGGAATGGCAGGAAGCAGTTTTAGGATTGGCAGTAGGCCATAACTTACTGATTGAATTATAAATTCTCTCATTCCTCTTGTGTTTGTGGTTAAGGAATGTTGACAATTGACTAATTTGAGGAAGAGACTACTCTCTTGTTTCTGGAAAAAAAATGAAAGGTTGCAAATGAAAATATTAAAAATCTATGTCTCAAAGTTTTTATTTCATAGTGAATTCTTTTTTAGTATATAGGAGTTGTTTAGTATAAATGGTGTGCTGGACAGATTGACAGATTCCCATGCATTTTATAGGCTTGCTTACAATCCTGTTAATCATACAGCTGCCCACCTAGGAATTATCTGTTTCTGAAGAAGTTCAAAAGTAGCAACAACCTCCATGTGTAGCTTAAAAGCTTATGGAATGTGAACTGCATTTTGGCCTGAAATATTTCCGGTGCTTTTACATCTGGATGGTAATCCCATTTGTTCCCTCTCCCGCTTCCTTCTACGAAATAACCCCAATACTTAGTTTTATAATATAGGAATTATTTGCCACTTATATTTTGTTTGGTGCTGTTGTTTGCCATGAGATATACAGGAACCTAAAATGGAAACAGGGACGTGGTGGCTCAGTGGCTAAGACACTGAGCTTGTCGATCAAAAGGTCAGCAGTTCAGCGGTTTGAATTCCTAGTGCTGCGTAACTGAGTGACCTCCCGTTAATTGTCCCAGCTTCTGCCACCCTAGCAGTTCGAAAGCACATAAAAAATGCAAGTAGAAAATAGGGACCACCTTTTGTGGGAAGGTAACAGCATTCCGTCCGCCTGTGGCATTTAGTCATGCCGGCCACCTGACCACGGAGACATCTTCGGACAGCGCTGGCTCTTTGGCTTTGAAATGGAGATGAGCACTGCCCCTAGAGTCAGAAACAACTAGCACATATGTGCAAGGGGAACCTTTACCTTTACGATGGAAACAGATGTTAATTTTCCACTATTACACATGTAAATAGAAGTCCTCTTATTAAAAAGGCTTACCTTAATGAAAGAAACATAAATCTCTCTCATTTATGGCTTATTAATTAAAACCAAGCTTGTGATATGTAGAGGTAACTTGATTCATGAATAAATACACTTCCCCGATATGAAAAAAATAATATTTCAATTCAGCCAAATTAACTAAGGGAAATGTAAACCAGTTTTTTCATTCTGGTAACACAGATCTTTTATTTAGTCTTCCTTTATTATGAACAATGTTTTATGAGACACAACATGCTTTCTTAATGACATACTTGACTTTAGATAGACCAACAAATTATATTTCTGTGTTTATGTAGATAAAGGCTAAGTTGAAAAGATAGGGTCAGAAATGTATTGATGTTCTTAGTGATCATCCTTTTAATTGATGTTAAAGCTCACAAATGTATCATAATCAGTATTGGACAAACTTCATTTTGTATAAGATTTAGTTTTACTTAAGAAATATGATTGTCTTCTCCCATAATTCTATTTCAAATCTAAATGACTGTTTTAGTTCAAGCATTCAGTGGATTAACAAATCAAGTTTGCATATTATTTAGATCTTGCTAGACAAGTGGGATTTGTTCCTTCCATTCCTTTCCATTATAAGAAAGATTAACCCTTTGCCCCTGGAATTCTAATTGCAGCCATTTGGAAACAAAGAAGCTGTTTGTACAAGATAGTAGCAAAATCATGGTTCAGGCCAAGTTGAATGTTTCTCAGTTGAATGGATTTGCAAAGTATTACATAAATTTTGTCTCGCATTTCAGGCACCTATAAAGGCAACTTGTGAAGAAGGCACATTATGCAAGACTGGATTTCCTGAAGACATTTACAATGCAATCATATCCAAGGGAGTAAACGAAGGACAGCCTCTTCTGAATGGTATTGTTGAACATAAAACCTAGTTTCTTATTCTGTCTTATACATGCTGCTCAATTCCTCTCCAAATTCTGGATTTGGTGTAATGGATGGCACTTTACAAATGGTAGATCCTAAGAATAACTTAGGATCTTGTATCATTGACATAACTTAAAACTTTGAAACCAGTACCTATATTAGTTTATTTTTTGTATTTTTCAGAGATTGCTAGAGAGGTTTATTAGAATATCCCTTGGGTAAACCACTAGATAAAATGTTTTTGTTTAATAAGTATTGTTCTCAAGGTCTGTAAGTTTCCTGAAGTTACTTATTTATCAGAGAAGAATATATATAATGCTTCAAAATAAGTTCCACTACTATATCAGAAACTGATTTGCTTGCCATGTAGCAGACAGAATATCCAGAGAAAGTTAAGACAGTGTAATATTTATTCCTTCTGCTTTGTATGCCTTTTTTCTAGAGTAGATATTTTGAGAGCTTTTTGTGAATTGTATGCTGACTGCTTCTACATATGGTAGACAAATTCTATATTTGAATTAAAAAAATACTGCTTCCAGAGAAACACAATGTCTTCAGTGCCTTTTCCCCCTCTACACATAATTTTAAACCTTGAACCTAAACTTTTTTCATGTTTTGGCTGCAAAAGGTTTGCAGAAGTAATGTAACATATATTGGTGTCATATAATTTACAAAAGTTACAGATTCAAGATGTTATTATATAAATATCCTTTTAAAAGCAAAACAAAACCTTGTTTGCTCTTCTTTCCGAATGCAAGCAAGGATGAGAATACTAATATAAATCTGTAGAAACACACAGGCAACCATAACATTCTCCAATCAGAAATCCTCAAAATTTAAATTGGCATCTTATTTATTTCTATAATTTGGGAACAGTATTAAAACTCAGTAATTTCTCTGCTTTGCTTTCTGCACTGGCTTAATGAATAGTCCTGGAGAACTTAAAAATTTATATAATATTTTACAATTTAAATTAGTATAATAAAGGAATTGTTGCAATATCAGTGTTGGTATACTTGTAGTTAATGTAATTATTTCCACTTTTAATAAAAATATATTTGTTCATTCTTTGTGCTAAATAATATCCATATTTATTTACATTCTTCTTCTTCTTTACATTTATTTACATATTTGGCTTCAATTTTAATTGTAAGTACAGGTTCTTGGCATATGAAAGCATATTTTATGTTTTATAATTGTGAATGACATTGAAATTACTTCCTACCTAATTTAAAAATTACAATGCTGATCAAGAAGATTGGTTTCAGTGAGTTCCAAATTTATGTTGAAGAAAAACTAATTTGATTTATTCCATTATTTCACTCCAAAATAAATATAGTTGGATGGATCAAGAATTAAATAAATAAGAAAGATTTCTAAATGAGACTGCAAATCAAATTGATCCTTAAAATAAAAGCTGTCTTTGTGTTTAAACTATTTTCCTCAACAGAATCTTGCAGTTATGTTTTTAATATTTTATAACAATAATTGATTCCCAAATCAATTTTAAGTTATTAAAAACCTGACTTAATAAAGTACATCTGTGTTTAAAACAGACAAGAATATTTCATATATTTTGTTTAGGACTTGAGTCATTATTGAAAATAATGACAGAATATTCTGCAAAAATGCAAACTATAGTAGTTTTGTTTTATTGTGTGTTTTTGTGTATAAACAAAATAAGTATAAATAAACAATATAATACTATTAAACCAGTTCTATATTTAGGTCATACAAATTCATCATATTCTCTAGAATAGGAATTCCTAGCAGGTTTAAACAGAATGTTCATGACTTATTTTTTTAATATTAATCTTATTGATAAATATTATCTCTATAAAGCAAAACTTAAAGCAAAACTTTTCAGTTTTAAGTGTTTCTACTCCGGATTTTTTTAACACACAACTTTTTGTAAGTAATTTGTGGCATTAAAACAAAGCATCATATTTTATCTAGGTTTTCTATCTCAACTTCTAGTAGCGATTATTGTTGTGGCCCGTACGTGGCCTGTGCAGCTAGTAGCTGATTCAGACAGCGAGGAGGCTGGTGTGGTGCTGCTCCAGCAGCCTGTGCAGCTGGCACTCGAGTCGGACAATGAGGAAGCTAGAGAAGATGTGGTGCCAGAGGCAGGGATTCAGCCAGGGCCTTCAGAACCTCCAGAAGCTCCTTTAAGTGAAGAGAACAAAGAGGAGGGAGCCTCTTCTTGATGCACGGCGCGCAGAGTTGCCAAAAGGCAGGAATGGCTCCTCAGGAAGAGATCTCCTCGAGAGTAAGGCTTGGGGCTAATTGGCCACTAAGCCTATTTAAGGAGGAACGCCGACTGAAGCAATTTGCAGGGAACAACTTAGTTCACATACCTTTGTGACTTGTCTTGCTTAGACAACCATAGTAAGCTTTCAGTTATTATTCTTTTAATTCTTGGTGGCTGTTAATGCAATTAATTAACAGCCGTTGTTGTAAAAGACTGGTTTATTCAGTAAACTAAGGTTTGAATGGACTTTGTGTGTGCTGCGTTCTTTGCGGTCCGTAGCTGAGGCAGAACAATTATTGAAGAAGAAATTGGAAATTATTTGGAAATAACAGAAGCTAAAGGAATTGAACATACGTAAAGAGTAGAATATTTGAGGAATTATGACCTTTGTTATATATCATTTAAGAATAGACTCAGTTAATTGACATAGCATCCATATAATAGATGGTGAAAAGAGATTTTCCTGCCCACTTCTATCCATGCAGACTCCTTTCATGCTTAAAAGAGAAGAGGAAGGCACCAAAAAATTAGATTAAGATTAATCTCATTTAATTAGATTAAATTACGTTTTTCTGGAATAATTACAAAAATTTGAGATCCTTGTATGCTAGTTTATCAGAGACAAAAATGAAGAAAGTCAAAGTTTATATATTTTATAACTCTGCAAACCATAGTTTATGACACTTTTCATCATATCATTGCAATTAAGTACAGTTGAAAGTTCAGGTGTGACCCTAGTATGTAGTGAATTAAAAAGTTCATTGGCTATAGATGGGAAATAAACTAAACTGTGGCTTAGTTACTAAATTGTGGCTTAGCGATATATTCTTATATATCAGCTGTATTTTGGATTTTAATAAGACAACATAAATCTGCAATTCATTCTGATCAGGAACAATAATAAAACATTCCCATAGTAATTATTAAATGAGACGCTGGCTTTAATCCATGCCCCAAAAATAAGTAGTTTTGAAATTTTCAAGGCTTTCACATACATTTATTTTCAAGTACTGTATTTATTTATAAATAGATAAATATATTTATAAAGGAATACAATCCTGAAATCGGTATACTATCATCCCTTCCCTCCAAGAGTCTCCATTTCCATTGTGTTTTAAAACTTTCCAATTTTAAAAGTAAATGATTTGGGAAAAACGCCAGACTTATTTTCAGGTAAATACCATTAGCAGTTTAGTTGTCAATAGACTGATTGTGCTCTGCTTTTATTTAATGCCTAATTTTTAATAGCCTCTTCCACAATATGCTGAAATATATTGGAACTTCAGTTCCCAAGAATTCTTACCAAATGTGGAAGCCCCAAATATCTGAAGGGCATTAGATTGCATTTTTTTTCATTAATACAGGAGCCTTGGTAGTACAGTGGTTTAAAGCACCCTGTTATTAACACAGCTGCCTGCAATTACTGCAGGTTCGAACCTTACCAGGCTCAAGGTTGACTCAGCCTTCGATCCTTTCTAAGGTAGGTTAAATGAGGACCCAGTTTGTGGGGGCAATAAGATGACTTTGTATAAATATACAAAAGTATGAAGGCTATTGCTTAACACATTGTAAGCCGCCCTGAGTCTCTGGAGAAGGGCGGCATATAAATCAAATTTTTTTAAAAAAATTATGGCTTCATATTACTGTAGATATCACATTAAGATCTGATTGCTAAAAATAAAAGTATGATCTATTTCTTATTTATTAATACAAAGTAGCTTGAAGTAATCAGGTCAGTAAGTTTCTTAACCTGAAAGTCCAGATTCTTAGATATTTTCAGTGAGAAAGGACAGTGTATACATTAATTAAGTTAAAAAATAATTAATTAAATAAATAAATACAAATGGCTAGCACTTTACTTATCATATGAGGCAACCACTACATTCACTATTTGATATATTCAAAAAATCTTTGTTTAAAAGCAGTTTATATTATGTTTTGGAATGAATCATGCTATGGATTAATAGGAATTACTTGACAAATTTTGTGGGGCATTTTGTGGGACAATTTTTTTTTCCTCCCAGAGTAACTTCTTAGACAAATTATTTTAATGGTTAATTCTCGTAAGAGCACCGACATGCTTGAAAGCACATCATTTGCTGGTTTAATAAATTTACAAGGCATCATTGGGTGGCTTTGACTTAAAATTTAATTACACTGTCATTTTGAAGTACTATTGTTGTCTAAAGTCCAATTTCTGGTTATTAAACTAGATGCATGTGACAATGGAAGTCATATACATCTTGCCGAGAGTCAGAATGTGGGGGAGGGAAAGAGTTCTAGGGCTTGACACAAAATTTTGTAAATTCATTTATGTTCTTGGGGCTGGTTCAGATTTATATCAAGATTTGAAATTTGCACTTAATTACGTATTTTCTATAGAGGTTGATGCAGTTTAAACTCATTTTGTTGAAAAGGTGGACATTTTATTCTCTTAGCTGTAAAATACAGAGAAAAGACAGATAAACTAGCTAAACTTTTCTTTCATGTTTCTTTTGCTATCGAAATTTAGGAAAGGCAATTTCTGCACAATTGTTTCTCTTCAAAGTATAAAATTTATCTTAAAAAAGAATTCTGGTAGAAAACAATTCGATATCTTCTTCTGAATGTCTTGTCACATTCCTGCATTCCCATATGATCCTTACACTTTTATTAGCAGATGCTGCATCTACTTCAAATTCAGTTTGTTGGAAGTTATATTGTGTCACTTACAATATGGGGGAAATGTGCATTTTATTTATTTTTTCCTATAAGTATTTTTTGAAACTTGTTGATTATATTTAAACTGATGTGTATTTTTTAAAAAACGTATTACTGCAATATATTTTCTAATTCAATAACTTCTTAATATTTTTATAAATTATTATTTTTTCTTATTTTTAGGGAAGGATCATTCATTTTAATTTTTCAAAATCAAACTAACTGCATTGTTTTAATGTCATAAGTCAAATTAAATTTTACATTAGGCTTGCTCATTTAATATCATAGGATAATTCAAATGTGTTTTTTGTATATTGAATAATTTGGACTAATATTTTGTTGCATTTTTCACTTATTATTATATGAATTATTTGCCAATTTTTCCAAATGTACAGATTTTTACATTCATTTTTCCTAAAATATGCATTAGTACCCATATTATTTAAAAGATGAAAACTGTATGCAAAATTCAGAGGAAAATTATTTTTGTTTCTTTATATTTGCAATTACTTTTATTTTATTTTTATTGCCTGTATTTTAACTTCTTATAATAGTGCGTCCTATGAAAATGATGAGGTTTTTTCAGACCAAATGGGTAATATAAAAAGCTATTTCTTTTTTGGCTATTGCCAGCTGGATTTTGATCAGCCAAGTGCTTAAGATGTTGGCAGAGGAAAAGTGATTAACAATATTATTCTCAAATAAATATTTCTAGGTTACTTTCTAGAATAAAAAACTTTACAAAATGACTTTCATAAAAGACTCATATACACGGGCCAGGTTTAGTGCAACTTGCATCCAGATTGACTGGATGCAATTTTAAAAAAAAATTGGACCAATTCAAGGATGTCATGTGTATCAAAGCTGTTAGTCTTGATGGCATTGTGACTGCCTCTGAAGGTCATCTGCTGGAAGACTATTGGAGTTCCTTGTGTAGTTGTTTGGCCAATGGAATATGGGCCAGGAATCTGATCCAGCAGATTACTGCTTATGGTCTTCCATCAGAAAAGTGCTCATAAGATTGGAGATTTGTGATATTAATGTGTTGGTTTTCTAAAAGGAATGAATTTGCCCAGTTTGATAAAGAACATGAGTTGTACCGTGCAGTACAAAAAACAGTCGGCATCTGACTAACAGAGATAATAAAAGTTGAAGGTCAAGGAATGTCTTAATTAGCAACAAACATGTTTCTAGTTAGACTGTGAGAGCCATTTGGCAAGCTCAGTAGCAATCATAACAGGAGTGCTATTTGTGCATATGAAAAGTGTTCAGTCACACCTAGCTTTTGAAAGGAGATGGCATATAGACACTTTGAACAGTGGCTTTAAATGACAGCTTCTCTAAAAGATTCTGTGGAGTCCTAACGTTCAGTCAGAATTATTTGTCTGAATATTACCAGCTGCCCATCTTTATATAAATAAAAGTATTGTAGGAAGTTAGCACCCACCCCTTTCCTAGAAGAATGAAATATTTTAGGAAATATTAAAAAGGCAGAATATTATGTTTCCCTGTATGAGAAATGGAGAAGCAAATTTTAAAAGACAAAGCAGCTCCTACCTTCCTGCCCCCATCCTTTTGTCAATGGGCCAGAGGCAGAAACTCAATCTTTGTCAATGGACCATCATTTACAACACAATAGGACAGAAACTAACATAATGGGACCTATCTAGGACAGAAACTCACCACATGGCACCTGGGAAGATTACATCAGCCAGCAAGGCTAACTAGGACCCCCACCCCTGGGAGTCTGACAACCAATCATGATACTCTTTCTGGGCCCCAGGAAGTTCAAAGCCAGAGAAAGCATAAAACCTGGGGACTCGCTGTATCTCACGCCCTTTTCTGTTCAGGAACTCAACCATGTGATCCTGTCCACCATTAAACAATCTTTCCAAGAAATCTCCATGTTTCCAGTGTCTTTTTCCGCACTTGGAGCTGAACCCAGAAGGATATTTCTTCCTACAGTATTGAACATAATAATAATAAGAAATTATTAGTTAATTTGTTAATTATTTGTTTTGAATAACATTTTTTTTTAAAAAAGCATTTAGCTTCTCTAGTCGTCCCAAAATGTTTTTCTTCCCTAATAATACTAGCAAAATAATAAACATTACCCAATATTCTTTATACTACCTTTCTCCTTGCTTTTATTTATAGACATAAATCCACATTTCAGCAACACATGATGAGAGCTGTAGAGAATACGTTTGGGCAGGTTTTCTAGATGGCTTTAGCAGGGAGAGAAACACAGATGAAAGCCAAGAGGGAACATATTGTCCAAAGTAGGCAGATATCTGTTTTCTAGTTGCAGCTTACTATTAACAAATGTGAGCACAGCAGGAGATAGAGCAGGAAGTGCAGTTAAGTGGTGTATTAAAGTCCATTCTAAAGGAATGGAGCTTTAGATGGAACATGGATAGGATATGGAATCAAAACAGCACCCACACTAACAAAATAGTGTGAGTAGAGGAAGAAGATTAGTATAAATTATGGGCCTGGATGCCTGTTTTGAGGAGCCTTATGTCATAGTTTTACTTGCTCTCAGTAACAAAATGCAAATAAATAATTTTCCACTAATTTTCTGTAGGAAAATGAATGTGACTATTTAAAAAAAAAAAAAAAGAAAGAAAGATAGAAGCCATCCTCCAACAAAAAATAAAAAAACCCTCATTCCGAAATCCTGTCATAACTTTGCCTATTATGAGCTTTGGCACAAATATTCAGATATAAACTGCAGTATCCAAATTCCTAAAATATTGTTGTTGCTGAATTACGATGTAGCCCTAGAGCAGTGATGGTTAACCTTTTTGGTGCCAAGTGTCCAAAGCACACGTGCATGCACGTGAATGCACGTGCGCATGCCTAAACCCCCAAAATGCAATGCCAGTGCCCCCCCCCACACATGTGCCCTGCCCATGCATGCACCTACATCCCTGTACATGCACTCTGCCCCCCCTGCATATATGCTCCCTCGCACCGTTTTAGCTTCCAGATTGGTGCAGGCGGCTTTCCAGGCCCAAAATGGGACGCATGGGCACAGCACAAGGCCCACCACACCCTGTTTGGGCCTGAAAAGCCTCCTGCACCACTCTGCACATGCGCCCCACACATGCGCTGCAGAGACCCAAAGACGATCTGGCCAGTGGGAGCCGTGCGCACATGCGCAGTGGAGCTGGACTAGGGCGATGGCTGGCGTGCCTGCAGAAGGCTCTGCGTGCCACCTGTGGCCCATGTGCCATAGGTTTGCCATCACGGCCCTAGAGCCATAAGTCCAAGGGTATTGTTGATTTGCCTATCCCCTTCCCCCAACCTAAATATTTCAGGGCCTTTGATTAGCAGAACCCAATGAGACTTTATCCTGGGATAAAAATGTATTCTGTTGATGATTATGACCTGTTAACATTTTTCTCTGGTGTTCCTGTTTTTTGTTTTTGTAATTATGTATCTTTTTTGTATATCTTTGTAAGTGAGCTTTGTATAAATCCAATAAATATATAAAACAGTGCAAATGTGTTAAATGGAAGATAGAAAATTATTAGACAAATATGGTTATTTTTTTAAATGCCAAAATTTGAAGTTGCCTAAAATACTAAAAAGAAAAAGAAATTAACTCAGTGTTGTAAAATGGTTATCTTGATTCTGAAGTACTGCAGACAATTTTATCTTTGGTGCTTGGCTGGTGAACTTTCTGGTATGCTCAGCATCCAACTGATTTCTATATTTGGGAACGGAATGTGACTCAAAGTGGAAATGTGCTTCCCTGGCAATCTCCTGGCAACCTTCTTCAGGCTGTTATCACATTTTTAGTATGGCATGGGATCAGGCATGGCTATTTGAATATAAAAGGATAATGTTCAAAATTGTTGTAATTTCAGATAGCAATGCTGCATTATTTAGTAAATATTTTCTCATATGCAAGGCTGGGAATTAATAAAGATTCTTCTAAAACCATTGGGGATAGAATAAATTCACAATTTCAACTTTGTAAATAGTTTATATTTTTACATAATAAATACATTTATTATTTTTATAAATAATTCAAGGCAGAAAACATGCCTATTTTCTACACAACAACAAACCTATGAAGTGAGTTGGGTTGCTAGAGCGTGTGACTGCTCTAAAGCCGCCTTTCATGCCTAAGGCAGGACTAGAACTCACAGTGTCCTGCTTTCTAGTCTGATGCTTTAACCAATAGACCAAATTGGCTCTTCAGTTTAACATGACAATATCCTAAGAATATTTATATTACTTTAAATGTTGCATTAGCTTCAGTAACCACCATGTTGATTCCATTTAGATCTATATTGGTTTTTTATTGCAAGAATTGTTCACACTTTTGATTTAGTATGATGCAGGAAAAAGATCTAATGATGAATAACTTCCAAATTGCTTCATGTGAAATTAATATAATTTTTTAAAGTTATATAAATTGAAAAATCACTGGTAAATTGGGAAACGATTGGTGTTGTCAAACAATACAATATATAAATTCTTAGACCATTTCCAGAAGCATCTGCTGGACAGTAGGAGATGTCAGGAACAATAAACTTGTGGTTTGATGCTGCAATACTGCTTTCATCATTCTGATTAGAAGAGCCAGAATTTGCAAATGCTACTGATGGAAACTTAAGTCAGTCAGCCTCACTGAATAAAACTGGCACTCTGAATCAAGGGTGAAATCCAAAATTTTTCCCTACCGGTTCTGTGGGCGTGGCAGGGGAAGGATATTGCAAAATCTCCATTCCCACCCCACTCCAGGGGAAGAATATTGCAAAATCTCCATTCCCACCCCACTCTGGGGCCAGCCAGAGGTGGTATTTGCTGGTTCTCTGAACTACTCAAAATTTCTGCTACCGGTTCTCCAGAATCTGTTAGAACCTGCTGGATTTCATCCCTGCTCTGAATAACATATTATAATGATAGTGAATCTGAAACAATACAAAATCAATGCTTGGACTGTTATATACTTCAAAAGAAATAGAGGACAGAAAGTTAAATCTGTTAATTGTTTTTAAAGTGTAATTGTGTTATTTTAAAAAAATAAAATATTTTATACTTTACAAAATGTTGTGTATTTTTCATAGAAAGGAACATTTGCATTGAGGCTGAGGCCTAGCATATTTTATCAGTTTACAGTTTAAATATATACCAATAGAATTCTTAGAACTTTGTATATAGTCATTTCATATTCTTTTATGCCCTCTAGCCATTCTTGCTTGGAAATACCGGTATATTTAGTTATCAAATTATTAATGTTTACAGCTGCACATCGAACAGCATGAATTTTCAACCTCCAATTGATGGAGAAATGCAATCTGACTATTTTTTTGTTCCTTTATTTTCCATTGTGTATTGTTACTTAGTATTTTTGCAAATAAGGATTTCATATGATTTTACACCACTGTGTATCAATTGTTAAGTGACGGATAATTTATATAGCTATTAAGAAATATGAATTCAGAAATGAAAGTAGTAGTAAAGGTACAAAGGTATGCAATAGAGTAGTGTCCAACAAATTTGACAATTTTTAAGATGTATGGATTTCAATTCCCAGAACTCTCCAGCATCATGTACATCCGTATATCTTAAAATTGCTGACATTGACAAACACTGCAGTAGAGTTTAAAAGTAAATCATTTATTTGAAAAATAGATTTTTCAAGCATTAACATTAAGAAAAATCTATCAAAAGGATAGTAGTCAAAGTAGGTGTTTGTGACATTTCTATATAAAGTTAACGGTTTTCTCATTGTGTATATAATTGTATGTTCAACTGTACTATTTACATTTACAATGAATGTAAATATAAGTAAAAATGGAAATACTGAGTTTTCATCTTTTAATGTTACAAAGATAAAAATGTCTAAAGTTTCCCATTGAATAAAGTTTCCCAATGAAGTGTTTCGGCCAAAATGTTTAATAATTTTAAGGGATTTTTAATATTTGTATTATCTGTATTTTATCTTGGCTGTTCACCGCCCTGAGTCCTTCGGGAGTAGGGCGGTATAGAAATTTGATAATAAATAAATAAATAAATAAATAAATAAATAAATAAATAAATAAATAAATAAATAAATAAATAAATAAATAAATAAATTCTTGAAATAACATAACAATATGGCACATTATAATACAGAATAAAATTAATTCTAGTGGTAACTTAAAGTATAATGTATTAAATGAAATAATACTATTTATACATTTATTCGATTTCTGTACAGTAGCTTTGACGATAGTCTTAACTATATAATATTTGATACAATTCTCTTTTTACTAATCTGAAGTTCATTCTTATAATGACGATGCTCATTTTGGTTTCGCTCTACTGTGTGTACTGATTTAAGCCATTTCAGCTTCATGCAAGCTTCTTTGATGTCTCAGCAGCTTCAGTACCATTAATCACAATATCCTTCTGAGATGAGAGTCGGAAGCATGGTACTGTGGTGGTTATCTTTTATGTGGAGTTGATTTCAGTCGTCATTTGTAAAGGGTGAGTCAAAACTGCCCATTTTGTAGGTATATTATCTGATTGGTGCTTCCATTGAACTGGCAAAGTTCTTTAAAGAACTAGTTATCACTGGAGATAAAAAGTTTTTGATGAGATTCCACCCAGGCAAGTGTTCTCCAGTGACTGATCCTGTTTAGCTCCTGTGTTCACCAGGGAACTGTAGAACGTGAAGCAGCAGAAGAGATGACTTGACAACTTTGATGAAATAATATAAAGCTGAATCTGACCAAGCAGAGGTATGTGCCTGTGCTCAGGCCTACCTTGTGATAAGGAACAATAATCTGATATCTAGCAGCTTTATGTAAGGTGGCAGGCTTCCTTTTAGTGAGGAACCAAGCACAGCTTAGAGCATTTTGCTCTAAGATTCACTTGGATCTTGACTTCCCATGAAGAATCCTATGGGGTGTCTTGATTATATGAACTGGAATTTCCAGATTCTTGGAAATCTATATATGATTTCCAATACCTGGGCATTGACCCATATTCTTCCTTCTTTGGAGATCCAGTGGGGAGATAGACTGTCAAAACTGCTCTTTAGGAAGGTGTTTTTGCTAGTGGCCTTAAGAGAAGCTGTGGTGCTCCCTATTGAAAAGATGCTGTCTCAATCCAGTGATAAACCATTTCTGTATCGTTGTCAAAAAAATTACTTTTTTTTTTTTTTGCAAATCCATACAATTGCTAAAACGTAACATTGAGCATAAGAAGCTTTAGCTCAGGATTCAGAAAAACAAACAATGCTTGGAAACGTAGATTTGTGACAAAATGTTATAGAATGAGATTATCAGATGAGTGAAAAAATGAGAAATGTCTTTATCCAGATGAAATTATATGAAAAAAGAAAAAACCCTTGTAGCACAAGAATGGATTGCTTTAAATTTTTTGATCAGTACTTTTGTGAAGTAGTTTATTTTTATTTGAAATTACCTTACACAATAGATATGAACTATATACCCTGTTTTCCCCAAAATAAGACATCTCCTGATAATAAACCCAATCGGGCTTTTGAACGCATGGCAATAAAGCCAAGCGCTTATTTCAGGGTTCAAAAAAATACAAGACAGGGTCTTATTTTCTGGGAAACACGGTATTATACTATAATTTAAACATGTTTATTAAATAGAATTAAATTTCCTGTTATCTAATATAGTTCATATCTATTGTGTAAGTAACTGAAATTACCTTACACCATAAATATAAACTATACATTATACTATAATTTAAACATGTTTATTAAATAGAATTAAATTTCATGTTTTCTTTTCTTTGGATAAAATTTCTAGAAAAGCAACATTTTTCAAGGGGACTTGTTTGAATTCCTCTAAACTGGTTATTAATGATATACATTAATAACAAAAATGTATTTTTGAGATGCTAAGCACAAAGAGTCGTGCTTTTTTTGTTATTGTTTTGTTCTTGAGTTCCCCAAAACTGTATATCATGCATGATCTGGCAAACAGTTCAAGGTTTAGCTGGGTTAGATCAATATGTTCGGATCACTTTGTTTAGTAAGATCGATGGAATGTAATGAAGTCTGTTTTCCAATTCCCTGCTAAGGATCACTGCAGGGAATAAGAAGGTATCTATTTTATTATAAAGCATGAAAACATTATCTTTGAAGATTTCCCCCTTTTATTTGGCTATACCCTTCATTCTGTTTTGCTCAAATTTTCGATATCCCTTGCATTAAAGTACCCTAGGAAATAATCTTTCATTTTATGTCAGTTAATTTTGCTTAGAGCAGACATGTCTTTCCATACATAAGCCCATGAAAACACAAGGCCTCCATTTTATATTCTCTGTTATAACAATATCATCCTTTTTTATTTTTCCAGTCCCCTGGAATATTGGAAATAAATTATGGAAAGGAGCTCTGTCTTTCAACAGAGAAGGTCTCTGAAAACAAAACAGAATCAAATTTGGCATGGCAGGGGAAGAGAAACAATAACTTTGAAAATGGACTAAATCTGCCTGGGACTGCAAAGAAAAAAGACTCCCCCTATGACTCCCTATGTGACCAGCAGTTGAATGATGGTTCAGGATGCTACCTAAAATGCCAATAATAATTTTATTATTATTGAATGCAAATTTTGAGTTCCAACTTCTTAGAAGATAATCACATGAAATGTTGAAAAAAGCTAGAGAAATATCACATAAACTGTCTTCTTACTGTTTATAATAGTTATATGATAATGCAGTACGAAATTAATTCTTTTCCTCTTGCTGAAAGGAGTGTTCATTTTATTACTTCATAAATGCCAAGATCATGTAATGCTATTGAGGTGGTCACCTAATATTCTAAAAAGACGTTCTTTCCTCTTCCATTAAAGTAAAGGAAATGATTTAATCATTGCTAACTAATGAATACCTTAGTGATTAGGTAACCCACTCTTACAAGTAACATTTAATTTCATCATTTTAAAACTTTTTTAATATAATAAAGATAGGCCAAAGTTCTTAGACATAGAATGACATTGAAAAAAAAAATCAGTTTTTATTCCCTATAATGATGAATAGTATTTGGGGTCCAATTAAAATGACTTCATTTTTTTTAGTTAACAGAGTGCCTCTCTTGTTCTGTTTTCTCACCATTGATATGATAGAACCCAAATCAATTTATAATGCCATGTACTTACCGTAGCAGGGCCCAAACCCTCTATCTAGGAAACCAATGATATTTTTATTAAGAAGATTGCAGGTTTGTTTGCAAGAAATATGACAATAAAATTCATTTTTTTTCCTCATCATGATTCGGAATTAGCTTCAATAAATTAATAATTCAGGAATTTATTTCTATCCAAACCAATAAAGATACAGTATCGAATTAAAGATGGCATAGAAGTGCTTTAAAATCCAAAGCAATTTGCAGTTAAATTTACAAAGCATCCTTGTCACTGATTACATTAATAATCTGATTTGGGTGCAGTCACTGTTCAGCTAGAACTTTAAATTCTTCTTTGTAGCCTATTAAGATGGCTCTAGGCTGATTAGCATATATATTAGTAGTGTCTTTCAGTTGGTTCGGTAATGCATCAATCTTTCTGGCCATTTCCTGTTTTTGTTATTGCAGTTTTTGGATTGTCATGTGTTTTAGAAGTCCATGAAATGTGTAAGCAGCACAAACAATTTCTAGAGTGATTATTTATAGTGATTCCTGAAATCTTTTCAGAGTGAGTAAATCAAGAACTGTGGTTAGAATGCAGTACTGCAGGCTATTTCTGCTGACTACCGGCTGCCAGAATTTGGCAGTTCAATTCTCACCAGCTCAAGATTGACTCAGCCTTCCTTCCTTCCGAGATCGGTAAAATGAAGACCCAGATTGTTGGTTGCAGTAAGATGACTCTGTAAACTGCTTTGAGGGGCTGTAAGGCACTGTCAAGTGGTATATAAGTCTAATTGCTATTGCTATCATGTAAATTTACTTTCTTCAAAGCTGTCATTGAGTGCACTAGCTATTGGTCACCAAGTTTAAGTATGCAGGTATATAATTTGGAAACTCTTTGTAAAACTAGGAATTTGGAATAGGAGAATAATTTATTTTATTATTAATTTACTGTTATTTGTATTTTAAAATTAATTTGAGCTTGACTTGTAATTAACTTGTTGGCTATAATACACTTCAAAGTGCCCATTGGAAATTTCCAATTTCCTAAGCCAAACCTGAATTTTGTGACTAGAGCGATGTTCTCCTACATTGTGGCTTGTATGAGTAATTTTCACTGATGTTTTAAATACAGTTTTCCCTGGTTAAAACAATCATTAATTAGAAATAGTGTTCTCTTTTTTCCTCTGAAACTTTTTTCACTTATATTAAGGAATAAATATAAAAATGTTATCACTAAAACTATAGCTCTATCAAATTGAAAATAAGTAGGCTAATAATTTTTTCAAAGGTATGCATATAGAAAAAGATTGTGTAAATCTATCACCTCTGCAGGCTCCTCATTTTCATTGTTTCATAAAAAGGAAATATTTAAAATGCTTATCCAGAACTTCATTAAAATAATGTTATTATAAATTTCAGTTCTCAAGAGGCAAATGTTTTTGTATTTGTTTCTAATTTTGTACTGTATAGAATAAGTCAGAATCGGCGAAAGATTGTGGGGGTGCTACAGTGATCTTAAGTTCAAAACAAAGTAGCTTTTTCGAGGGGGTCTGCTGTCTGCCATAACTTCAAATGGTTGCTAGGTAACCGGTCGTAAGTTGAAGGCAGCCTCTATAGAAAATTAGATTCCTGGTATGTTGAGCTCAGTCTTACCACATATTTTCTAGTTTTGTTTTTTTTTATATGGAAAAGCAGCATTTCTTCTTTGCACTTCAGTTTTTAATGCTGATTTTGTCTGAAGTAATAAAGGAATTGTGCCTTCTCAACTAGAGCCCCTGCCAAATTTTATGTGTTTAAAAATGTCAGTGATTTTATTAGTACTGTGAATGATTGCTCAAGCATTGGCTAAGTGATAATACTATATTCTAGTTATGAAAAACTTAACAAAATATAGGGATCTGTTTTGTTTTTAGGAACCTGGTTACTTTGTTGCTTTCCAATTGGACATTGTATCTTGCAGAACATAAATATATGTGTAAATTGCCTTACTTTAAATTATTTCAGTATAGGGCTAACTAATTGAGTCAAGTTGTAGCAAGTTTAAGAGCAAATTATTAAGGTTGATCAGCTACATAATAACACAAGCCATCAATATCCATTAGGTTATATTGCTTAGCTTTCATTAGGAACATTATTTTGCTTTAACTTCTTAAAAATTCTAGACACTGCAGAAAATTGTAAGAGCTCATTACTGAATACTCTGTAACCTTTAGTCAGCACAAACCGAAAACCAAACTTGGAATTAATTCCATTATGTACAAATTAATACTTAAAAATGCAATGTATCACACACAAAATTATATTCTTTCTAATTTGGAATTGGAAATCAAGTATCATCCAGAGACTTTAGGGAGATTTTAAATAAGGATGTCTTTCTGATTTGTATGCTAGTTTATAAGACATGTATAAACTGACTAGAGTAGCTGATCTGGCGCATTTTTGTTTTAATTGAATTGGGAATTGCAGACAAGTACAAATGGAGGATAAGAAAATATGTATTTGAGCAGTTTAACAGACAACTGAAACAAGTTTCACATATTTTGATTATTTCATTCCTTTTACACATAATTAGAATGAGGTAACACAGTGGTTCTCAACCTGTGGCCTGTGGACTCCTGGGGGGCCACAATGCCATCGCAGGGAGTCTGCGAAGGCGTGAAGAAATGTTATGATTTAAATTTTGAACTAAGTTTTGGGGATGTGGGGTCATCGCCTGTCACCACAAAACTGTATTTTCTCCACGGTGAAGAAAAGGTTGAAAAGCACTGGAAAAGAGTCTTATTTTCAAAACTGTAGAATTTCCTGGAAATTTTATATCAAATTTAATATTGCTAAAAGTGACACTGCAGGATCATTTAATATCCATAATGCTGTGTCTTAGTTTAGCTTAGCCTTAGCAAAACATTTCAAGCCAAATCAAAGATTACAAAGTCTAGTTCAGTGTATCACAACCTCTTGACTTTAAGAGGTACTATCCTGAGTTGGTATTGACTTATGAAGTATGGCAGGCCTTGTTTACACATATTGCTAATGGATAAACCATGATCAGCAAACCTCAAAGGCTGAATCCGTACAACAAATATCTTTGTAGCATAGTATAATATATAGCTACAGACATGGAATTATATACATTAGTGAATTTTCTCTTAGAATGGTTCTATACAGTTTTGTGACTTTGACTTCCTGCCAAATAGGTTAGATACAGAAAGAAACACAATAAAGACAAATACATTTCACTTTTTAATGTGGTATATAAAAAGTACCTGAATAACAACATGATTGAGTTATAAAGAGTTCCTCATTGTATGTTTACACTTTAGGTTGGTGGCAAAATAAATGTATTAAACTCCTGAATCATACACCCCTTTTTATATACCAACATTATCTGACAATTGCACTTTATATTAATAAAGTTAATATATATTTTATTGTTGCAAGTTTAAGAGTTTTAAAGAAATAAGTTTTTAACATTTATCTACAGGTACTTCTTGACTTACAACAGTTCATTTAATGACAGTTCAGAGTTACAACGGCACTGAAAAATGTGATTTATGACCGTTTTTCATAGTTACGACCTTTGCAACATCCCCATGATCATGTGATGAAAATTCAAATGCTTGGCAACTGGCTCATACTTACGACTTTTGCTGTGTCTCAGGATCACGTGATCACCTTTTGCAACCTTCTGACAAGCAAAGTCAGAAGCCAGATTCACTTAACAACTGGGTTACTAACTTTACAGTTGCAGTGATTCCCTTAACAATGGTGGCAAAAGAAAGGTCGTAATATGAGGCACAATCCACTTAAATGTTTCACTTAACAACAGAAATTTTGGCTTCAATTGTGGTCATAAGTCGAGGACTACCTGTATACATAGTCCTCGACTTACTACCACAATTGAGCCTAAAATGTCTGTTGTTAAGCGATACATTTGTTAAATGGATTTTATATTTTATCTATGTATATTATATTATATTATATTATTATATTATATTATATTATATTATATTATATTATATTTATTATATTATATTATATTATATTATATTATATTATATTATATTATTATATATATGAGAGAGAGAGAGCAAATGTGTGTGTATTGTAATTGGAACCAGCAACTTCATTTTACATAGGAAGTCACATGATTGCAGGTATGCTTTCTGACTAGAAAGAGACCAGACTTACTCAATTTCACACCTTTGGCTTCTCTTTGCCTCCTAAACATTACTTTGTCCTTTGGAATTCCTTAGTGCTTGCTTATTTGTACTGCAGCCCAGGAATGGGAGCCATGGGCTTACTATACAAACAGTTTACTTTCTGAAATGCCTTTCCCTCCAGACTTTCCACTCAGCAAGGGTGAAAAAGAGAGAAGACACTGTGAAGGTTGTAAATGATTGTAAATGGGCTGTAAAGTTATTTTGTTAGCAGAATCATAACTTTCAATGGTTGCTGAAAAGAATGGTTGTTGAAGACTACCTGTAAATTAATACAATTGACATCTAAAAGCAATACAAAGTTATGGATATTTTGTAGAATTCATTTTTATAGTTCCATCCACTATTTGAAAACTGAAGGTATTTAAAATCCTTTTTTTTCCTTTTGTCAAAATGCCTTCTGTTTGCACACTATCACTTAAAATCCAAACTAAAATATTGACATATGGCTGTTTTAGCCTTCAGATTCCAAATTTGGGATATATTTAAAATGCCAGCTCTGAAATAAATATTACAAATTTAAAATTTGTTAAACTTCAAAAGCTGAATTTTTGTTTTACATTCCAAGCTACACAGTATACAAAAAAAATATATGAAGTACTTATAATACAATTTCAAGTTGAAATAAGTGATTTTTAGGAAAATAATATGGACAAAATTTTAAAGAAGTTTAGGGGTTTTCCCTCTCCATAATCTTTTTTGTTTTGTGTGTTATGTCCAACAGTCTTAAAAGTCACCAAAAACCTTGTGATGTACCTTAATTAACAGTAGTAAGGAGTACTGTGTTCCCTGCCTTGAATTATTTATAAAATAAAAGTAGGATATAAATAAATAAATATTCCTCTTATTAATTCAGTTCTTCAAACAGGTATCACTATCACTTTTTTCATTAAGCTAGATTATTAGATTATTTATTAGATTGAAAACATAAAAATGTATAAAACTACTTTTGAAATTGTCTGTGATGGACTGTTGAAACTAAAGATATTATGGATATTAACCATGCATGCTTTCTACACATCCTTTTTGCTGCTAAAATATTAGGAAATCCCAATTTCTTGCAAAATGTGAGTGCATAAATAATGACTAAATATAATGAGAAAAAATATATTGTTAATTTAATAGCACAAGCAAGAAATGATAATTGTCATTTTTTTCTTGATAGCAATATTTCTACATTGATTTTAGAGTAAGCTGTTGAAAATTATCAGAAAATTAATAAAGTAGTAGATGGACCAAAATAAGCCTTTTGTTAAACATCTTATTGTTACACACACACACACACACACACACACACACACACACACACACACACACACAGGCTGGGATTAGGCTAAAGAGAACAATATTAAATGACTCTCTTGTTTTTAATCTGCAATCAATAGTTTGGCATAGAAATTAAATTAAATGGTAGAAATTGTGATAATAATTTAATAACTAAAAATAAGAGAATTAGAGAATTATTGTTTCTGTAGTAATTAGACAAAATGTCTTCTCCCTTAAATCCCTTAAATCCTGTATATGGACAGTAAATATTTTTTGTGGGCATGACATTAGCTTCTTCTTTTATAGTCACTTAATGTTCAGAGAACAATGAAATGCAATACTGAGTAGAATATCAATTTCTATAGTCATTAATAATATAAGTAAACCATGTGACCCATCTGTAACAATTTGCTATTCAATCAGCCTCAATACCAACCAGTAAAAGTTATAATTAAAAGCATTATTTTCACTTTTGTAGTCCATATGGTGGAAAAGGCTAGGAATAAAAATCGTTGCATTTTAATAGCACTAGAAATGCTATCTGTCATTCAGTTAACATACAAACAAGTGAAAAAGGAGTGCAATTTATTTGTAACCTTTATATAATACTACTGTTATTTTTATGTGGTTTTGCTTCTGTTTTCATCAGCTTCATGACCTATTGGAAAATAAAATATAAATTAAACATTAGTAAGTCCCACTGCTTTCATATAATAATACTATAGAAAATGTTTATACATTTGGTTTCTAATAAAACATTGGAGAAGATATTTGTTCAGAAGACTAAATCAATTTGTAGCCATTCTATCATAATAAGGGGAGGGGAAAGCCAGAGAAATTGATCAGATTTTTTTTGGTCAATTTTTTGTTAATCCTTTTAATATTTACCATAGCTTTTATCTACAGTTTACCACTCTGTAAATTGAAATTAAATTACAAAATGTGTAAAATAATTATTTTATCCTCAACTTTATTCAGAGTAGTAGTTCTTAAACTAATTTTTTCTCTTGTGGTCCTTTCTCTTTTAAAATTTATGGAGGACCTCCATCCCAAAGAATTTTTCTTTTTATTGTTAAATTTATTGATATTTACTACATTTAAATTAAAATTAGTGTAGTTAGTTTAAATTAACATTAGTTGCCACTACCACTTCTCACAATTATTTGATTGGATTTTAATATTGTGTCATTTTTCAACATAGGCTGGAAAATAAAGAGTCTTTTAAGATTGTTAACTCGTTCCTGAAAAATTAAAGAAAATCTCCCCCCCCCCATCTCTCTCTCCCTCCCTCCCTCCCTGCCTGCACAAGTTCTCATAAAGATGTATGCCATCAGATATTGCTTGGGAAGAACTTGCATTCCTTTTTTAGGGAACCTCAGAATAAGGGAAGGAAAACAGACCAAACAATCACATGATACATAAAGATTTTCCAGAGGGAATCTTCTTACCATGTCAGGTAACAGGGCTGCAAATAAATACAGTAGCACTAAGGTGTGGAATGAAGGATGGTGCAAGACACAAGAAAGAGTGGGAGGAATAGAGCAGTGGTGGGTTGCTCCCGGTTCGTACCAGTTTGCAAGAACCGGTAGTAAAAATTTGTAGTAGTTTGGAGAACTGGTAATAATGTTGGGTGGCCATGCCCCCGAACCGGTCCCTGGCTCGGTCGCCACTTGCTTATGCTGCCCACCTCATCAGAGGCTTTTTTTTTTTTTTTACTTTTAAAACCATTTTTCTACAACCTCTTCGGCAGAAAAATGCTTTTAAAAGTAAAAAAAAAAAAAGCCTCTGATGATTGCGCAGCTCAGCTGGAATCATCAGAGGCTTTTAAAGGCTTTTTTTTTCTACAACCTATTCGGCCAAAGAGGTTGTAGAAAAAAAAATGCCTTTAAAAGCCTCTGGCGATCCCGGCTGAATTGCCTGATCGTCAGAGACTCCTAAAAGCATTTTTTTCTGCAACCTCTTTGGCCGAAGAGGTTGTAGGGAAAAAAAATGCCTTTAAAAGCCTCTGGCGATCCCAGCTGAGTTGCCTGATCGTCAGAGACTCCTGAAAGCATTTTTTTTCTGCAACTTCTTCGGCTGAAGAGGTTGTGGAAAAAAAAATGCTTTTAAAAGCCTCTGGCGATCCCAGCTGAGTTGCCTGATTGTCAGAGGCTCCTAAAAGCATTTTTCTCTGCAACCTCTTAAGGTTGTAGAAAAAATGCTTTTAAAAGTTAAAAAAAAAAAAAAGTTGGCCACGTCCACCCAGTCACATTACCCCCCACCAAGCTACGCCCACAAAATAAGTCACACCCACAGAACCGGTAGTAAAAAATTTTAGAACCCACCCCTGGAATAGAGCATATTTCCAAATATTCAAATATGTATGGTTGCCATATTTTAATTGTATGTACTTCAACTTGCATTTTCTTCTGTTTGCAGTCTTAAGCATTTGTCTCGGATTTGTCTCAAATTTATAATTTATTATTAGCTTGCAAGAAGTGATCATCATGATAAAGATCTTACAAAATTTTTATGTAGAGTACATAGCATCTTGTATCTACAAATTATAAAAGGATATTTATTCTTCTACTAATGTAAACAAAAAGTAATATGATAGAAGTCTGTTCCGTACAACTGTATCTTTTCCTGTCCTGCACAGCTGCAGCAAGATCCTGGGAAAAATAAGTTTGTTTAAAGAGATGGCAACATATGTTATGTCCCTTGTGCACAATGAGAAATGTATTTTTCCCTTGGAATCTGAAATTGCTGCAGTCTTATTCTTGCACTGTAAATACGTTCGCCAGAGAATGTTTTACCAACTTAAAAGAGGTTCTTAAACATCTAAATATTTTGTTAATGACATTGGCGTTACCAGTTACATCCCATTCAAAAATTCTGCTAGTACTAAATACTTGTTTAATAGGATCTTTTTGGCTACAGTATGTACAATATAAATGGGATCAATTAGCAATTAAAATTCCTAATAGTTGTTAAACAACCGAAGTGGTAATTATGCAAAATGTATCATGTGAATAGAAGAATCTCCAAAAAAAAAAAAAAGTGTGAATGACATGTTTCACAGAATATTCTTAGTTCATCAGATAGTCATCAGGCCTCCAGAAAGCCATTAACTGCTGATTTCCCCCCATACACTCTACAGCCAGATTAAATCCTGGAGGACTTTATCTAAATAGAGGTAATTTTTGGATTGAGGTGGTCTTTCCTTGTTTTTGTTGGATTTTTGTTAATGCTGATAGCCATCCAGAGTTGTATTTTCCAAGATGGGCAGCCATATAATTCTAATAAAATAAATTAAAATATTTTTTATCCACAATTTAATAATCCATGAAGTTTCAGGTCTGTTAGGGCAATAGGATATATGATGCAATTCCCATCTAAAGTTTTCAAAGTAACTTAACATCCATCCAATTGCTTTAGAGGAGAGATTTTATTTCATAGACCCTTTTGTTTTTTCCAAAACAGTCTTCAGTTTTTTTCATGCAATGTATTTCTGGATCTATTTCTGCACATCATAAATTATTATTGTTATTCAGATTTGGAGACTACACAAGTCCAGAAAGATTTTGAGTAATTTACAGTTAAAATATGATCATACATACTAAAACTACAAATGTAGAAGTATTATGAGGACGTCATCATTTAAATTCAACTTTACCCTTAAGAATCATGGTATACTTTGAATGTCCTTGACCTAGAAAATGTAGCTAGTGGAATAGATTAGAAATAAAAAAACTTGATGTAAGATTGTGTAATGCAGTGCTCCCCACCTTTTGGGCACCAGGGACCGGTTCCGTGGAGAGAGGTTTTTCCACTGCCCAGAGGGGACATGGTTTTGCATGCTTCCTGCATCCTGCGGATGGGCTTTGCTTGCTTGCGCAACCCAGTTTCTGACATGCCACAAGTCGGTGCTGGTCTATGGATCGGGGGTTGGGGACCCCTGGTGTAATATCATACATTTATAGTTACTAATATTATGGTTAGGGAACTTAAAGCCTTTGTTTGTACTTGCAGTCATCAGGACCTGTCTAGATTTTTTTTTTTTTCCTGGCAAAAATAAAAGAACAAAAGCAAAAAAAGAATTTCTTCCATCAGGCTACTGAAGCCGAATTATTTAGGCAGAAAAATACTTGCTCTTGAACAGAATATAATGTAACTCAGGGTTGAACTGTTGGTTCTTGGTGTTCTCTGGGCTTGTTTTCTTGCAAATATTTCATTACTTGTCCAGGTAACATCAGTGTGGGGGGAAATTGGGATTTGCTGGTTGTCAGTATATAGTACCTTGTCCCACCACTGATGAAGTCTATGAGGAAACATCTGTAAGAAAACAATCAAGCTCAGAGACTATCAAAAAATGCACCAGAAAGACACATCTCATCCATGGAATAATACAGTAATAAATTAAATAGGTATTCTTTCATGATGCTCCAAATTTGCTGCTTGAAGCAGTTTGTTTAATGATAGGACTTGGGTCTCTCTTTCAGTATGTTTAATGAGTTGTTAGTCTCCAATAAAGAACATTTTATAGGGAAAAATCAAACGTAGGGAGAAAATAAAATTATTTGAAACAAGGTACCAAAATGGTTACAAATTTTCAGCTCTGCAAGGAAAATCAGACTAAAAGTCAATGCCTTGTAGCTCAGGACTACTTTTATTATAACAGATAGAGTAATAGAATCTTTCCATGTTGAATCTGCTTTCTTCACCCCCATTATATCTTTGTGTGAACATCTCTTATCTGACATCTTTTCCTCAAGTTAAATCTTTTTTTGGCCAAGCATATATGGCCATTTTCTCAAGTTACTCTCTTGGTAGCTCAATCAATCTGCTTATCTGTTGTAGCCTTGGTAATGGCTCTTCCAATTGCCCTTCAAGGTCATTCCCTGTGCCCTCTATACAAACAGAATGTGTTCGTTATAATTATTTGTAGAAGCACTGAGAAGATAGGCAACTTGCCAGTTTGAATTGCCTTTCAGATGTACTAAATGTCAGTGGGCCTTATCCTAATATAATGGTCTGGCACAAAATGCATCGTTGATGAAGAGTATTGCCAGTCCAAGGCATAGTTGTGATTTGAGAATAGCAAGAAGCCCTTGGATGTAAAATGTTTAAAACATGCTTAATTTTGATAATCCCTTGTGCTTGGTGTACTGTTGAAGTTGACTGTTCAAATAGCTCTGAATGGTCTGGCAGCAGCTGTTTGATTAAAAACTGAGTACCAGCCTATCAGGATACCTTTGAACTGGCAGTTTCCCAAGTGTGCAGGATTGCATTTCATCTGTTTACTATCATGACAGCTGGAGCTGTTTAGTTGCTACTCAGTAGTTTGTCTTCCTCCAGTGGCCAAAATTCCACTGACTGATTACAATGAAAGGAAAAAGTTAATGAAGGCATATGTTAAAGTGGTTTAAAGCTACAGAGGGGTTGGAGGATGCAGGAACAAATACATTACAAGGCATTATTGTTGAAAAAGTTACCCTTTAAATAACATATTTAAATTAACAATACGGTTTTGATACATGCATTTATGTTTAATCTAATTGACTTTATAGTTTGTTTACAGGTCAGTGTTAAGAGGTTAAATAAAACTAACAGCAAGAATTGCTGCAGGTCAACTATATGAAATACGTTATGGAGAAAACTGGTTATATTGTAATGATATATTTGAGAGTCCTGTTGCATTCAATACTTGGGCAGGATGATAAAATGGGAAAGTTTTACTTCATTGGACAAAAATTGTTACAAAAGGTGTTAAATTGTAGTCCAAATATGGTAATCATAATCTATTGGAAATCAAATATATGAAGATTGTTTTATAAATTATGAAATGGTTGCTAGTTTACATCAATTACATCAATTATTCTAGATTTATACTCATAAGAGAAATTCGTCTCAATTTCATTTTCATCCATGGATCCTAAAGTACATATGGGAAGCAGTACTGCATTTTTCTGAATCTTTTATAGCATTCTTGTTTCTTTATTCAATTCTCCATTAATATTAAAGTGTTTGTTTTTATATACCAATTGGTTGGTTGGTTGGATGGATGCATAGAAGGGTACTTTGTTTTACTTCTACTAATGATCCCAGAACAGTGTTTACATTCTAATGTGGGGTAGCTTTAAAGTTGAAACTATCCTAAAATTATCAAGATGGCTTTAACACTGAATAAGACTTTTTAAAGTTGAATTTTGTGACATCCAGAACTTTAAGGCGATTGCATCCGCTGTTCAAGCAGAAGGACTGTGCCTATTTATTTATTTAGATTAATAAAGACTATATATCTCACCATGGACTCTGGATGATATACAATTAAAACCAATGCAATACCTAAAAACAGGGAAACAATATGACATTTTCCCACTCAGTCATGTAGTGTAAGCAGTATTCTACACTACACTACAGTCTTTGGAGATACTTGCTGTGGGTTTTGTCTTTATAGCTATGTTAGTGTAGTTTTCTCCCATCCTTAAATCAGAAAAAGTATATCAATTTCAGCTGTGTGTGTCCCATGGCCTTTCTTTTACCATGCCTCAGCAAAAAAATCGAAGACGTTTTGTTCACACTATTTAATCAGATGAATTCTCTGATGTAACTTTGCTGTCAAGAAAGCAAACCACCAATCATTCATCTGAACATGTTGCAATATAGGAATATTTATTTATTTACCCTTAAGCTTTATTGCTTTATCATACATTTACTGTATGATAAGAGAAGGAAAATTCTGTAAAATAGTTTCATAGATGTTGCAAACTAGAGATTGTCAAGTTTCCTGAAGTTGGCATCAAAAATTTAAATAAAATGGCAGCATCTGTGAGATCTTTTCAGGGCATTGTCAGTTACCTCAGAGAAATGTAAAATCAATGTAAATAAATTCAATAACTCTGTCCCTCTTAAAAATATACTTACTATGGGTTTGTCTTTATGATTAGAAAAATCTTACTTGAAATACAAAGCAAAGAACCCTAAGCCCTCAGTACTCTTGTGCTTCTAGAGTTGGTTTCCCTTCCTTCTGAAGCTAGTTTTCTCTTTGTTTTTAAACTGGTGAAGAACCTCCTGTTTGTCCCGTCCTACATTTGTCTGTTTCTGTGAATGCTAGTTTCATATCCTTCCCCTTCTTTACATTTTTTCCCACCAAGCATAAGCACACATACAGATAGTGCTCAACTTAACAACCACATTGATCCCAAACTTAATGTTACTAAGTGAGACAGTTAAATGAGTTTTAGCCCATGTTATGACCTTTCTTGCCACAGTTGTTAAGTGAATCACTGCAGTTGGTAAGTTAGTAACACAGTTGTAAAGTGAGTCTGGCTTCCCCATTCACTTGCTTGTCAGAAGGATACAAAAGGTGATCACATCACCCAGTCTCAGGACACTGCAACTGTAATAAATACATGCCAGTGGCCAAGCATCTGAATTTTGATCACTTGACTGTGGAGATACTGCAAATGGTCATAAGTCACCTTTTTTTAGCTCCTTTGTAATTTTTAATGGTCACTAAACAGCTGTAAGCCGAGGACCACCTATACAACATATACCACATAGGTTCCTGACAATGAATCCAGTACTATGAGAAAAAGATAGTGTGTCCTGTCAGAGAAACAATAACCATTCAGGACAGGAAATTTACCAAGCCATTTGGAATTTAGTAGTTCTTCGTTTGTGACTTTATCATCCCCAGGTTTGTTTTCACAGCACCCTGAATTGTTCATATGAAAATCCGATGTTTGTATGGAACAATGGACCAGATTGGCAGGTAATTGCGGTATATATTTTCCACTGGTCACTACTTGTAGCACTTTCCAAAAGCAAGTTTGTAGAAATTTTGTATTTGAATTGTGATTCCTGATTCATTATTTATGTTACATATAAGACAAAAATGATTTTAAATTTCTGATTTCTAGTTTGTAGAGGATTCTCAGTTTAAATTAACATGAGGCTTTTTTCATTAATTTCTTTTCCACATCCTTGGTGTTTAAATGTCAGGAGGAAACAAGCCAGCAGAGTAGGGCAATATGCCTTGACACACTCCTTGTCATAATATTAGGCCAAAACTCCTTACTATTATATGCAAATATGGCTACTGGATGAAAAGAATAAAAAGAATTTGAAAGCAGCTCTTGTTTTCATTGACCCTGAAATAGTTAGGTCATTTTTATAAGAATCAGTATTATGACACTGAAATATGTCTCATTGTTTACAAGTGCAGCCATTCAGAGAAACATTGAAATGTTTTATCCATTCAGTTAGAATGACTTTAAAATCACTTAAAATTAACAAAGAAGAAAACCTGATAGCAAGCTCAATTCTTCTTATTTGATTTAGAATTTATGAAAAATAGACTAGAATAGTATGGATGTTAATATACATCAGTGACTTAAGTAACCAAAATTATTTTAATATGATTGTAACTATAGGAAAAAAACATATTTTATTGTTATATATCAGCTTGATTGATTGCCATCTAGTTGGGTTAGCTCTCAGCCATCACATAGATTGATCTCAGGGATGACCAGTTTCTGGCCTATATTCTTAGGTCTTCCAACAATGCATCCATTGCCACTGTAATTGAGTCCATGCAACTTCCTGTTGGTTGTTCTGTTATTCACTTTTCTTCCAAGTTTCCAGCATTATAGACTACTATGGAGAGTTGCATGTGTCCAAAATATAATGAGCTTGGTAATGAAAAAAATGTGACTGTATTTCTTCTGGGTTTTTTTCTTTGCTTGCCTATCAATTGTATTCTCAGGTGTCTTTTATTAAATACCACATTATATAGAAAAAGAGCCTGCACATACAAGCTATACCATACCTGAGTTGGTGATGCTGATAAAATACATGCACATGTATTAATAACTAATAAATGTTGTCCTCATGTAATTGGTGAGCTATTCTTCTCAAGATCCTGAACCTCTTGTAGAGATTTGGGGACTTTTCTGAAATTGAGTAATGTAGTGTAAAATTATGAAATACATTATCTCTATATTACTTCTAGCACTTTCAGGTTAGAGAAATTAGTTTATATTATAGAATAGTAGAATTAAAAGGATAAAAAGCAAAACACTCTTGCTGGAGAATGAGACACATAACAACTGTTTGCAAAACATTATTAGAGTCAAGCTATTCTCAAGATAGAAGTTTAAATGAATGAATATGTAACAACAGCAATAACATTGCTGTTGTGAATTTGCATATGCGGCCTTCAGCCTTGTACTTTTACAAGAAGAGCAGGTGGCTTGCGCCTCTCCTTACTCCCAACTACTGAACCTGTGGCCTGCAGATGATGAAGCATCTGGGGGCCATACATAGATTACCTGCTCTGCAATTTTAGAAAATACTTTCTGAAATATCTGACTGTGTTGCACTTGGAATTGCTGGTATTAAACTCTGAAAATTCTTTATTATTATGTTTTTAATTAAATAATATTTTAATTAAGTATCCAATCAATTTTACATAAGATTGCAAAGAATTGAACAATCTTTTGTTTTTCAGTTTAAACTATTTTTTCTCATTGGTTCTTTCTGGATCCTCTTAAAGTTATCTCAAATTAGAAATGAAACATTGGTAACTGGACTAGAATCAAAGATGAACCTCTACATTTATTAGGTACAAAATCTTGCACATCGAAGGATTCATTTCATAGAAGTACATTTCTCCTGGCTGTACAAAAAAATTAGAGGGACTTAATGCTCCTAAAGGGGCCTCCCTGATACCTTATATGTTCATTTTTAAAATAGTATGTATTAATTTTGAAATTTGCAGTTTTCCTCTAGTCTAAAGATGTGTAATTTCCAAGAAAGAAAAGTTTTTATAGGATTTTACATCTGTACATTCTTTGCAGTTAACCATATCTAGCAGATATGTCAAAGTTTTATAGTTATTGTAACAAAATAGTTAAGCGTTAAAATGCGTCATCAATTGGATATTCCATGAGCTTGTTTTTCTTCATTTAACATCTAAGATTTAAATGTACATAAGGCAACATTGCCAGTGTTTTGACACAAGAGAGTGGAGTTTGCTGATTTTTTTATACAGTACATAACAGCTTGTCCTAACTCCCTTGATTGTGGTTGTTGTAGTTTTGTATGTCTGTTGTGATTGATCTACCTCTGCTAGTTGGCTGCATTGTTTCTTTTTAGATTGGTTCTGCCTTGTGTTGTCTTTTATCTGTATGTTGTACGGGATCATGTGCCTCAGGTTGTTTGCTTAGTATAGAATAGTATCATTAATTGTACTACTGAATGAATTTTAATAAATGCAATTTATCTCAATGTTTATCAGAGGAATTCCTATCTGCATCGAAACTTTAAAGGTAGAGATTTCAGCAATAAAAATTACTTATCTTAAAAATTACTTATTTTTGTCATATTTTTGTCACTTTAAGATAGTTCTCAACTTATGACCACAGTGGAGCCTGAAATTTTGGTTATAGGTTGTTGCAATCATAATCTGAGGCACCACATAATCAGGCACAATTTTATGACTACTTTTACAACAGTTGTAAAGTAGGTCACTGTGGTCATAAAGTGAAGTCTAAATTCATACTCCTGAATGGGCATTTTTAAACCAGAAATCAGCAAAAAAAAAAAGGGCCCAAATTGCAATCACATGGCTAGGGGATGCTGCAACCAGTCATAAATGCAATACTGACTTTTGCCAAGTGCCCAAAATGTGTTTGAATGATAGCAGGGGGCAGCAGTTGTAACTTTTGTTGTAAGTAAGTAACTTTTTAAAAAAGTCTGTTGTAACTTTAAGGGTTAGTTAAACAACAAGTTGTAAATTGAAGATTACCCTATATCTTCATGAGCGTCTTATGTAAAACTTTTTCTTAGATTATATTCCTGCCTCAGACTTGGTCCTCTTTTATCTGACCATTGTCTTGGTAGTAGGTCGTCTTCGGTTCTCTCAACACATAATGTTAACTCACTACATGTATTAATGATAGAACTACTGTCTCTTTTCCTTTCCTTTCCTTTCCTTTCCTTTCCTTTCCTTTCCTTTCCTTTCCTTTCCTTTCCTTTCCTTTCCTTTCCTTTCCTTTCCTTTTCACTTACCAGTAATTACTTTATGTGTCTTGTTTTTTATTTCCTTCATCTTCCTTTCTGACTTCTTCATATGGGAACTGATTCCTTATAGTGAATACTGTCATGTTCCATAACTAGTGAAGGATACCATTTCAAAGATGGGGTGGGAATAAACATGTTCTGAAATATTAAAAGTGGTAGCAAATTGGTAAAATCGATTTGTATATTCATTCTTACAGATACCACAGTGTGTATAACCTCTGAACTTCTGACACAATACAAAGGACGAAGCTTGCATCAGAGTCCTATAAGTTGGAACAAAAAAAAGATGAAGTCTCACACTATTATTTTGAATATTTAAAGCATGAAAAGACCCTATGAATCATATCATTAATTAGATATAATTTAGCATATTTTATTTTCTGCAAAAAAAAAAGCTAATAGGAATTCTGCAGCCCAGAGGACTTAGAAATTCTAATTGGATGGCAGTCTTAGTAATAATGATAATAACTGATGACAAAGCCTGTTGAATGGTCATAGAATCATGCAGTTGGGAAGCAGGAATTATCAAGCATCCCAGGCAAATGATCATCCAATCTGTGCTCTAAAACATCCAGTAATGAACAATTCATAACTCCAGGAAGCAGGCTTTATAGTTTTCAAGGGTAAGAATTTATCTTCATTTAAAGTTTGTAAAGCTTCATAAAGCTTCCATATGTATCCTGTGTTCTATGACATCTATTTCATTTAACTATTCTTCATACTCAAAATATTCAAAAATGTATTTTTTCCTACAAATCACATTTAGAAATTCTCTAGTAAGAGGATTTCTAAATGTAATTTGTAGAAAAAATACATTTTCTTTGAAAACTTTAAGACTGCAGTTTTCTGCATGTTTTTCTAAATATATAAATATGTGTGTCTGTGTGTAAACAAATGTGCCATGGGTTGTAATTGTTTTTGTAATAGCATGTAGGAATGACCTTGAGAGACTGGAAGAGATGCTGCCTAGGGAACAATCAGATAAAAGGACAAGGAATCCGAAGCTGAACAATGGGCAGAGAAAGCAGCTCGGGATCTACCATACCGAGTCAGGCAATAAAAAGAGATGGCAGGAGAATTGTATCTTCACACTTGCAATATTCTGTTAATGTTGCTTTAGTGTAAAGTAGAATGGCTTATCTTGTCATGTTTCCTGTCTGTCTACATGGGAGACTGATAGTTATCAATGTTTTTAGATCAGCTGCTATAAAAATTAAATAAATTTTTTTGAGCCTCCAAACTTTGAACTATATGTCCCATCATCCATAACCAATCATAATACTCATAGGATAGGGATAGGAATGGAATAACATTGTAAAGATTTAATGGGAGTGGGTTCTAGATAATTAGGTATATAGAATAAATATCTAGTAATATAAACTTATTTATATCTAGTGAGAAGAAATATTCCAGTGTGAATATATACTATATACTATATACTATATTCTATATACTAAATTGTGAATGAAGATTTTTATGTTGTTAAATTGGGAACTTTAAAGGGGCCTGTTGTGCTTATTTTTTATTTATTTTATTTTTTTGGCCCAAATTCCTATTTTTTTTCATAGTTGTAAGGACAACATTAAATTTATTTTTTAAAAAAAAAACAATACTTCTGGTTGCATGTCTGGGTAGATCAGCAGATTTTTCAGATTTATTTCCCAACACTTAGATTAGTTTATATATTTTTGTACATCAGAAAAAACTCCTAAGATGCATAATAAATGTTATACTGTTTCAACACTCCTGCCAACTGGCAGTTCAAAAGTATGCAAATGTAAGTAGATGAATAGGTTAGGTTAGGGTTAGGGTGACAAAGCAACAGAGTTCCATGTGCCTTTGGCATATAGTCATGCCATGAAAGCCACATCATGACAGAAGCATCTTTGGACAGCCTGGGTCTCTTGACTAAGAAACAAGATGAGCATCATCCCCTAGAGTCAGACATTTATCTTTTTTACTGCTTCAGATCACAGGCTATTTGTTAGGACCCTGAGAACCAGGTGGATTGAGCTACTTGGTAATTCTTGCCAGTAGTGGGGAAATGACCAATGATGAAAGCAGCATGCCATATGCATATATGAAAGGAGTGGACTTTGAATTGCAGTGGTGTGACACACTTTCATTTTGATTAAAGTGATGGATCGGGTAGATGCCTCTGGCCCTCTTTTTTGCTATTGTGATTTTTTTCATCTATTAAGCTCGAAGAATGGAAATATGGGACTGTTTACTCTCTTTTTCCAGACCGTCCAGAATTTCCTTTAGAGGATTGCTCAATTTGTTAAAATAGATATTGAAGTATTGAGAAAGTGGTGCAGAGGAAGAAGAATGGTTCATGTCCCATTTCATTAACTGAAGTAATTTAGTTAATGGCAGAAGAACTTAGTTGAATTCCTGGTCTTTCTGTCTTCTCTGTAGACCTTTGAATTATATTAAAAGAAACTGTATGACTTGGCAAGATAATTCAGCAAGCTTCATAGTCAAATTAGTTGAATAGTGTTTGATAAATTTTAGTGAAGAACAACTGTGTTGATTCCTGTAACAGGGCATTGTTTGGGTTGTAACATACTTGCTGTTGCTCATTTTCTAGTTGCTGCTGAGCAACAGCATCTAGTTTCAATTCAAACATGGTAACCATTACTGATTTAAAAACTACCTCACAAGAAGTAGAATATAATCTTAACAAAATAAACCATTTAGTTAATTATGAACAACTGACATCTCACCAGCTGTGTGCCAGTCAAAGATGCGAACCCTGCTGAAGCATAAATACTATTCTGAAGAACCAGTATTGTTGCTTTTTGGAAAATGCTATTTACATCACAGCAAAATGTCAGAACCAGTCCCAAAAGTGATTTAGTGCTGTGCATATATTTTCAACCTCTAATCACGTTAATTGATTGTCTCAGTCCATATAGATTGAATTAGTAAGTTAAAGTTTAGCATTGTGAACATTGTAAAATGTTCATAAACTATGATTGATTGTTCTTTCAAACAGTTGATCATGGAATGAACTGGATTAAAAACAATCTTATGTTTAATCCTAAATAGTACTCATATTTAGATGTGAAACATGTTTAAACTCTTGAAAATAGCCATCATAGTACTTTAAGACTTAATTTGTATTTAAGGAGAGAGTTACTAAGAAAGCCCAACAAAGGCATATTAAAATTTGAAAGAAGAAAATCTGCAGGAGGAGAAGATTAGAATAAGGAATAGAAAAGTAAGTCAGGAATTGGAGAGACCAATATGAACAGTCAAAAAAAAAGGGGGGGGGATCAAAAGGATTAGTAAATATTCAAATGATCAATCTGGTTTTATGTGAGCAAGTGTAAAATGAGGCATATTCAAGAAACAGCGCACCCTAGTCTCAAACAGTATTCTTACTTATTTCAAGTGTAGAAAAATAAGTAGCACATCCTGGAGACCCTTGGTGAATAGCTAGTATCTACCCAGATGATTTAATATGACTGGGTTAATGTGTTCCAGGATCCTTCAATTAATTAGGAGCCTGGAAGTGTGCCTACGCTATAGGTAGTCCTCAACTTAATAAACACAATGGAATATCAGCTGTAAGTCATTACAATCATAAGTCACATTATTTTTACAATAGTCATAAAGCAAGTCACCGTGGTCATTAAGTGAATCTGTTGGAAAATGACAAAAAGCATAGCAAATTATCATGTGACTGGAACATTGCAAACTGGTGGTATATGTGAACCAATTGTCAAGCTCCTGAAATGAGATCATGTGACCAGTTGTACTGCAGTTGTAAGTTCAAGGATGGTCATAAGTAATTTTTTTAAAGTCTGTTGTAACTTCAACCATTTATTAAATGACTGATTATAAATTGGGGAGTATCTACAGTGCTTGCCCTCTGGAATGAGGTTCAGACAATCCCCATCTTGTTGGTATTTCTAAGGCCAGATCTTTGGAAAAGGGTAATGAAGGGTGAAGCTTATGTGGCTTCATCTTTGTTGTAGGCACTGAATAACTGTTTCCAGATAATATTGGGCTAGGACAATTGCGTAATATATAATTCAATTTCCTTTATTGCTTTGGAATTATTTCTCTCCTTGAAAAAATAAGTATTTTTGTCTCTACCAGGTAAACTTTCTGATTTTCTTTTTCAAATTCATACTGTCTATATATGGACTATTTGTGAGGGAAGCAAATTATACACATACTTCCATATATAATTTTTTTATCCAACCTTTATTATTATTTATAAATAAATCAAGGCAGCAAACATACTCCTTTCTCTTCCTATATTTTATCAACAACAATCCCTTGAGGTGGGTTGGGCTCAGGGTGGATTTGATTTAAATCGAGTCGATTTAAATCATGATTTAAATCATGATTTAAATCACTAGTAAAAAGACTTGATTTAAATCAACTTGATTTAAATCATAATTTTTAAAGAGCAACTGTCATCTCTGCTACTCCTTTGACCAGCTGTTGACTCACCGATAGTCCCAGTGTTGCAGAATATACAGCTCATGCTACATAACTAAGCTCCATTTCATGCTGAATAAACGAAATTATTTATGTATCTTAAATAGAAAACTATCTTACGATAGATTTTTACCCCAAGTTTTTTTATTAAAATAAATTCAATAAAAATAAAAAAAATCTGATTTAAATAAAAAAATACGATTTTTTTTATTTTTTTTAAAAAAATCATTGATTTTTATCCACCCTGGTTGGGCTGAGATAGTAACTGTACCAAGGCCACCTAGACAGCTTTCAATTTGCAGAAATGAAAAAAATAAATTGCTGTTTTATTGGTGTATGCTACATTCCTTTTCCCCACTTCTTAAGCATATTTGCATCAAAGATGATACAGGCAAGAACTCTGAAGCACTTTATAAATGAGATTTGTGTAATAGAATGCAAACTTCTCCATAGTGTAGAAATGGGAGGTGCCAGTCTGGGTATTCCTTGCTCTAGCTCTATGTCCTGAGCTGAAAAGTTCTGAAGATCCGCCTCCCTGGTGACGTCTCTTCAGTTTTTTTCAGCTCAGCACAGCTCATGGTTGCAAAGTTTTAGCTCCTGAGCTTTGAGCCAGTTTAAATAATTTCTTTTTTCCCTGGATTTTCTTTCTTTTTACTTTCTTTTTATTTTGGAAGCTGCTTTCTCCTCGTTGCTTGCAGGTACTGTTTAAAGGGAAGCTCTCCGGTTTTGGATTGAGCGTGGGGGGGGGGTGGCTGTTGTTCTCCCCTCAATCTCCCTTATCGTGTGGGCGGCTGTGAGGGGCTAGCCGGCTGGCTTTCGCCCCGGTCCCTCCAAAAATTCTTCGGAAGCCTCTCAGGCTTCACAGACAGCCGCGGGAGCCGCGCGCGCCATTTTGAAGGGCCGCGGCCTCCCTTTGATCACCGCTCGTCAGCTGGGAGGCGGAGAGGCATTTTTGGGCCTTATTTGCCGGTTTGAGGCCTTCTCTATCTTGCTGCAGCCGCACCAGCTGGAATTGGCTGGTGGTTTGGAAGAAGGTGCCTTGGCTGAGGAGTGTGGGCCGGGCGCTGGGCCACGCTACTCCCTGGCTGGCAATGGCGGCCTGTAAGTCGCGGCGGCCTTCGTCCCCGCGCATTTTTTGGCGCGAATTAGTCCAGCCGGCTGTGATCCCCTGGCAACCTTTGAATACAGAGCTGGTGTTTTTTTTTTTCTTTCCTTGGGAAGCAGAGGAGAGAGTGGATTTCTGACCAGCGCAACTTTATCTGCGGGTTTGCTTGGCGGCCTGATCTGGTACTGCTTCTGATTATAGAGAGAGCCTTTCTTTGAACTGGGCAGTTGAGGAGCGGCCATTTTGAGACCTGGGAGCCATTTTGTATTTTTGTTTTTGTTTTTTTGTTTTTTGCAGAGTCTTTGGAATTTGGTTTCCTGTGACTGCCATCTGACTTACCATCATGGGGGATGCTGACAGGCAACCATCTTTCTCTGCTGAGGGCTCCTGGTCACCTCTACCTGATAGGGGTAGGGCCTCTAGGCCACGAACTGCCAGCCTTGCTGCAGCCAATAAAATTAAGGCCAAGGCTAGAGCTCGCCCCGGGCGTTCCAAGGCTGAGGAAAAGTCAGCTCAAGTTAGGCACCGTGCTTTGGACAGAGAATTTGCAAAGGCCGCTGCCATTAATATGGCTGCTGATCCCCCTCAAGCCACTGTGCCTGCGCTTCAGCCATCAGTTCAGCCTGTGGAAGATTCTGTCCCTCAGACTGTCCATTCTCCTACCTTGGCTGGGCCATCCAGGGCATGGTCTCCAGAATTGCAGGCCGAGCCCCAGCAATGTCCAGGGCCTTCTGGTACCAACAAACGTCCTGAAGCCACCTATACCCCCACAGCGGCTGGCCTTCGCCAGGATGAAGGGGGGGAGCAGGAGGTTCAGAATTCCATGAAGTCTTGGGTGGAGCAGGCTATTAGGCAGGGCATTGCAGAAGGGATGCAGCTTCAGTCACAGATGTTTGCCCAAATGTATGCCCTTAGACCTGAGGTGGAGTCCCAGGGATATCTTGCCCCTTCTGAGGATTACCTTGGACAGGTCTCTCCTTCCCCTTCTGAACTAGTTGACTATGCAGAAGATTATCTGGAGGAGGGAGAGATTTCGGATGGGGATCAGATCCAACCATCCAGGCCCGCTTTCAAAGGTTTATTTAATCCAGCCCTTTTGAAACCACTTCTGATTAAGGCCAGGGCCACTGCTCGATTGGGTCCTGACCCAGCACTCTCTGGTACCCTGGGTGCTGGAGAGCAGGATGATTATCTTTTCACAGAACAGGCGGTGGAGGCAGATACTATTCCTATCCCGGGAATGTTTCTGGACATGATCCGTAGACAGTGGGCGACTCCAGCTCTTCCCTCCAGGGCCTCAGGGCTGGACAACCAGTTGTTTACGGTGGATGCGGACATGATCAACTTGCTGGAGGTTCCAAAGGTGGACACTCCGGTGGCGGCTCTCACCTCTTCTTCTGTTTTACCACCTGATGCAGAGGACGCCTTAAAGGCAGAAGATAGGCGAGAGGAGACGGCACTTCGTCGTGCGCACCAGGCGGACGCCTGGGCTATAAGAGCTTCCTCGGCAGCATCCTTTCTCACCAGAGCGTCGGTCAGATGGCTTCGCCAGCTACAAGGCCATTTGGCACCAGATGATGTTCGGGCCCACCAAGACCTTTCTAAGATTCTGGCTGCAGCTGAATACACGGCGGACGCTACCTTAGCAGCTGCCAGGTTCTCTGCCAGGGCCATGGCTTCGTCTGTCACCGCTAGACGTATGCTATGGCTACGCCACTGGCGTATGGACGGGAAGAACAAGTGGAAGTTGGCTTCCGCTCCCTTTGAAGGGGGGTTTCTTTTTGGACAAGCTTTAGATCCCCTACTTATCGAGACTAGGGATAAAAGGAAGGTACTCCCGTCCCAGAGCAGGCGAACGGATTTCCGTTCATCCCCTTACTATAGGCGGCCCTCCTTCCGCCAGGGGGGAGCTGGGCCAAGCTTTCCCCGTCAGCAACGGCCCTTTCACTCCTCCAGACCTAATTATCAGGCAGATAGATCAGCCTTTCCCCGGGGTCGCCAACAGTCATCCAACAAGCCGTTTAGGGGCTCCGGTGGCAGAGGGGCCAGGAGATCTAAGTGACTATCCGTCACTGGATCCTCTTGGGGGCAGGCTCGGCCTGTTTGCAGACCGCTGGGACGACCTCACTACAGACAATTGGGTGAGGGAGACAGTAAGAGCAGGGCTCTCCCTCGAATTCCTTTCATCCCCTCCGAGGCGTTTCCTCCACTGCCCCGTTTCTGGAGACCCGCTCAGGCGGGAACTCATGGAATCGGCTATCCAGCATTTGCTGGATATCCGGGCCATCCAGCCGGTTCCACGGGGGCAGTGGGGGCGAGGGTTCTATTCCATCCTATTTGTCATCCCAAAGGCCTCGGGAGGGTGGAGGGCAATTCTAAATTTGAAGGGCCTCAACGAGTTTATCGTTTACAGGAGGTTCAAAATGCACTCCCTGCATTCCATTTTAGCCGGAATCAGGGAGGGAGACTTCCTAGCCTCCATAGATTTGACCGAAGCCTACCTCCACATCCCAATTCGGCCGGAGCATCGTCAATACCTGAGGTTTTGCTATTCAGGCCGTCACTTTCAATATCTTGCCCTGCCGTTCGGGCTGGCCTCCGCCCCCCGGACGTTTACCAAGATTCTCTCTGCCTTGGCGGCGTATCTCAGGTCTCTTCCCATCAGAATTCAGTGTTACCTCGACGATCTGCTCATTCAAGGGTCCTCCCAGCGGCGAGCGGAACAGGACTTGGCCACGACAATACAGGTATTGAGGGACCACGGGTTCTCGGTGAATCTGGCAAAGTGTCATCTCGTACCGTCTACAAGGTTAGTTCACCTGGGGGCCCTGATAGACACGATAGCGGGACAGGTCTTCTTGTCCCCGGACAGACAGGACAGTATCAGGGCGCTGATTCAGTCCATTCAGGGATCCCAGACAGTTCAGGTAGCCCGGCTATCCCAATTGTTGGGGAAAATGATTTCTTGTATGAACATAGTTCCCTGGGCCAGGTTCCATGCGAGACCACTACAGTGGTTCTTGCTCCCCTTTCAGAAGGCAGGAACGAGCTCATCCAAGATGAGGGTTCAGGTTCCCCCACGGGTCCTACGATCCCTGACCTGGTGGACGTCGGGGGCCATCCGGAAGGGGTGCTTCTTCAGGGAACCCCGCAGGGTGATAGTAACGTCGGATGCCAGTCTGACGGGCTGGGGGGGCCATTGCGGGTCTCAGGTGGCCCAGGGCCGCTGGTCCTGCCAGGATCTATTCCATCAGATCAATTGGTTGGAGCTCCGGGCTGCCCGTCTGTCTCTTCAGACCTTTCTACCGCAGGTGAGGGGGCAGCATGTGCTCCTTCTCACAGACAATACGACGACGAAAGCCCATATCAACAGGCAAGGGGGAACTCGTTCCGGGCCTCTAATGCGAGAGGCGGAGACCCTCTGTCTTTGGGCAGAGACTCACCTTTTGTCCCTGACAGCGGACTACATCGCAGGGACGGACAACGTAGAAGCCGACTGGCTGAGCCGAGCCATTGTGGATCCCTCGGAGTGGAGGCTCCATCCCAACTTGTTTGCGGAGATAGTCGACCGGTTCAGCCGCCCGGTAGTGGACCTCTTCGCCTCCCCAGCGAACGCACAACTCCACCTTTTCTTCTCCCGGTTTCCTGCCCCAGGAGCGGCGGGGGTGGACGCTCTGCGGACCCCGTGGCCCAGGGGCCTCCTTTACGCATTCCCTCCCCTACCCCTGGTCCCGGCCGTCATTCGGAAGTTGATACTGGAGGGGGCGGAACTGGTTTTAGTGGCTCCTTATTGGCCCAGACGCCCTTGGTTCGCCGACCTGGTCGACCTGTCGGTCGCCACTCCCTGGCGGATTCCCCCGGACAGAGTCGCGCTCAGCCAGGGCCCGGTTCAGCATCCGGACCCACAGAGACGGCAGTTAGCCGCTTGGAGGTTGAGCGGGGCCTCTTGAGACGGGAGAACTTTCCGACCAGGGTCATCAGGACTATGCAGGCGGCCAGGCGGCCCTCCACCACGCGAATATATGAGGCAACGTGGAACAGGTTTGCCGGGTGGTGTGCCTCCAGACAGTTGAGCCCGACTTCAGCATCGGTGGTGGAGGTGCTGGAGTTCCTGCAGGACGGGTTGGACATGGGACTTTCCACTAACACTCTACGGCGACAGGTGGCTGCGCTAGGCACTGTCTTGACATTTGGGAGGTGGGGCTCCCTTGCTAACCATCCGAGGGTAAAGATCTTTCTGCGTGGGGCGACTAATTTAAGACCGCCGCCCCTTCACCGTTATCCCTCTTGGGATCTCGCTAAGGTTCTTCAGGCTTTGACTAAGACACCTTTCGAACCGTTGAGGGAGACTAGTCTCCGTCTCCTTTCGTGTAAGGTTGCTTTCCTTGTGGCCGTCACGTCTGCCCGACGGATCTCAGAGTTGGCGGCTTTATCGGTGCGGAAAGACCTCTGTATTTTTCATCCCAACAGGGTGGTTCTGCGGCTGGACCCTGCCTTCCTTCCTAAGGTCAACTCATTGTTCCACCGAGCACAGGAGTTGATCCTGCCAGACTTCTGTCCTCAGCCTCGGCACGCCTTGGAGCAGAGCTGGCACACCTTGGATGTGAAGAGGGCCCTCCGTATTTACATTTTTAGAACCTCTTCTTTCCGGAAGACGGAGGCTCTCTTTGTCTCTTTTCAGCCGTCGACTCTTGGCCACAGGGTGACCTCCTCCACGGTGGGACGCTGGATTAGGACGTGCATCTCATCTGCATATGAGCTTCAGGCTCTCCCGGTGCCTTCAGGGATAACGGCCCACTCCACCCGCAGTGCTGCCACGACTGCGGCCTGGTCTACTCAGGCGTCAGTGGAAGACATTTGTAGGGCGGCCACATGGACTTCTCCCACTCCCTTCATCCGTCACTATAGACTTGACTCCTTCGCTTCGGCGGAGGCGGCCTTTGGGAGAAGGGTTCTGCAGCGGGTTCATGAAGATCCGGGGTCGTCGGCCCAGGACAGCTCCCTCCCTTAGGGCTGGTCAGTCTTTGGTATATCCCAGACTGGCACCTCCCATTTCTACACTATGGAGAAGGGACGTTGGTCTTACCGTGATACGTTCCTTCTCGTAGTGTAAAATGGGAGGTGCCAGCCCCACCCTGCTTGAGGCTGCCTGGACCGGCTCCCTTGGTGGAGCATGTTGTTTCTATCTTTCAGTCTGCGTACATTGGCTTGAACTGCGTACCATTCGCTTTCGCTTCGCTGGCAAAACTGAAGAGACGTCACCAGGGAGGCGGATCTTCAGAACTTTTCAGCTCAGGACATAGAGCTAGAGCAAGGAATACCCAGACTGGCACCTCCCATTTTACACTACGAGAAGGAACGTATCACGGTAAGACCAACGTCCCTTTACAAGATTCTCACTCAGTAGCTTCAGAAGCTATGCAAAATGACATGAGGCTATATAAGGAATGAAGCAGATAATTTTTTAAAAAAATAAAAACAGACTGTTAGTACTGCATGCATGCTTCAAAAGAAAATGGATATCTTGGTGGCTAGTTGTATGATTAACAGCATACAAAGCAGCTAAACAAAACCTTATATTTTAAGAATGATAAAAAGAAAGTTGTGCTGTCCCAATTCATTATAAGTATATTAAATAGAAACATATGGTATTATTTAAGCATAACATGTGGCTGTAATCTCTTGTATATACATCTTATATTTCATTTCCAGGATAAACTTCTAAATAAAAAAAAATTCTTCACATTTTACTAATTTTTTCACATGAATTTGATTTCAGGGAAAAAGCAATTATAGATATCACCATGGAAAAGAAGTTAAAAATTCTAATTCAGAAATTAAGATGGTTTATCCAGAATTATTCACAAGTCAGCATACCTAAAAACAATATAAATCAGTAAACAAGTAAAACAGAATGGGCAAGAAACAAGGAAGTCCCAAAGATTAGGCCAGCCTTGAAGCATGGAGTTTAATCAGTCTGAAAATATAGATTATGAATACATTAATGATCTTTATAAGGATTCTAGTACAATTTCATATGTACAATTTGCCTAGATATGGCCTCTTAAAATAGTAGGTAATTCCACACTTAGTAACAGATTTGTTTAAACAATATTTGTATTTTAGTGTTGTTTATTTAAATGTATATGCTGCATGATTCCAAGCAACTCAAGGGTGTTTAGAAATGATTTAAAACATTTAAAACATGACAATAAAAGCAACAATGTACAGAGTTTTGCTAAAGAGAAGGCTTGCTGCTGTAAAGTATTTCTTGCATAAGGCAACCTATATTCTTGGTCTACTTTTCTCTTACGCAGCTTGCCTCTGGAATGAGCTCTAAATGGCAGCCTCCATTAAAGGGCCTTGAAAATGCTGCTCTTTATTCAGGCTTTTGACTGAAATTGAAACCTCCTTTTTAATTTAGGTTGTTTTCTTTTGTTTCTACCTGGTTTATTATTCTGCAATGTCTACTGCTTTTTGTTTCTTATTGCTTTTATTGTCCTGTTTTTATGTTTTAAATGTAAATAGCTTGGAATCACTTGGAGACAGGTGGGATATAAATTTAAATAAATAATAAGATTAAAATACAAACACTGTTTAAACAAACCCGCTGCAATGTGTCAAATTACCTATATTTTAAGAGACCATTTCTAGGAAACAATTGAAATTGTTTTGGGGTTTTTTGCCCATCTTTATTAAATATAAAAAAATTTATGAGTGAGCACACATTTCCATGATAATATACCTAGCAGAATGTTTTGAAAGAAAGGGGTTGGGTTGGTGCAAGCCATTGATTTCTTTTGAATAGAATAGAATAGAATAATACATTAGAATTTTATTAGCCAAGTGTGATTGGACACACAAGGAATTTGTCTTGGTGCATATGCTTTCAGTGTACATAAAAGAAAAGATATGTTCGTCAAGAATCATAAGGTACAACACTTAATGATAGTCATAGGGTACAAATAAGCAATCAAATAATATTAGGAAACAGTCAATATAAATCGTAAGGATACCAGCAACAAAGTTACAGTCATACAGTCATAAGTGAGAGGAGATGGGTGATAGGAACAATGGGTTTGAACTGGGTTTTTCAAAAACACAGAACAGCCCTGACCAATGGTTTGTCCATCTATTATTTATTATTCTTTTAAGGATAGCTAATTAATAAGACAGGACAACTAGGAACATTAATGGCTTAAATCCAATGAAAGTCATCACTAACTCTAAAGTAATTTACATTGAAATGCTATATATAACTACTCAGAAGTAAAAAATATTTCTCTGCTTAATTTCTACTTGATGACATTGTAAGTTTTGCAATCCAGGATGTCATTGTACTTGAACTTTATATGATTAACCCTTTAAATATTAAAATATCATATTTTTTCATTGCATTGTATTAGAAAAACAGAGGTTTTAAAGAGTTAAGCTTAAAGGAATCTTTGCTTTTCACCTCCTTATACCAAGATCCTGCCTCTTAATCTCAAATAAATGAGTCTACATTTTGTTCTATAAGCAGCTATAATAGTTGTCTCATATTGCTTTCACTTTAGCTTTCTTTCTTTATTCAGGCTAAATTTGAATCAATTACGAAAATAGGAGATTAAAAACTCTCTTAATAGTATGGTAGAGACAAAAATAGAATGACTTTGGTGCAAAAAGAATGAAAAGTATGTTACATTCAGTATTTGTTAGGTAATTCAAATTATGAGATGAACATCTATTCATTTTGTAATTTAAATCTTTATAATTTTGTAATTTTAAAGAATAACTTTAAACATATTTTTTTCTATGTGACAGATTTTCTATAAAAAGTTATGTTACCACGAATTGGGCTTTAGCTTTCATGTGCTTTAAGGTTTGATACCTTTCCTTATCCATTCCTTCACCTAATTTCAAATATGTTACAAGACAACTCAGATCACAGTGACTAAATTATGCTACCTTTATTGGAAAAGCTTTCCTTTTGAGGGAGATGGGTGGTTTAGAAACATGAAAAACTAATTAATTTGTCTTCTGCAAATAATAATATTGCAAATATTAATATTGGTGGTGGGTGAAAACGTGTTGAGAATTCCAAATATTAAATATATGAATGGATATGTGGAAGAGAAGATGCTTTATAAGGTAAGATGTTTGAAAGTTAGAAAATCTTTGATTTGACTACTATTCTACTTACCATATTTATTGCATTATATCTGTTTCATGAAGCAATACCTTTTTTAAAAACAGAAATTTTGCTTTAATGCTGAGAGCAAACTCCTGCACCATGCCATGCCACACCACATACTATTTCTGAGAGCAATATTAAATTTAAAAATGATTTATTTTTTGTCATCATTGTTTGAAAAATAAATCCAGACCTTTCTTGACTGCTTTGGACAGTCCATGGAATCATGGCCATTGTTAATAAAAGCTGTGTGTGATTAGGAAATCCTGAGCATTTATTAAGTCCATTTAGATTGGTACATGAATATAGTCTCATTCATGTTTATACTATAGTATTCAAATTTTAAATTATAATATCTCCCATTCCAAGCCTGGTTATTAAAATCTGCAAGAGAAGCACTTCTGAAGATCAGCCACTAAAAATAAAATAAAAAAGCCCTTTTTTCTTTGTTAGATCCAGATTGTGAAATGTAACATGGAGTAACAATTGGCCTTCCACTTTTCTCTGCTTCAAATAAATAAAGATGCATTTATTTTAACATCCTTTTAATTGTTTTTCTATTAATTCCATGATACTTTTATGAACCTTTAGGATTTGTATTTTAATTATGATTGCTTTTAGGATTCATTTGAACGAGGCTATAAGATAACAATACAAGAAACAGGAATGATTTTCTTTAGAACAAACTACTGTTTTGAAAAACAACATTTCATCCAAATTTTGTATTTACAAAACTGAAAACCAATTTTGCTTTAATGACTAGACATTTACTTTCTGATTAGGAATAAAGGAGCTCATTAGAAAGTAAGATTGAAATTGGAGGCGATTTTAAAACCAGCAGTGTTTATTTAATATTTGTAACAGCATATAATAATATTTTGAAGTGTTTGTGTATTCTTAGGAAATTTTGTAGAAGAGATTACATATGCTTGTAGGTTATGCATAGGTAATAATTCCTTCTTATTTTTTTCATTTGTCCTTTAATCTTGGGTAAATTAAAATCCTATTTTTCTATATAACACTTTATAATCCAGCTCTTTAATTCCAACATCTGTTTGGTTATTTATATGATTTTAACAATGATCAGGGGCCAGTTTCCAATACATCAAATGATTCAGATTCTATTCCTCCCCCCCCACTCCAAAATGTAAAATTTAGAGGCAATTCTAGGCCATATATACTATTTTTCCATATAATCAAGTAGTACTTAGTTCTTGTTTGAAATGTTGTTATGCACTTCAAGCAGGGTGGATAAAAAGCAATGATTTTTTAAAAAATAAATAAAAAAAATCAGATTTTTTTGATTTAAATCGGATTTTTTTTTATTTAAATTGGATTTTTTTGATTTAAATCGGATTTATTTTAATAAAAAACTTGGGGTAAAAATCTATTGTAAGATAGTTTTCTATTTAAGATACATAAATAATTTCGTTTATTCAGCATGAAATGGAACTTAGTTATGTAGCATTAGGCTGTATATTCTGCAACACTGGGACTATTGGTGAGTCAACAGTGGGTCAAAGGAGTAGCAGAGATGACAGATGCTCTTTAAAAATTATGATTTAAATCGAGTTGATTTAAATCAAGCCTTTTTACTAGTGATTTAAATCATGATTTAAATTGTGATTTAAATCAACTCGATTTAAAGCAAATCCACCCTGACTTCAAGTTCTATATTTTGAAAATTACAAGACTGATACTACCTATATTTAATGTTTACAATGACGAGAGTTGAGTGGTAATATAGCAATAGCACTTAGACTTATATACCGCTTCATAGTGCTTTTACTGCCTTCTCTAAGTGGTTTACAGAGTCAGCATATTGCCCCCAACAATCCGGGTCCTCATTTTACTGACCTTGGAAGGTTGAGTCAACCTTGAGCCTGGTGAGTTTTGATCTGCCAAACTGCCGGTGATCAGCAGAAGTAGTCTGCAGTACTGCACTCTAACCACTGCACCACCACGGCTCTGTATAAACTGTTATGCCAAATACATCATATACTTAACAAGAAAAGTTTGTAAATGTCTTTGTGGTACCATGTTTCCACAAAAATAAGACCCTGTCTTATATTTTTTTGAACCCTGAAATAAGGGCTTGGCCTTATCGGGGGACGGTCTTATTTTGAGGGTGAAGGAGACAGCGAGTGTGGCTACCTCATGGCTTCTGCTGTGTTGCGCTGCTGTGGCCCAGACGCCCGAAGCCTGTGCCCGCCCAGCTCCCTTTTCCACAGCACCCGGCTCTTTATTGAGGGGGGTGGCATGTGAGGTGGGGGAGAAGCAAAACGCGTCTTGCCCTCTCTTCTTCCCCCACCCTCGCCATGGGCTGGGAAGACACAAGACGCAAGTCTTGCCTGCCTTGCAGCTCTGTCGCGTGTCTCGCTTTTGTCTGCAGGCAAACATGTAGGGTAAAACCAAACTTCTTGCAAGTTTGAGAAGTTTGATTGAACTTGCGAGGTTTTTTTTACCCTACGCGTTTGCCTGCAGACAACGGAGCTGCAAGGCAGGTAAGACGGCTCCAAGCACCCCAATGGTAACAGCAGCCTGGCTTCTGTCCTTTCCCGCCGTCTCTTTGTCGAGCGGAATGGCAGGTAGAGCGGTGGAGAAGCGAGAGGCATGGAGCGAGACAGGGCTCACTCTTCTTGCCATCTCTTCTCCCCCTCTTGCCGGGCATGGCAGGGCTTCCTGTCCCTGCCCAAATTGGATGCAATTTGGGGATTGCAGGTGGGGAGGGGTGGGGCCGGGGGGGACACGAGACACGTGTCTTACTTGCCTTGCAGCTCTGTCGCGTGTCTTGCTGTTGTCTGTAGGCAAACACATTGTAGGGTAAAACCAAACTTCTCGCGAGTTCGAGAAGTTTGATTGAACTTGTGAGTTTTCTTTTATCCTACAACGTGTTTGCCTGCAGACAATGGCAAGAAATGCGACGGAACTACAAGGCAGATAAGACACATTTCACTTCTCCCCAGGCCCACCCTCCCCACTTGCCATTTCCAAATTGCATCCAATTGGGGCAGGGACAGGAAGCCCTGCCATGCCTGGCGAGAGGGGGAGAAGAGACGGCAAGAAGAGTGAGCCCTGTCTTGGTCCATGGCTCTCGCTTCTCCCCCACCCCCCTCAATAAAGAGCTAGGCACTGTGGAAAAGGGAACCAGGCGGGCATGGGCTTTGGGCATCTGGGGCTGCTGGGAGTCACCTGACGGAGAGGCGGGAGCAGGGCGGGAGTTTGCAAAGGATCACTTCCCCTTTGCCTTCTCTTCCAGAAGTGCTCCTCGGGTGCAGCCACTTCTGCAACAAGAGACTCACGCCTCACACCGGTCTTCCGAAGGGTACCATAGCAATAGCTATCCACAATTTGTTAACCCTTATTTCGTCCTCACTCACATGGCCCAGTACGGTCAGGACGAAATAAGGGTAAAAAAATTGTGGAGAGCTGCTGCTACAGTACCCTTTGGAAGGCTGCCACAAGGCACAAGGGGCATATCGCTTGGCCTCCTGTTGCAGAAGTGGCCGCAATCCATGGCAAAAATGGCTACGTTTGCTGGAGGGCTTATTTTCAGAGGAGGGCGTATATTTATGCCAAAAATCAGGCTTGGCCTTTGATTGTCCTATTTTCTGGGAAACACGGTATGTAACATCAGTATTAATGCAGATATAATTTAAACATGATATATATGTTTTAGCAGTATTAATAAGCATTATCTTATGAATTTTATTTTATTTTATTTATTTATTATCAAATTCATATACCGCACAGCCAAAATAACATAAATACAAACATTAAAATACAGTTAAAAAGATATATATGCTTTTGGCCCCAAAGTTTAAAAAAACAATAACAAACCCATTAAAAACATTTAAAAATGTGTTAAGCCAGCCCGGCTTGCTGAAAAAGAAAGGTCTTAAGGGCACGGCGGAAGGCACCGAGGTCTTGGATTCTTCATATCTCTGGGGGCAGCTGATTCCAGAGGGCAGGTGCCCCCACAGAAAAGGCTTTCCCCCCTGGAGGCCACCAGTCTACGTTGCTTGGCCGATGGCACCCTGAGGAAGCCCTCTCTGTGGAAGTGCACAGGTCAGTGGGAGGCCATTAGTAGCAGTAGGCGGTCTCGAAATATCCAGGTCCTATGCCATGGAGCGCTTTAAAGGTGATAACCAACACCTTGAAGCACACCCGGAAGACCACTGGAAGCCAGTGCAGCTCACGCAGGAGAGGTGTTATGTGGGAGCACCATGCGGCTCCCGTAATTACCCGTGTGGCCGCATTCTGGACCAGTTGGAGCCTCCGGGTGCTCTTCAAGGGGAGCCCCATGTAGAGAGCATTGTCGTAGTCCAGGCGAGAGGTGACGAGGGCATGAGTGACTGTGCACAAGGAATCCCGATCTAGGAAGGGCCGCAACTGGCGGATCAGGCGAACCTGATAAAAAATCCCCCTGGCTACAGCTGTCAGATGTTCCTCCAAGGACAGCTGGGTATCCAGGAGGACGCCCAAATTGCGAGCCCTCTCCGTGGGGGCCAAAGACTCGCCCCCAGTAGTCAGGGATGGTGTCAACTGACTATATCGTGATGCCGGAAACCACAGCCACTCAGTCTTGGATGGGTTGAGCCTGAGCCTGTTCCTCCCCATCCAGATCCTCCCCTCCAGGCACCGGGACATCACTTCAAGGGCATCATTGGGGTGGCCCGGGGTGGAGATGTACACCTGGGTGTCATCAGCGTACTGGTGGTACTTCACCCCAAAGCCATGGATGATCTCACCCAGCGGCTTCACATAGATGTTGAACAGAAGGGGCGAGAGGATCGATCCCTGAGGCACCCCACAAATGAGGCGTCGACTTCTGCCCCCCTGCCAACACAAACTGCGACCGGTCTGAGAGAAAGGAGGAGAACCACCGTAACACGGTGCCCCCCATCCCCAACTCTTCCAACCAGCGCAGCATGATACCATGGTCGATGGTATCAAAAGCCGCTGAGAGGTCTAACAGGACCAGAACAGAGGAGCAACCCCTGTCCCGAGCCCTCCAGAGATCATCTATTAATGTGACCAATGCCGTTTCCATGCTGTACCCAGGCCTGAAACCCGACTGGAATGGATCCAGATAAGACGTTTCCTCCAGGTATTGTGGAAACTGTCGTGCGACCACACTCTCAACAACTGTCACCACAAAGCGAAGGTTGGAGAGGAGCCTTGGGGACTGGGGTGTGCAATTGCTCTCAAACAGCGAGTGCGCACCCCTGACACATGGTATGGCCTCCTGCTCCCGCCATATCTGCCCCTCCCATCCACCATGCTGATGGTACATCCCTCATTAGGATGGCCCTTCATCACCTCCCCAGCCCTTCGTCCTGCACCCTCCAAACTGTTAACCCATGCCAGGCTCGGCTTCGACCTTGGTGGATTACCCCCCCATCCCTCTTGGTCATCCTCCCAATTCCCCTTAAAAGATCATTAATGATCATTAATCATTATGAACATTATCAGAATATATGCAGGAGAAAAGATTGTACAGTTAGTATTTTGTTTTGTGGTTCGGTTATAATGGCTTTGGGACGGGTGAAAACTAAAAAATTTTGCTACTAGTTCTGTGGGCGTGGCTTAATTAGTGGACGGGGTTGGTGGTAAGGTGACTGGGAGGGCGTGGCTTGTTGGTCAGGTGGGCGTGGCCAAGTCAATGTCACTTCTTTGTCCTTTTTTAACCTACAAAACACAACACAACACAACTGGCTCACCCACAATATAAAAGCAGCTGTGCTAGACCCAAAATGGTTCCTGAAACAAGCAGGAACCTCACACAGCCACAAAAAGCCCCAAAACCCAACTTTCACACTTTACACACACAAAATTCCACATACAGCTTTGTGAGATTTTGTGTGTTTGTGTAGTTAGAGTGAAACACTACAGAAACACACTAAATCTCAGAAAGCTGCACAAATATTATTTTATTTTATTTTATTTTTATTTTTATATAAAAGCAGCTGAAATTTAAAACTTCCTAAACTTTAAATGGCTAGGTCTAAAAAAAGAACAACTAAAAAAAACACCAATTAACTATTTTTTTAAAGCTCCCAAAGGGGAAAAAAACTTACCCAATAGAACAGGGGTCTCCAACCTTGGCAACTTTAAGACTTATAGACTTCATCTCCCAGAATTCCTCAGCCAGCTTTGCTTTGCTGGCTGAGGAATTCTGGGAGTTGAAGTCCACAACTCCCTGCCTGCTTGATTGCAGGCAGGGAGATTCAGTTGCTTGCTGATGCAATGAATTGCAGAGGCGTTGCGACCAGCAGCTAAGGTAAGCAAGCTGAGGGGGGGAGGGGGAGGGATTTTTGCTACCGATTAGCAGGCAACTCAGCTGGGATCGTCAGAGCTTGGCTTGTCAGAGCCATTTAAAAGAAAAAAAAGGCTCTGATGATCGCGCGGCTCAGCTGGGCATGGGGGGCGGGGGCAGGGATTTTTCCTCATGTTCTCCGAACTGCCCGCCATCATCACTACCTACTCGCCCGAGCCGGTCCGAACCGGGAGCATTTCACTCCTGCTTTGGGATATGGCAATAAACAGTTACCATACTTACTTTATTCCCCATCTGCTTCACTACTTTGGATCAAGTTTTGTAACTATTTTCATAGGCTCATTTAGGCCATCAACATTTAGTTAGATTAAAAGAAAACCTAAGGCAAGTCTATACAACAGATGTCTACTCATTTTATAACTTCTTTTGTGTCGTAGTTTCTTATGAGAAAAATAAGCCTATGGCCTATTTAAGTGGGCAGCATTCTTTTTCATGTTTTCTGGGCATGTATCAGAATAGTGAATTAACTAGATCCTTATTTATTTATGTAGTTATATGAAGGCTATCATATCCTTTAGTTGAATTTACTCCCAAGTAATTTGGTAAAGTTCTGCATTCAAATAAACAAACTGGTTTAGATTTTTAAACCAATTGAAAAAGCACAAACCATTTCCAGTTAACAATATTTTGAGTAGGATATTGCAGCATTATGCATAAAGTGTATAGTTTTCATGTTAAGGGATCTAAAATTAAGATTATATATACAAATCTAACTGAAAGAAACACAATTAAAATGAATTAATGTGGAATGCTTCGAGCAGGAAGATCCTTATTCTGACTTGCAGTCAAACATTCTTAGGCAACACTCATATCTCCTTGGTAACTCTTTTGGTTTTGTCTAATATTCTGAGAACTAAAGTTGGCAAGATGTAGGGACCGAAGCTGGCAAGGCTGGAACTGACTTGATTTCTGTGTTCTTGCAGTAGGCAAATCTTCTGTGTGCACGTGACTTCTTTTTCCACCTGCAGAAAAATAGCTTTCTTAGCCTTTCAGCTTTCCTTAAGAAAGTTCCTGAATTCAAAGTTTAGTGTTAAGATTTATTGCTCTGCCTAGAATGAAGGCTAACATTAAAGTCTACGTATTAGTACTCCCAATTATAAGGGAGAGGAACTTACGCATTCACAACAAAATTCATTCATGTTTGCACATTGTCTTGCAAATCCTCTAACCATGGATATAATTACCAATGTTTGGTCCAGTATCCAAACCAAATTGCAATTCAAATAAATTATTTAACCCAGAAAGTGGATTAAAATAAAACTGGAGGCTTCTGCACCAATCCTAGGCAAGTTTCAGCATTGCTTGTTGTTATCAGCACTAGTTACCCTACATAAAGCATTCACATCATGTCAAGCAACAAATGTAATGGGAATTCTGGCAAATATTTTACCTTCCATGTTCATTATGACTAAGCTCGGGGAATCTACCACAGACTACTATCAAGAAGAATTTATAATTGAACTAATGACAGAAGCAGCTGCACTTCTTATGTGATGCAGAATAGTCCAAATTTGGGCAATGTTAGACGAAACTAACTACCAACTATGAAATCAGGCACTCTGGCAGGATAAGAACTCAGTACAAAAGTATACTGCTAACTTTCAATTTTTACATGGAATATGGACTGGGATGAAAAAGGCTTAATGGTTTAAATAATTATTATAATAGTATGAGTTGAATTCAATTGTCTAGGCAACTCAGAAAGTGATTGCATTAATCCAGATGATACACTTTGGAAAAAGTATGCCAGGACAGAGATAAAAAAGAATATGCCACTATTCTATTTTATTTCATTCTCCCCACCTTTGACCTATATATCTGGGACCTCAGGAATTAAAAATTGTGAGTCATCTTATGTTTCTATTGTGGAGAATCTATACATTTTGCATGTTGACTGCTCTGCTAAAATATTCTTTTCCAAAGCTTCAACTAAATGCTGTATTTATAAGAAAGTGAAGCATTTTAACAAGTTCTCTGTACCCTCCAAAATATGGCCTGTCGGGAAACAAACCTTTTCCAGCTATAAGCAATTTCCTGAATATGGGGTTGAATGCCTGATTAGAACTACTTTTTAAGGCTTGACACTATAATGTAAAGTTAAAAAATAAATGTCATGATACAGTTAAGTAATTTTAGCCATAAATTACTTAACCTCTTAATACAGTATACCCAACAAACAATAAGATATATCAACACCACATATTTACAATATAGACTGCATTGCTGTCTATTGCTGTGATGTTTGCTTTTCCATGCTAGAATAAAATAGCAGACTTCCTATTTCAATTAGGTTCTGTTGGAATAAAATGTGGGTTTATTGTAAAGGCTTCAATAAATTATGTTATGCCTAAAAATCAAATAAATTAATAAATTGAGACTGGAATTTTCATTGCTTAGCAATACGGTCATAAAGAATAATGTCATGTGACTGGAACTCACTGAGATTGTTGTTAAGTGAGTCTCAGACAGATTGTACTCCCCAAGATTATTGTTAAGTGAATTGTAGGCTGGTAGGCAGGTAAGGCACAAGCAGAGTTGGGGTTGGCTGTTACTGGGCATGGGGTCAATGTGCAGGTAACTTACAAGGTGTGACCAGGGAGATTGTTCCCAAGTGGGGGAGGTTGCAAGTGATTTACCAGAGTAACTTGCAACTTTCCCTGCTGGCTTCCTCATTGATTTTGGTTGTGGGAAGCCAGGAGCAAAGGTTGCAAATGACTATCACATGATCATAGGACACTATAACTATCATAGGTTTGAGCCAGTTGCCAAGTTCCCAGATCATAATCACATGATTACAGGAATACTGGGATGGCTGAAACTTCAAGAACCGGTTTTAAGGACCACTCATTCAGTGGTGGTCTAATTTTGAATAGTTGCTGATTGAGTTGTTTTTAAATGAGGACTATCTGAAGTGTCATCATGAGAGAGAGATGCATATGACAGTTTTGAACTAAGAAAAAGATCATTGTTTTAAATTTGTAAACTAGATTGCAGTATTGCAATAACTAGATTGCAGTATAAGAAAGTTACAGTAGAATAATTACTTCTTATGAATCTTGCTCCAAAAAATACAGGGCCTCAAGAGTAAGAGCAGGGATTCCCACAAGTTATATACTAAAAAAAGTGGTGAACATCACTGAAGTTAATGGGAATATTTCTCACTCAGTGTAGTTAGAAATATAAAACATTAATTTGCAAGTATTTATTTTATTCACCACTTTTTGAAAGATTTGATAAATTGGTTAACTAACTATGCAGAATAAAGAATGCACAGATTTGCAATCTAAATGTTGATTTGTTCATAGAATTTAATAAACAGAAAAATATATTTTTATTCTAATTAGTATAATTACAACATGTTTTGTTTTTCTTTAAATGGTTTTACTTTGTTTTTACTTGAACTTTGTAGGTAGTCCTGTAATTAAGTATCCTGTGCAGTTTTCTCTTATACAAAAGTAATCCATAGAAATAAAAATCTTTGAAAATTGAGCATTCTGATTAATGCTATAAATTGATTTTATAGATTCCAAAATTCTGAAACAAAGATGAATTTTAGATATATCAAAGATCTCTTGTTTTCCTAACTATTCACAATGCAGTACATTTTCATATTTCCTGGTGTAAAGCCACTCTGTACTATTTTACAAGTATTTAATGAATATCAATATTTTAGCAATATTGGGGTATATTAAGATAACTGGAGGATGTGCTGTAACTGGAAATTATTTAAATCGCTGCATACATTGGAAAAATGTAATGTCTAGAGAAAGCCAAGCTAATCAGTAATATATTAAATAAAGGTTGTATTTGCCTTTCATGGTATACATTATAAAGTTTGCCACAGATATATCAAGGAAATCTGCTGTGGTGGAAAGATGTATGCATTTATAAATTTTATAATTACCTTTAGTTCTCTTTTTGCCATTATTAACTGCTTCTTTTGGATGTGTTAGTGGCATTTTTCCATTGATGGCAATAATTTTTGAAACATTGAATCAACAACTTCTGAGCTTAGATTTCCAATAAGTGTATACATCCAGTAGTGAATTGACTATACCAACGAAATCTGCAGAGTTATGGTTAACCAAATCTTTTTTTAAGGATCCACATCTGGCTGAATAATATATATATAGATCACTATAATGATTATAAATACAGATGAAAGGAAGCTGAATGGGAAACATCAACATAACCATGTGCTAAATTTTAAGATTTCACTGACTTCCTTTTGGACATGACAGAATATCTGAAAATCCTATTTAAAAACTTTCTTAAATATTATTATATCTTAAACATACTACAGTGAGGTTGCAAAAATAGGAGTTTCTGCTTGTAGATTCTAATGTTAAATCTCTCAAAGATTCCAAACAATTGAGTCAGATTGAGTGCCGTTTTATTGCTTTAATACTTCCTGGCAGTTAAAAGTATGCCCATTAGTTGTTTGTACTACATCCTTCTCACACAATCAAGTTAAGACATTTGAAAGTACAATATACTCATTCATTGAAAAGATCAGTGAGTTTATAGAATGAAGGTTATAGAATAGGTCTAACTGCAGAAGTCATCCTATTCACACTTCAAGGTGAGTTGTTTGGTTTTTAAAAAACAACTGATTTTGATTTTCTTCCAATTTTCAAGAGCTTTTACTGTTACAATCCTGAGTTTTTGAGGTGACTGTAGATTTGTCTTGGCTTAGCATTTTGAGATACTTGTTTTATGCTTGCAAAATATGAAAGTCTTTTCTGCTTGTTAATAATCTACACAGTTCTGTTTTGTGATCCCTTTAAATTATATAAACAAAACTGTAATCTTGTAAATGCAACTATGGCAAGTAATTAAAGGTTTCCTTCCCTAGTCTTGTCAATACCTCTTAATAATGCTGATAGTTTTACTTTGTAGAATTTATCTTTGAAATTCTACTTCTGTATGTAAAATTAACTCCTGTTTATATCTTTATATCTTCTGAGGATATTGTGGTAGCATGATTCCTCTTTAAGTGGTAAAATGGATGCTAAATTCTGCTTTAATCAGCTATTCATTTTACCAGCATTTGTCACTGCACCGATCCCTTTCCCAACCAGGAAAGATGAAAGAAAACAGGCTGAAAGCCTCAGCAATTGCATTCGGCCTTTTCTTTCTTTTGTTACTTAATACGTTAGATTTTGGTGTCTCCTAGACAACAGCATCTAAAAGGCTTTCTAATTTCAATCTCTTGGTTTTTCCTTCAGATCATTGATGTCTACTTCCGCAGGCAACTAGTTATCAACATTTGCCCAGATTTTTTTTTAAAAGCAGACATCTTAGACTTTCCTGACTTTTTCCAAATAATCTGGCTTGCATTCAAGAATGAGACAGGGGGGAAAAATCAGCTTATTCATAGCATCATCACCGTACACTTACATTACCAATAAGGCTGTGTAATGAATCTTCCTTTAAACCTGTGTGAATCTTTGTAAAGGGTTGTTTCTAGTAATAATGCATCTAGTTTTTCATATTTTATCCAGCCTTTTTGGTCCAGGATACATTTGGATTTGTAAGAACATATAACGGGCACAGTCACAAAATATCTGCACAGGAAATTGCCAGTTTACAAAATGGCTGCGATTGTAGCCGTACTAAACACCAATTTACCACAAAGTGAAATAGGCTTCTAGGATTTTCTTATCCTTTCAATGGCAGTACTGTTGACCCCAAGATAGTTCTAAATTTAAATAGGCTACTCACGCCTGACATTTTTGCTTTTAAGTTTTATATTTATGTTAATTAAAGTAATCCTCAGGAAGAGGAATCATAAACTGTAAACACCACATTGTCAAATCTTGCTTTAAATATGTATTTGAGTTCAGTGAGCCTTATCTCTAAGTGGGCATGATATGCAGCTGTTATTTATTTAAAGGTGAATATCCCCATTTCAACATTCGTAGTGATGACATAATTGATCCCAGCATGGAAGGAATTTCTAGTAGTCGGCTCTTTTTAAGTCTTAATAATTTGTTGCAACACCTGTTCCATTATATCTTTAAGTGATTGGTAGCCATCCTAAAAATTGTTGCAAGAAGTTGTTAGTCTTGCAAAGTAGTTCAGACAAGAAGCACAACTAGGAATAGTAGCTATATTTTTATTGTAAGGTTACATTAACAGAAACTTGCAGGTCTGAAAGTACCCCTCCTATGGGCCACTTTTACTGTCACCAAAGGTAGGAGTGGTCCCTTCTGAGATACTTTTGCTACCTTTCTTCCTCTGAATCAAAATTTTGTTTTCCAGACCATTACAGTACCTGTTCTTCATATTTCTCAACGTCATTCCTACTCTCTTCTATGAGACATTTTCTAGTTTACTTTGGGTACAATTCAAGGTGTTGGCATATATCTGTAAAGTCCTATAGGGTCTAGTTATTTGTGGGACATCAGCTTTCCCTAGTCTCTGCCCAGCTGGTCCAATCTGGCAGAGTGGGCAAAGTGTAGGTTACTTCAGTAAAGCAAAGAGCCATCTGTTGGGACCAGAGCAGCCCACCTTCTCTTTAGGAATGCCTGACCTCTGGAATGAAATTCCCTTGGCATTTGAATGCCCTCCCCTCCCCCCCCCCAGTTTTCAAAGGATCATGGTGACAGGCTCTTTACTCACACCTTTAGCAGGGATGGTGGATGCTTCTTTTCTTCTATAATCTTTGTTCTCTTCAGCCTTTTTTTTTCTATGCCATCTTTCTTTTGTTGTATTGTTACATTTTTGGGGAGTGGTTTGTTTTTAAATGTTTTTAACAATTTGTAAACTACCCAGAGTCACTAGGGACTAGTTGGCAATTAACTTAATAAAATTAAAGTTAGTATGCCTCTGTAAGGGGACAATATATTAGAAAAAAATGCTATATTTATAAGTGATTAAAAGTGGGTGCCAGTTTAAGACTTGAAAGTTTATTTCCATTATGTGTAACAGAGGATCATTCCATATCAAGCAAGAATAGAATTATAATCCGGTTTCCATATATTGTTAAGTCATAAGGTAGTTTGATATTGGCTTCCTGGGTTGTGTGAACACTTCTGTTGTGGTAGATGGGTTTATTCATTTCTCTCAGTATAAAATAAATCCCATTATGGAGTAGTATGAATGTGTAAAGCAAATATGCACGGCAGGAGGGAAAGTTGAACACCTTTCATATGCGCTGTCTCCAGCGAATTCTTGGCATCACCTAGCAGGACAAAGTTCCAAATAGCACAGTCTTGGAATGTGCTGGAATTTCTAGCATGTATACACTATTGAAACAGCGACATCTATGCTGGCTGGGGCATGTCGTGAGAATGGCTGATGGTCGGATTCCAAAAGATCTCCTGTATGGAGAATTAATGCAGGGAAAGTGCCTCAGAGGGAGACCACAGCTGCGATATAAGGATATCTGCAAGAGGGACCTAAAGGCCCTGGGAATGGACATTAACAACTGGGAAACCTTGACCTCCAATCGTTCAGCTTGGAGGCTAAAGACGCAGCATGGCCTTCTCCAATTCGAAGGGACACTCGTTCAGCAGGCTGAGGCAAAGAGGCAGTCCCGGAACCAACAAAATCTGGGGGCTGGGCAGGGGACAGAATGTATCTGCCCTCAGTGTGGAAGGGATTGCCACTCGAATTGGCCTTTTTAGTCACACTAGATGCTGTTTTAGGACCTCTTTCCAGAGCATGATACCATAGTCTTTTGAGACTGAAGGATGCCAGTGAGGAAAGCAAATATATGTAGTTACTTCTGTTATTGGCCAAAAGTGAGTGAATGTGATGACATTCAGTTGTCCTATTTTATTCTTGTTTCATAGTTGTGACTTTTGCTGTGAAATATATAAAAGTGCAGACAAATAATTTGTATTAATATTTTCAGAATCAGTCTGGAAGAGATATGTAGAAAGCTGTTATCAGTTGTGCATCTCAAAGGCTGCTTAGTTACTCTGAAGTAAGTATCGCCTGACACACACCAGGCATAAAATACTCTGGCAGAAATAGATACCAGTATAGAAGCAGGAAGAAACAAATTCTAGATCAGGTATTACCAAATGTGATTATTATTTGTAAATAAATTAAAATGGAAGTTGAGAAATAACTTGCAGCCTAGGCATTGTTGCTATACATAATATGTAGAAACAATGGATTTTTTTCCAAGTGCAGGATACAAATGCACATTAATAATTATAATTGATAACTAAGTGATACAGCATACACACACAAGCTGATTTAAATGTTAAGAAAGAAACAATTTACTGAAACTGTTTTGGTCAGTTAATACTAAGGTTCTGATATTTATCTACACTACTCTACTGATCATTAATATCTGAAATGTCAGTCTGCTTTCTTGAAGTGCCAAGGCTCCTGCTGACTTTCAATTCTGCATGTACATGAAAGAAATACATTCCTTTGAAAAACTTCTTTTTAAAAAAAATATTATTAGATTGTGTTAATGAAGCTTTAGGGCTTTTGACAGTGGATAAAATATTCCATCGTAGTCAGCATGACCATGTATATTTCTGATTTTCTTTTGCATATTATAATGCTTGGTTATTAGCTAGAGCAAGTGTGGGAAAATAGTAAATAGAAAATGTGATAAATGCAATTTCAAGAATAAAATTAATTTGAAGAAGATTATTGTTCATAACATTTCCAATAACGGAAATATGTGAGTTTCTCTCCTGTGAATACTTGCTTGCTGCACTGTAGCTTCAGTTATATAACTTACAGTGACCTTAGCAGTATGAAATCGGTAGTCTAGGGATAATCATTTCAAGTTGCTTAATAATCATGTTCTTTTTAATAGCTTTACTATGCCACATTCACTTGCATTTTTTCTAGAAACTCCAATAGTATTCAAAGGATTCCATCTCAGATGAGTTTGTCAGATCCAAATAAAAATAGTGATTTCCTCTTACAAAGATGTAACTATATAATTATGCCGGAAATTTTACATAGAAACCAAATGCAACATGCTCAGAAGTTGGAGCTTTGGATGCAGAAAATCCCAGTTTGATGTTTGTTATCTCCAGCTAAAAATGTTAGATAACAAGCGGTAGGAGCGTTTTTTACATCCAAACCATGGTATGCGTAAATAGGTTTTAAAAAATAGGTAAAAGGACAAAATGATTAGCTGTGCTTCCTAAGAATTGCATATCTTAGGAAGTATATTGAAAGTAAAACATCAGATGCTCACAGAAATTCATTAGTCCAGATATATGATGGTGGATCACCATTGCTAAGAAAATAATTTTATCATTCTTTTATTCAGTCTATATTTAGACCTTTTTTATCGAACTCTGCTTTAACATAATTTAACAAAATTATATATTTTATTGGTTTATTGGAAAAGTGATTCCAGACTTCTTTGGCATTAGCAAACCATGTAAATTATTTAAATTTAAATAATTTAAATTTAATTATTTAAATAATTATTTAAATTATGAATATTTCTACAAAATTTGCATAAATTCACCTGTACTATATTAATTGCATAAAAAATAACATTTCTCCCTTTATTAACATATGTAATATGTATGAATCTTGAATCCATTATTGTTTTTCATTTTCTTTATTTAACATGGACAAAACTTAACATTAATATAGTTTTACAGTTTTTGAATTTTAAAGTACTGTTTCTGTTAAGATTAAATATAGTTTTTCTTAGAAAACTTGGGGGTCTTATTTTATTTTGCCTTCTTTGTAAAATAAACTTCAATATTTATCTATCCATCCTCTTGGGCTTCAGAGTTACCATTGTTTTGTTTTGGCCTTTTTACACCTCATAATTTGCTAAACATAGTATTGATAAAAATAACTGATAGAGAATTGATAAAAACATGAATTATTTATTTTGTTTGGTTTAACAAATGTTTACATTGCCCATGTTATCTAAGTCACTCTAGGGCAATTTACAACAACATCTGAAAATCAATATTGAAATATTCTCTTTGTGGATAGGCTAGGTGGAGGTGTTTTGTTTCATACTAAAATAAGCAGCAATTGTGAATATAAAAATATTTAAATTGGCAATAATAAGAAAACTAGACTTCAATATTCACCCTTTGGAATTAAGTTCAGAAACAGATCAAGACCTTCAAATGTTAATAGAGTGTGGTGGGATGCAAATAATTTAAAAACCAGTTCTGAGTGGGTGCGCTGTCTGGGCATGGCTGGATGGGTGTCATGTGACTGAGTGGCATGGCCAACTCTACATCACTCATGTGGGTGGTGCCTATATGGAATCGGCAGGATTGGGGAGGGAATCCAGGGTTCTCTGGTGGAGGGGAGCAGGAAGAAAGAGAGCCAACGTGTGTGTGTGTGTGTGTGTGTGTGTGTGTGTGTGTATGCATGCAATCTTCCCACAGGGGAAGAGAAGGTTTTATCAGCGCAGGAGTGTCACTTGGACAAGACCCTTACCACCCATCTCTGTCCATTCGTGGCAAAGCAACTTCTCCCTCACTGGGCATTAGCCAAGGGAAGCAGCAAAATCAATTTTTATTCCTTTACTAAAGCTGCTGTTCCCTTCTTCGCCCAGCAGCCGGGAGAGAGAGAGAGAAGGTGGCAGCATTCGTGTGTGTTGCTGTTCCTGCTAGCTCCACAGACAATGCTAGCGGCTGCCGCTGCCCCATTCTCCCTCTCCGCTGCTGGGCGATCCCGTGTGAAGAAGGGAATGGCAGCTTTAGCAAAGGAATAAAAACTGATTTTGCTGCTTCCCCTTGGCTAACACCCAGTGAGGGAGAAGTTGCTCTGCCACGAACAGGCGGTGAGGGGCATGCCCAAGCAACAGTCCTGCGCCAATAAAACCTTCCCTTCCCCTTTGGAAAGTTTGGGGACTTTTTACTTAATCCTACGCCGAGGGGCACAGGTCGCCATCGAAGGTATAGGCAGCCCAGCTCTCAGCTTCTGTCAGCGTTCTAGGGGCTGACGCCCATTCACCCTCTCCTCTGCCTTGGATCCTCCTGCTCGCAATGGGGAACAAACTTTTTGGCCAGCCTGGCTGGCAGATGTGCAAACAGGCGGCCCAGTCTGCATCCACTTCTCTGCTGTTGCCAATGGACCCGGACCACGCCTTGGGCGCCATCAGCTGATGCAAATGTACCATGACGAAGACACCCCCCCCCAGAATGGGCAACGCAAAAGCAAGTTGTGCTTTGCTCCTGCACACTCAGGCTTTGGCATTCTCTATCCACCTGCACCACCTCCCCTTGCCGCCACAGCACCATTACCTTTAGGGAACTGCCTCAAAGATCGTGTGGCAAGAGAAAAGGCAGCCACGTGTGCTGCCACTGCCTTCCAGATTGGCCTTGGAAAAGCCTGCCCTCACAATTGGACTCCCTTTCCGCTAGTGCTTGTGCGAGGAACCCTGGAGCTTAGTGGCAGCATACTGCATGCCTTAACAAGCCCGCTGGTGGCCTCAGTGTGCCTTTCCTCCCCATGGTGCTAATTTTTAAAAATTTTGGGTTCTCGCACAAATGCTGGGAGAAAGAGAGTCCGATTGTGAGGGCAGGCTTTTTCAAGGCCAGTCCTAGAGGGAGACAGAGATCAGTGCAACTTTCTTCTAATTCTCAAAAATTTGAGGGGGGGTTGCGCGTGGGACGCTGGGGGAATGGTGCCTAGAGTGAGAGGGGAGTGCAGGCCGATTGGGTGGGGAAGTAGTACCGGACTTCCAGCGCTCGTACTGAGAACCCAGGCTTGGAGCAGCAGCAACAGTTTGGAGCTTGTTAAGGAGGACCACTCTGCCCAACCATATGTTTTCCAGCCCAGGCTGCTTGGAGTGAAAAGCATGCAATATACTGCCACTCCCGGGTTCCCTGCATAAGCGCTGGAAGAAAAGTGGCCAATGGTTGACTGCAGCCAGAGCTGGGCTTGAAGGAGCAGCAGACAGACTTCAGGACACACAATTTACCCCTCAAGCTCCCAATGCCCAAACCGGTGAGCTGGAAGAGAGCAAGCTATGCCATGGGTGTGACTCTAATCATTGCCCAAGGCAGGCGAGGCGCAATGGGGGAGATTATTATCATCATGATTACTACTATTATGGTTTGGGTTTGCCTTAGTTTTTTTTTCTGCACATGAATTGTCGTGGTGTTTTTCTTTTTTTCCTTATTAATGGGCTAAAGTACAATTCCTATTGGGAAATATTTTATAAATGCATAATCTATTATATGGATGTGATTCTATGTTTTCATTACAAAACCTAATAGCATATCAATATTATATACATGTAATAGACTGTCCATGAGTAAGGTGACTCTCAAAGTTCTAATTAAATTACCATGAAAAATGTGCCATTCATGAATAAGCAAACCTACTCATGAAAAATAAAAAAAAATTATTCTTCACAATTGAGTTATCCATGTGTGGTGCATTTTTCATGACATTTTGGTTAAATATTAATTTTGACCTATTGATCATGGTACTGGGCATTATTATATATTTTATCTAAGAGATTGATGTAGAATAACTCTTCAATTTTTTTTCCCTGCAAAACAAGTTGTGGAGTATATTTTGTTAAAATTGTCTGAGTGGCCCAATGTTGTGCAGTAAGATTTCATAGCCAAGGATAGATTTGAATCTCCCCAGATCTGTTCCATCATCTTAACCATTATATTTCAATGGTTCCATTTCTATTTTCAGATTTCACTGTCAACAATATTTCTGTTTCTTGCAGGTCACAGTTTGGATGTCTCATGTCTCTATTTAGTGCTTTTGCCAATAGATGGACACTTTTTCTCCCTAAACCAATTTAGAAGGAATTTATGTTGGAGGATATTTTATTCTTAATAATAATAATTTTACCTAAAACACTTTTACCATGGCAAAGTACAGAAACTCAATAGCTTAGTAAGTGTGAATAAATCCCTTACAATTAGTTTTAATTAATGTTCCAGGATGCTGGAGTGAGGGCATTTTGCTTCCTTATTTGTGAGTTATGATTATTGCATATTTTGTTGTTGTGACTGATACTTTTGATCACAAGGATTTGACTGAGATGTAGGAAAATGGGAAGGAAAACATTGATGCGATCACTTCCTTTGTTCATTAGCTAGATGTTGGATGATATTCACCTACTTTCAGATTTTATCTCAGGAAGATGTTGACTACATAATATTATTTGCCCAGTTTCAGGAGTGAAATGCTACCAGTTCATAGTAAAAAATGCTACTGGTTCGCCAAATTGGTAGTAAAAAAATAAAAAAAAGGTTCCGACAATCAGCTGAGTGACACACGATTGTCAGAACTACTACTACTATTACTACTACTACTACTACTACTACTACTACTACTACTACTTCTTCTTCTTCTTCTTCTTCTTCTTCTTCTTCTTCTTCTTTTTTTACTTTTAAAGCATTTTTTTACTACCAGTTGTCCCGAACCGGTAGCTAAAAATGCTTTAAAAAGTATTAAAAAAAAGTTCCGATAATCGTGCGTCACTCAGCTGATCGTTGGGCCTTTTTTTTTTTTTTTTAACTTTTTAAGCATTTTTTTACTATCAGTTCGGGCGAATAGGTAGTAAAAAAATGTTTTAAAAAGTAAAAAAAAAAAAAAAGGCTCGGACGATCACGTGGCACAGCTGTGATCGTCCGAGCTTTTTTTTTTTTTTTTTACTTTTTTAAAGCATTTTTTAATTACCTATTAGCCCGAACTGGTAGTAAAAAAAAATGCTTTAAAAAGATTTTAAAAGGTTTCCAAGATCGTGCGCCACAACTGATCCCCCCCCCCACTGTTCTACTTACCTTCTGAAGCTTCCTTTTGGCACGTACTGCAAATGCGTGCATAGCGCACATTTGGTGCAAACTGCACATGCGTGTGCGCTTGGCGTGCATGCACTGCCAGCAAACCCATTCAGATTTCACCACTGCCCAATTTTACTGTATTATACCTAAATAGCCTAAAGTGTTTAGCAATATCTCAAGTGTTGGGCTTACAACAATAGGTATATAATTAGTAATAGCCAATGTAGTGTAGTGATTAAAGTATTGGACTTGGATTATGGAGATATAAGGTAAAGGTTTCCAGGGGTTGTGTGAATAAATAAGGCTACATTCTCATGGTGGGGGTTAGGGTTAGGTGGTTTACTAATGCTGTTTTTCATCATTTGTCACCATAGAGTCATTATAGAAATACATTTGATATAACCAATGTTTTTATGGCTTCCTCTGTAAAGTAGTGACAAAGTCATCTTAAGAAAACACATGCTACAAAAGTAACGTTAATTTTATTAAAACGCCTACAAATGAATATTTGTCAGCCAAATCACAGCATTATTTTTCTCCGGGGGGGGGGGGGGGGACTGTTGGCAAATGAGCAATTTTTTTTTACAGTCAGCTTTCAGACATGACTAATTTTAGACCAGCAATGTACTTTATATGAATTATGTTTTAATTAGTTCATTAGTTTTATTTTTGTTAAAACAGGAATTGATTTATATATATATTTGGTTGCAGCTTTTTTTATACCTTTCACATCATTTTGTTTGTTGCCCATGCAGAATATGCTCATGTAGACGGTATGTGATAATTTTTGTATTGAAACATTGCCTTTCAACATTGTGTCAACCTTATACTGTAGCAACTAGCTAGGCAAGAAAACGGCAAAAATAGTTTTTAAGAATACCACAGTTCTGATAAGTAAATTTATTGTAGAAAAATTAATGAAACCATTATTAAAAAATGCTATATGTCATATATAAGCTCTATTTATAATTAAATTAAGACTCAGTTTTGTTTATTAAACTAGGCTATTCCAATTAAAATCAGCTCTGATTTTAAGAGTGTACTTTCTAACTTTCCTTAATTCTTATACTACCCACATGACGTTAAAGTAAGAGGTCTCTCTCTCTCTCTCTGTTGTTTTAAAAATGAACTGAAGTGGAAATCTGATTGCTTACTTGTGACTATGAGGACTTCCCCCTCCCCCATCTCCTCTTAAGATTTATCCTTCTCCATTCCTGTTGACTCTTTCCTCTTTCCCAGGTTGATAGCTAGTTTAGGAAGGATATATGATTCTTAGGAACAATATGTCATTTTTTTCTTTGATTCTGACTCAATGTCTTTGGGGCTGAAGAGTTTGCCTTCCTTCTATTGATCAGTGCTTTTCTCTCTCTCTCTCCCTCTTTCTCTCTCTCTCTCTCTCTCTCTCTCTCTCTCTCTCTCTCTCTTCTCCCCCCCCTCTCTCTGAATGATGGGCAACGATGTCTTTGTAGGCTTTATCTACACCCATATTTTTTAAGGAGCTCATGTGTGGCCTAAACTTCCTATAGAAAGTGCAAGGCTTCAGGGCAGTGAAGGCTGAAATAGCATGTCTGAAATGGTGACATATGAAAAAAAAAGAATGCCCAAAATATGAGAAAAAGAATGCTGCATGTGACTGGCAGAATGAACTAGGTTTTTATGGGAAAACTCAGGTATAAGTAAGAGGTCAGTTGACTTGCTGGTGATTCACAATGCTTTTCCTGCTTGAATTACTGTTGGAGAGATAAAGGACAAACGGAGCTGACATCAACAAGTTGAAGAAAAGTCCTCCAAAACCATATTGTATTGATAGTCTAAACCAAATAAGGGCAAGGGCAGGATTGCTATTTTGCATCCATCCGTGCTCTACTTGACTTCTCTGCTGGTTTGATATCATCAAACATAGTGTCCTTCTAGATTGACTCAGAGGATTGAGGATGGGCAGCATTGTGTTGTGCTGATTTACATCCTTTCTCTAGGATCAATTCCAGTCGTTAGCAATTGGGGGGGGGGGGGGTGAGATACCAAGTAGTGTCAGAATTCTTGGAGAATCCAGACACTATGAATACATTTGTAGGTAAAGAGGTTTTAAGCTTTATTAACAATTTCAGAAAGCAAATTTAAACAGAAACACAAAAGAATTACACACCAAGCAATATCCCCTTTCAGCTATTGGGAGCTCCACTGAAACAACAGTGGAGATACCTTAAAGTAGTCAAGATTTGTACAGCATTCAGCACTAGGTCTGTGTTGAAGCTCAAAACTCTTAACACTAAGTTTTCTGAAAACTTGATACGGTACCAAAACTTCATGGCCTAGCTTTCAGGGTCATGACACTGCAGGATCTGGCCTTCATTGGAAGGTACAAATTGACAGAACCCTGGGAAATATACAGATAAACTATTGTTCTGCAACTATGTGAAGGTTTCCCATATTTTATTCATCAAGAAAGAATGAAAAATAAGAAAGATAAATATAACTCCAAATGAATTCTAAACTTCTAGAATCTTCTTAATAAGTAGAAATCTAACTATATTACTAAATTCCTTGAAATAAAATGGTCTTGTACAGTGCCACTACAGGAAAGATATCCTGCAGGATTCAGTACTCTCTCCATTCCTATTCAACATCTATATGAAGCCTGTGGGTAATCTGGTCTGGTGCCATAAAGTGAAGCATCATCAGTATGCCAATGATACTGTGTTATAAATATCTGCTCCTAGTGAATTCAGCAATGCTGTGAACAGGGCTGTGGAGTCGGGAGATAAATGTTCCAACTCCGACTCCTCAGTTTTTTGTACTTCCGACTCCGACGTCAGGGCTTTAGAGTCGGGGGATAAATGTTCCAACTCTGACTCCTCAGTTTTTTTGTACTTTCGACTCCGACTCCGACTCCAGGTACCCAAAATTCCTCCGACTCCTCGACTCCGACTCCATAGCACTGGCTGTGAACATCTTGGCCTTGTGCCCCGAGACTGGGAGTCTGGATGAGGAACAACAGGCTTCATTTGAACCCTGGCAAAAACTATAAAGATACTTCTAGTCAATGTTGGTCATGTGAAAAATACAAGGGACATGCATGGTGGGAGTTGTGAAAAAGTAGCAACAACAAAAAGGTGGGATATAAATACAAATGTTGATGCAAAGAATTTTAAAGGTAATTATTGAGATGAAACCAGATCTTTTCTTACTGAGACTAATGGATACGCAATTAGAAAAGACTTATGGAAGATTAATTTTATTTATGGTAACTCCATCAAAATCATAATGATCACAACAATGAAGTACTGAAATGCCCATAATAGAGGAATGGATTGTAAAGATGACAGCATTCTCAAAAATGACCTGTTCCATCAGGGATAAAATAATAGGTACTCTTATAAACAACTAGAAATCTTTTTTTAATGAATATAGAATATGAATATAAAAAAGAGTGAATGGTGATTTGTGGATTTGCTGATTATAAAATGAATTGAATATGGGACAAAAGAGATCTCTAATGTAATTTTAATGAACAAGAAGGGATAATAATTTTATATGTATGTAACTGCTACAAAGATTGCAAAAAGCTTCTTCAATTACATTTTTCTTTTTCTTTAAGTGCATTGCTTTCTTTTATCTTTTTCTTCTTTCTCTAGTTTTTTAATTCTTATTTATTTTTTATCTATCCAAAAATTTCCAATAAGCATTTTTTTTCTTATAAAAAAGTGAGAAATAGATTCCATTATGTTCATTGGATAAATTCTCAGATAAACGTATATGGAATTGCAATGAAAATGTGCAAGGTCTGTTCCAGAGTGGGATATAACAAAAACATATTTGTTTCTTGGCAGTACTGATTACAGCAAAACCAAAATGATCTTTTACTATAAGTTACATTATATTTATTTTTTTCTTCTATCTTCAGTATATTAATAATATACTTCATATTTTTCCAAATGATTTTTTGAGTAATTTTGAGTGTTAGTCTCACGTTATCAATCACATTTTGTCTGTTGGAGAATTATTATAAAACTACGATATTGATTCTAATTATTAGTATCTTATACTTCAAAACATTAAAATACATTTGCTAAACTCTGGGTTCCACAAATACTTAAGAAAAACTTTTTTATATTTATACATTTATATTATATTTTTCCATATCAAAATACACAGATGATGGTCCATCCGTAGAAATCCTGCATTCCATTAAGCTTCTAGTAATGAAATTAACATGTCATAAAAGAGAGATATTGCATATAAATTAAGCTGTTTAGATTCTCTGTTAAAATGTAAGATATTGTTCCTGTTTAACCAACTAATTTTAAATATAAAAAGAAGAAAAAAATTAATAATTTCATGTAATCTGCATGCTTTATCTTCAAGAGCAACCTCATGCCCTCAAGTTGAGGTTGTTGAACCCTAAGCACTGTCATTTTCTAGTTTCTGATTTGGTCAGTTGTATTCAGCAATGTACTTGCTAATGAATTAAATTTTCTCTTTCTTGTAAACTCAACTCCCCTCTGTCCCATCTACCATTTAAATGAATATAACTTTGATTTTTAATAAATAGATACGCAAGACTTGGATTCTAACTGCCATGCAGATGGTATTCATCAGTTTGTTGAAATGATGGTGAAATAGATCAGTTGTTTTAGCTGCCAGTATTGAATTTTTGACTCTCAGTGTCTGATAACAGGCTGTTGTTTCACGCTTTGCAGTTTTCTTCAAAACAGCAGTTCTATGTATTTGTTTTACTGGCTGAGTTTATTCTCTCTAGGATAACATTTTGTGTGTTTTGCATTCATATAAAATATTAAAATTTGGACAAGTTACGTATTTGATAAGAAAAAATTAAATAAGTAACTTTGAAATTAACAAAAATAAAATATATAACTTTTCAAAGTTATATACTGTTCAAAATGCAATTTTTAGGCAATTGAATATGAAGTAGTCATAATTTCTTTCTGCATGAGGAAAAAAAATCATTAAAAATCATTAATAGGAGCAGGACAGGAAAACTCTTTTATAGGAATAATAAATAAAAGCTATAAAATATTGCAGTGTTATAAATACTGTTATAGTAAAAAAAATCTCAATTTTGTATGTAATTACACAAGCACAGTTCATTTAGTTAGAATGCATCTTAGAGATTATAAAATCAGTTCCTTTTCAGTGTCCACATCCTGTTTGATACTTCCACAACTTTGACTACAAATAGGAAAATACAGCATTGTATTTTTGCTATACAGGTAGTTCTCAATTTACAACCATTTGTTCAGTGTCTGTTCAAAATTACAACGGCACATCCAGTCCTTGGAGTTCCAGCTGTCCCAACACTCCATGGCCATATGATCAAAGTCTGGGTGCTTGGCAACTCATTCAAACTTAACAGCGGATTGCCAAGCACCCCATGATCAACATTGCAAGCTTCCATTCCATCTTCCCCAGAAAGTCAAAGGCCACCCTCTCTGTGCTTGGGCAGCATCAGCCACTTATACACCCCTGTGCACCAGGGGTGAAATGCTCCCGGTTCGGACCGGATCGCCCGATCAGGTAGCGATGGAGGCGGGTGGTTTGGAGAACTGGTAGCAAAAATCCCTCTCCCCCACCATGCCCAGCTGAGCCGCACGATCATCAGAGGCTTTTTTTTAATTTTTAAAAGCATTTTTTCTACAACTCTTCAGCAGAAAAACGTTTTAAAGATAAAAAAAAAAAGCTTCTGATGATCGCGCAGCTCAGCTGGTTGTAGAAGAAGTTGTAAAAAAAATGCTTTTAAAAACCTCTGATGATCCCAGCTGAGTTGCCCGATCGGCAGAGGCTTTTTTCTTTTAAAAACATTTTTTCTACAATCTCTTCAGCGGAAGAGGTTGTAAAAAAATGCTTTTAAAAGCCTCTGACAATCCCAGCTGAGTTGCCTGATCAGAGGCTTTTAAAAGAAAAAAAGCCTCTGCCGATCAGGCAACTCAACTGGGATCGTCAGAGGCTTTTAAAAGCATTTTTTACACCTTCTTTGCCGAAGAGGTTGTAGAAAAAATGGTTTTGAAAGTAAAAAAAAAAAAGTTGGCCACACCCACCCAGTCACATTAACCCCCCCACCAAGCCACGCCCACAGAACCAGTAGTAACAAATTTTAGATTTCACCACTGCCAGGACTCCTCAGTTTTTTGTACTTCCGACTCCGACTCCAGGTACCCAAAATTTCCCTCGACTCCGACTCCACAGCACTGACTGCTGTCCACTCTTCCCATCCCATGCACCATCGTGATTGTTTTCAGCCTCCTACTACTACATCCTGCCCATCCCCTTGCTTCTTCACCACCTACTTACATCTCTGCCAGCCTGGGATTTATAACTTCCTATCAGCTTTGTTTGTGAAAGCTGTCAGGAAGTCGCTTCACCTAAGAATCATGGGATTCAGTTAATGATGATATTCTAAGCAGTGCAGTCATGCTTTACAGCTGCAATACTTCCCAATGGAAATTCCAATCCCAATTGCCACTGTAAATCGAGGACTACTGTACTCAGGCAGACTTTTCAGCAGTATTCCCTAAGCTGTTGCATGATATAGTATTATTCATAAGGCATTATTCAAGGAATATCCAGATATTAACAATCTACAATTTCCAACCAGTCCATCCAACAGGAACAATGGTAAAGGCTGCTGGAAATTGTATTTACCAACATATGAAGCTACAAATTCCTTGTCTCTGCACTATTACATTTTTGAAAGCTAACAGTATAGTGGACAATATATCAGTAAGCAATACAGGTAGTCCTCAATTTACAACCAATAATTTAACAACCATTCAAAATAACAATGGCACTGAAAAAAAGTGACTTATTCCCATGGTCATATGATCAAAATTTGGGTGCTTGGCAACTGGAATGCATTTACAGTGGTTGCAGTGTGTCAGGGTCATGTGATAACAATTTGCAACCTTTCTAAGGCAGATTCCGAAAGCAAAGTCAACTGGGGAAGCCGCATTTGCTTTATAATTGCACGATTCACTTAATAACTGCAGTAATTAGCTTAACAACAATTGTAAAAAAGGCTATAAAATAGCGCACAACTCACTTAATAACCGTCTTGCTTAGCAACAGAAATTCTGGTTCCGATCGTGGTCGTAAGTCAAGGGCTATTTTAAGAAATGAAATTTAATATTGCAAATTGCTTACATCATTCCTGAAAAATCGCTCATTCTCCTGATAACCAAAATGTGAATGGTGCAATAATTTCTGATTTACTTTACCTTACTGTAAATGCCTTATGCTGTTGCTATTTTTAAAAAAATCCCGCAATATCTGGTATTTGCAACATCCAATATGGGGTTAAAATTCATGCAAATTTGAAAAAGTGTTTCATGTAATATTCTCCAACGAGAGGGAAAAACGTCAGTCATACTGGGGATATGTACCGTCCAGCCAATGACCGAGACCTTTGAAAGCCAAGGCACCGCCCCTTTGAGGCCGCCCCAGTTCTTCATCTCGGTCTTCGCCTGACAGGACGTGATCCTCCTCTGAAGAACGTTTTTTCCCTCAATTTAGCGATTTCAGCGATCTCCTTCTACCGGCAAGTAAATCGAGCTGCAGGCTTAGCGCCTGTCAGCTGGACTCTCCCTTTCGCTTCTGTTGCGGCTGCGTTTAAACGGCAATTGCCAAGCAGCCTTTTTCCCGCCGTCGGAGGCTTCCCGCCTGTGCCTACGTCGTGCTTGTAGCCGGAAGGTTAGCGACGGATTTCTGCCTCCCTTTCTCTCTCAGACGGCGCAGCGGGGGCGATTTTTCGGCGTTTCGGCTGGAGCGGAGGCCAGCCGCTTCCCCATTGTCGCTTTTTAGCCGGAGGGCTTGCGACCTTGTAAATCGCCTGCGGAGCGAGTTCCTTGGCCGTTAAAGGAGTTCCTGGCCTCCATTTGTGTTGGCGCCAAATTCGCTCGCCCTAATTAATTCAAGATGGCGGCCGCAATGCGAAGTTCGGAGGGACGTTCATCATCATCTCGCAGGCGCCACCCCAGCGATCCCCTTGAGGGATCTTCTTCCTCAATATCCCCCCCCAAGCAAGAAAGCACGATCTAAAAAAAATAACTCTCAAGGGGCAACATCCGGGGCTTCTCGTGAGGAACAGCGCAGGCACAGAGCTATGGAGAAGGCATTTTTGAAGGCCCAATCTCAGGCCGGGCATTCTGAGCGACCCTCCTCTCTCCCTCCTGCTGGATCACACTCTCCTCGCTCTGTCAGAGATTTATCTCCAGATATTCTAGGAGGTCCCCAAACTGTTTCGCCCTCTGAACCTCAGAGGCTTTTTCAGACTATACCTGATCCAGGTCTTCCAGCGGCCCCTCCTCCTCCTACACCTCCTCCCCCGCCTCCCACTCCTATGGCGGATTCATTGGAGGCGATGATTTCTAGAGCCATCCGCCAGACTATATCTGAATGCCTTAACCAGGCCCCAGTTGCTCCTACAGTTCCTACCCCTTCTCAACCTTTGTCAGAGGCTCAACAGAGTACCTTTCTAGATCAGGAGCGCTCTGACATACAGGCCTTTCCGGATCAGGCCTCGGTTTCCGAAGGGGAGGATTTTCAAGACCAAGCCTGGTCGGATGATGAAGGGTTGGGGCCTGACCAGCCTGCCTTTATTGGACTTTTCAAACCACATCTTTTTCGTTCTCTGCTGTTTAAAGCTATTGCGGTCACTCGTTTGGGATCTTCTTCTACAGCTATTGCTCCTTCATCTTCTACGGATCCAGCCGCTGCCATGTTTGCCGAACCTACCAGTGAGCCCGAGACCATCCCGGCTCCTAAATTGTTTCTCGACGTGCTCCAGCGTCAGTGGGCTTTGCCAGGGGCTGGTCCTAGCCCTAATGGTTTGGATAAACGCCTCTATAATTCGGCTCCTCCTCTGTCAGATATTCTGCAAGCTCCGGCGGTGGATCCCCCCATTGTGGCCTTAACAGATTCTTCTCATCCCGCAGGCCCTCCTGAGGATTCTCTTCGACCCGAAGACAAGAGAGCAGAAAAGACACTCCTGAAAGGGCACCAAGCTACGGCTTGGTCCATTCGAGCTTCTACATCAGCATCCTTCTTTAACAGGGTGGCCTTGCTGTGGCTTAAACAATTACAGGCCAGACTTCCTCTTTCCGACGCAAGATCACACCAGGACCTAAATAAGATCGCAGCCGCACTTGAATATTCAGCTGATGCCACCCTGAACTCTACTCGTTTCTCGGCCAGGGCCTTAGGTTCCAATGTTACTTCCCGCCGTCTTTTGTGGCTCAGGAATTGGCAGGCCGATATGCGCAGTAAATGGCAACTCGCCTCTGCCCCATATTCTAGTGGTCCTCTCTTTGGTTCTGCCTTGGAGCCCTTACTTGTTGAGACCAAGAATCGGCGCAAGATTCTCCCTCCTGCCTCTCGTCGAGCTGATTCTCGTTTTCCATCCTCCAGATTTCAATCCTTTCGTGCCTTTGGTTCCTCTTTCTTCCAACCTCGGACCCAGCGATCCTTTCCTTCCAGATCCCCTCCGGATTTCCAGGTTAGACAGGGAGCTAGGCCCCCCTCTCGGAGGGCGTATCGGGGAGGTAGGGGAGGTTGTTGGGCTCGTAGAGCTTGATGAACAGGTTTTTCAATCACCAATTGGAGGCCGTCTCTCCTTGTTTCGGGAACGTTGGGTGGCCTCCATTTCTGACACTTGGGTTCTTGACACCATTTCCCTCGGTTTAGCCTTAGAGTTTTCTTCTTCCCCTCCCTCTCGTTTTCTTCCTTGTCCCGTGTCTCGGGACCCTGTGAAATCGGGTTTAGTTTCAGAAGCTATTAACCATCTTTTACAGATTGCTGCCATCGAACGGGTTCCTGCTTCCCAACAAGGCCATGGTTTTTACTCCCGTCTCTTCCTGGTCCAGAAGGCTTCAGGTGGATGGCGACCCATTTTGGATTTGAAGTCCCTGAACCGGCACATTAAATACCGCCGGTTCAAAATGCAATCCCTCGCATCTATCCTTGAGTCTATCCGTCCTTCCGATTTTCTTTCTTCTATTGATTTGCAGGAAGCTTATCTCCATGTCCCTATTTTGCCCTCTCATCGTCAATTCCTCCGGTTTGCCTTTAAAGGAACACACTACCAATATAGGGCCTTGCCTTTGGGCTGTCTTCGGCCCCTAGGGTATTTACCAAGATTATGGCCTCCTTGATAGGACACATTCGTTCTCACCCGGTCCGCCTCCAGTTTTATTTAGATGACATTTTAATTATGTCCTCTTCCCGTCAAGCAGCGTTAGCGGACTTGTCTCTGGTTCTCACTTCTCTTCAAGACCATGGTTTTTCGATAAATTGGTCCAAGAGCCAGTTGTCTCCCTCTTCTAGAATCCTTCATTTAGGGGCTTTGATCAACACAGTTTCTTCCACAGTTTGTTTATCTCCTGACCGTCAATCCAATCTGCGTGCTCTGGTTCATAAATGTTTATCTACGGGCACAGCAACGGTTTTGGTTTTTTCCCGTCTGTTGGGCATGATGGTCTCCTCCTTCGGCATCACTCCCTGGTCTCGCCTGCATAGTAGAGAGCTTCAATGGCTCTTGTTACCTTATCGGCGGGCCAACCTGGAGGCGTCTTCCCGCCTTATTCGGCTGCCAGATTCGGTGCTCCGTTCCCTTCGCTGGTGGATTTCTCCGTCCTTGTCCAAGGGTTCACTCTTCAGGGAGCCTCTGAGGCTCCGGCTTACTACTGATGCTAGCCTGTCTGGCTGGGGGGCTCACATTCTTCATCGTATGGCCCAAGGTCGGTGGACTCCTACAGAGGCCCTACTCAATATCAATTTGTTGGAATTGCGGGCCATTCGTCTCGCCCTGTTGCATTTCCAGGATCTTGTGGAAGGTAACCATATCTTAGTTCTTACTGATAATACAACGGCCAAAGCCCACGTTAACAAATTGGGGGGGTACTAGGTCTCGCTCCTTAATGGAGGAGGCTCGTAGGCTAGGCATGTGGGCAGAGGAGCACCTGGCATCCATCAGAGCTGATTTCATCTCTGGCTCTGCAAACACCCAGGCCGATTCTCTCAGCAGGTCGCAAGTGGATCAGGGCGAGTGGTCGATCTCCCAGGACCTTTTCCAGGACATCGTCTCTAAATTTGGTTGCCCGGTCCTGGACTTATTCGCTTCTCATGCAAATCATCGTCTGCCCTGTTATTTTTCCAGGTTCCTGGACCTTCAGGCGGAAGCTACAGATGCCCTCCACAGCCCTTGGCCGGCCGGCCTGCTATATGCCTTTCCTCCTCTTCCTGTGATTCCCAAGGTTATAAGGAAGTTACTGGAGGAAAGAGCCCAACTTCTTCTGGTGGCTCCTTTCTGGCCAATGAGGCCTTGGTTTGCGGACTTGATGAACCTCTCTGTGGCCCCTCCCTGGAGGATCCCTGCCTCCAAGGTCGTCCTATCCCAGGGCCCTCTCTTCCATCCGGACCCGGGCTGGCTTCACTTGACCGTCTGGCGGTTGACCGGCTCCTCCTAACGGGGGCTAAAGTTCCATTGGACATTATTTCTACTATGCAGGCAGCTCGCCGACCTTCTACGCTCCGAATTTATGAAGCCACGTGGAAGGCCTTTGCGACGTGGTGTTTAACCGTTCCAGTGTTGCCCACTTCAGCCTCACTCCTCCATGTTTTGAGATTTCTTCAGGTTGGTTTTCATAAGGGATTGCGACCCAATACTCTACATCGTCAAGTTGCTGCCATTGCTTCAGTTTTGTCTTGCAGCTCAAGGGATTCCATTTCCCGTCACCCAGTTATCACTACCTTCCTTCGGGGAGCTACAAATTTACGGCCCCCTACAGTACATCGTTTTCCTACATGGAACCTGAATAAAGTTCTTAACGCTCTCATGTCTCCTCCATTCGAGCCTCTCCGTTTTGTGTCCTTACGTTTTTTGTCCTTCAAGGTTGCCTTTTTAGTAGCAATCACTTCCTCCCGTAGGATTTCAGAGCTGGCAGCCCTTTCCGTGCGGGCGGACTTATGTGTCTTCCATACCAATAGGGTGGTACTCCGGTTGGACCCATCGTTTGTGCCCAAAGTGAACTCGCCTTTTCACAGAGCGCAGGAACTCGTCCTCCCTGATTTCTGCCCTCGTCCTTCCCATCGGCTGGAGAGGTCTTGGCACACGCTGGATGTCCGCCGGGCGTTGAAGATTTATATAGCACGGACTGCTGCTCATCGTAAGACAGAGGCTCTTTTTGTGGCCTTCCATCCTTCCTCGCTTGGGGCCCGTGTCTCAAGTACTACATTAGGACGCTGGATACGGGCATCTATAGCCCTAGCCTACCGTCAATCTGATTTTCCGCTTCCCTCGTCCATCACTGCGCACTCAACACGAAGCGCCTCTACGTCGGCTGCTTGGGCAACTCAGGCATCTCTCGAGGAAGTGTGTCGAGCGGCCACATGGACGACTATCAGTCCTTTCATAAGGCATTACAAGGTTGATTCCTTCGCCTCCTCGGATGCTGCATTCGGCAGACGGGTTCTCCAGTCGGTGCACCTCGCTTGACGGCTTCCGGACCCGTACCTTCCCTCCCGGGGCGACATCGAGCTTTGGTATGTCCCCAGTATGACTGACGTTTTTCCCTCTCGTTGGAGAATGGACGTTGGTCTTACCTGATACGTCCGTTCTCGACATGAGGAAAAACGTCAGTCATCCCCACCCTGGGTACGTTCCGGCGGTGGTGGGGGGGGGTGTTATTAATTTTTTGTCGTTTCAGGAGGACACGTCCTTGGAGTCCTTTGCTTCGCCTCAACGAAGAACTGGGGCGGCCTCAAAGGGGCGGTGCCTTGGCTTCCAAAGGTCTCGGTCATTGGCTGGACGGGACATATCCCCAGTATGACTGACGTTTTTCCTCATGTCGAGAACGGACGTATCAGGTAAGACCAACGTCCATTCTCATCTGTTACTCTTTCTTCTTTTACTCTGTATTCTTCCAGGGGAAAGCATTGCAATATCCATAGGAATGAATATTTTTAGTTCTACTTGTTTTGTTTTGTTTTCTTCTAACAAACATCAATTTGGCAGTGGCCAACAATGCAAAAAAATGTCATACCTTAATGTACATTCCATATAATCTTTTTCTGGACTTATTTTATCCCTTTAAAAAATATTGCCCACATGTTACTACCAATTTTTTTTCTGGTAAATATATTTTTAATTACAGGGATGATTCTGTCTCATTAAAAGAAAAATATTTCCATTTTGGGACAATTTTAGCATGAGAATAATGATGGTAGGATTTTAAAATTATTTTACTAAAATAAAGATAAAATAAGTTTTTGTTCTATTTTTTACTTACATCATATAAGCTTCATAATAACTGTAAAAAACTAAAGAGCTAATTTCTTAGTGTTAAGGTCTCCATTGGACGGAGAGAGAAATCTTAGCTGTTTCTAGCATGCACTCTTCTGGACAGAGAACTCCAATCTGTTCCAGGGATTTGTTGAGTAACTCTCCCACTTAGGAATTACAGCCCTAGGTGCTGCTATCACTACTGGCATCATTTTGGTCTTTCCTTTCCACATTGTCTCCAGTTACTCCTTCAGGTTCTGGTACTTCTCCAGCTTCTCATACTCCTTCCTGATGTTGCTGGTACTTGGCACTGCTACATCTGTCACGACCAGTGTTTTCTGTTTCTTGTCTATTGCCACGATGTTAGACTGATTGTGCGGTACCTATCAATCCATCTAGATCTGGAAGTGTCACGGGATCCTAGCCCTGTTCCATATGGACTTGGAAGGGTCTAGCCCAAACCTTGTGTAAATGTTTCTGTGCACAATGACACAATGCCAGCTACTGGTTGTATCATTCAGTGTATGCTGTTCCTTCTTGCATCTTTAACCCTGTCACTAAGCATTGGATTGTCTCTGAGGCCTCTCTACACAGTCTGAACTTGGATCCTGTCTAGTGCAGTAGACCCTGCATCTATGCTTCAACAGTGGGTTGGACGAGAAGACCTCCAAGGTCCTTTCCAACTCTGTTATTCTATTTAATGGATCTGGTGTTTAGTGCCAGTTTTTGTGCTGCGGTCCCTCAGTTCTATCTTTTAGTCCAGTTCTTTCCAGAAACTGGTAGAATTTCTCACTGTCGGCCACCTCAGCTGTCTGTCAGTGGTACATCCTATGAAAGATCTTGTCTTGCCATGGCAATTTTTGTGTTTGGTTTTCCTCCCATGTTCACTACTGCCTCAAGAATTCTCTCATAAGTTCATCTTTGTGTGTCATCTTACTGATGTACTCCTGGGTTCTCTTGGTTTCATTTTGTCTTCTACAGTCCCGTCCTGTTCTTGAGGAAAAGCCCTTTGTGTCCTGTTGATTTTATATATCACCAGGCATTCACAGATCCATGTGTGAGGCAGAGAGTCATAGGCTTTATGTAATAAAAAAAGGCTGTGTTCAGAGTGATTTATGTAAATCTTGTGTATTGGGTGATTGCCGGTGGTGGGATTCTACCGGTTTGGACTGGTTCAGAAGAACCGTTTGCTCCGACTTTCAGCCGTGAGCAAACCGGTTCTCTCTTTCTTTGAAGTGGGCCCGCCCGTCCCTGCGTTATACTTACCTATATTTCTGTTTCCGAAGCCAAGCTGATCGGGGCGGCAGTGGATTGCTGCTTCTCAGCTGTTTTCCTTGCTCTCAGCAATGCAGAAGTTCAATTTTCTTCAAAGTGCACGCGCTCAACGAACCGGTTGCTAAACCGGTAGGATCCCACCACTGGTTATTGCTCTGCCTGCAATCAACTTATGTTTTGAGCCTCTAGTGTTCCCAGTGCCTGCTGAGCTGTTCTGGACCATATGATTTTATAGCTTGGTGGGCATGATGTCTGATAAAAAATTTCCATGTTGTGTGGTGAAAGGTTATTGGCTGGTAGTTGGCTGGTAGTGTTCCCTTTTTGGGATCTTTCATGATGAATACTGGGTAGGAGCCTGCAGCTAGCAGCTGGTTCATCTGTTCTGATAGACAGTCATTCACTCACTGCCAGGTGCTGCCAGATCTTCATTTTCTTGACCCACTGTTGCATGTCTGCTACTGTGATGATGATTGGTTCCTATTCTAGGAGATTGCTGTGGTCTGTTCTTGGGTCCTGTGGCCATTTTGCACTTGTTATATGTGAACCTTTGTTTAGCACTCTAGCTTCAGATGAAGTGAAGCCTTGTATTCCCCCTCCCCCCAGTAACTGAGTTTTATCCTTAATCTCTACCACCTTCTATAGTTCCACCAGTTTATTAACTTCTCTCCTAGTTTGATCTTAGCCCCCAACTTGTTTTCTGGGATTTTTGTCCTGTTCTGGATTGTGTAGACCAGGGGTGTCAAACATGATTCATTGAAGGCTGCATCAGGATTGTGTTGGACTGCAGGGGGCCAAGGTGGGCATGGCCAGCTCGACATCACTTGTGTTGAGACATCTGTGGTGGCCCAAATGCTCTGCCAGCAAAAACGGGCTCTGAGCGACAGCTTCCTGCAACCCTCTGTCAGCGAAAATGGAGCTCAGGAGGTTAGCTCAGTTTCTGGCTGCGATGGTCTCCTGCAAACCTCTGCCAGTGAAAACTGAGCTCCGGAGGGGCACGTGCGGCCCTCCCGAGTTCTGTTTTTGGCTGCGATGGCCTCCTGAAACCCTCTGTCAACAAAAACAGAGCCAGAGCCAGGCCTTTGCTGTTTCCAGGGCGGCCCCGCATTCCAGATTTAAACACCCACCGGGCCTTGAGTTTGACACCCCTGATGTAGACAAACACCTGAAGGATTACAGTTTGAATTTGAACCATATGAGCATTCCCTGCTAATAGTAAGGAATATAACTTTGAGTTTTGTTGCATTTTGTTTGGCATGCCATGAATATAAGCAAGCGTAGTTTTAATCTGTTCATTATATTCTATTCAAGCTAGGATCTCTAATCTGGAGATTACTAAACACACCATGTATTAATGCTTGCATTTTATGAAGTATTAAACATAAACCAGGTACCTATATACATATAGTACTTATTTAATCTACTTTTTGAAAACACTTGGAAGAACTTTTTACTGGTTGTTGAAATATTGATTAAAATATAAAGGTAATAAAATTATAAATTATACCCACTGTGAATTACATAGTGAATGTGTATTAAACTATAATAGGTTCATCTGATAAGTATTGAAATGTAGAGGCAGTTGATCAGATACAATTCACATGAAATTTATGTCCCTTTTTAAAAATAAAAAGTGTAGAGTTAAGGGCACCTCAGTGAAATGCATATTCTATAAAACATAATATCTCCAGAAAGCAGGAAAAAAAATCTATTTCAATTGTGTTGAAGAGTAGAAGTAATTTATTGTCCTCTGTAAAAGACCCAGTACTTTCTGTGTCTTCTATAAAAGACACAGAAAGAATTGTGTCTGTAAAAGAAGTTTTAGGTCCAAATCTTAAATAATACTTTTTAAAAAATGAACCTTCAAACACTAGTACTTTAAAAAATGTATCTGTAAACACCAGTAGCAACGGACATGATTCTAAATAAATAAGTGCCCTTTGCTGATAAACATTTTTTATGTATGAGGCATGAAAACTGTATTACAGATTATGACTGAGAATGTTCACCAGTACTCATAGTAAAATTAAATCTGGATAATGAAATCCACTTACGAATAACATTGTATTCAGGTTTCTCATTCAGGCAAATGTATATACTATACTCATGGATCTTCAAATTCAGGTAATTGGTTCTATCTGTAATAGAGTCCTCAAAAGTAAACATTCTATTCCTGCCCTTAAGCCTTTTCCAAAAGTAGAATTTTAGCCTTCCTATAATCCATCAAGCTTGTTGCCATTTTCATCCATTATCTCATCCTCTCTAGCAAAATATCAAGTGCAGTGTTTTGTATTAGATAGAACTATTGGAAAACCAAGTAAAAAAAGTATGTTACATTCAACATAGAAAACAATACTCATATATGAAAGTAGGCATTCTATTTTTTTCTTTTATACTGTTAAACTAAATGTTGATAGTTCAGCAAGGAATCTTGATGCTAATTTCCAAGTAGGTACTGAGTATTACCTCACTATATTGCATAATTTGCACAAAATTGTTTTGCTTTGTGTCTTAAAATATGTCTAATTTTATGCTGATATAAAAAAAACCCTCCTAGCAGAATCTTGCAAGTTTTCACATTTCTTATATCTTGAATTGATATATTTCTGCTGTTTATCACTTACTATCTCTATGTTTATATGTAAGTAGTTCTGTCTAGTATTTTGATGGCTTTATTGATTTCCAAGTATTTTGGTTGTGTTCCTTTCATTTCTAGCAAAAGACTAACACTGCAACTGTCCCTCACAACTGTCCTTACATACATAAATCTTTATCTGAATGTAAGGAGGCACCTGACAAAAGGACTGTCTTTCTATTTGATGATGCTTGATAATCAGTATTGTGCAAATCATTTACTGTGATAAGATGTGCATCTGAAGAGGTAATGGAGGGGAGTCAGCACAGATCTTTTCTAGGTAGGAAGCAGGGGTGGGTTCTACTTACCTTTACTACCGGTTCACAACGGGGCCGCATGCGCAGAAGCATTTTGATGATGTCAAGGTCAGTGGGCGGAGCCTCCTGCTGGTTTTACTACCGGTTCTATAGAACCGGTGCAAATCGGGGGCAACCCACCACTGGTATGAAGCAGTGCATTTCCAGGGTGGTTAGGGGAAAGCAGAAGAGGTTCAGAGTTAGCCATACCCGTTCTGCTCCAACAATACCCTAGATCAGTGGTGGCGAACCTTTTACTCACCGAGTGCCGAACAGGTACGCGCTTCGCATGTGCGTGCTATCCACACTAATGCGCAGCTCCTCATGCGCACAACTGCACCATCTGTGCATGCACATGGTTTTCGCGCGTGCCCCATGCGCTGTGCATGCAATCACACCATCTGTGCATGCACATGGTTTTCATGCATGCAATGCATGCATGCGAATGCCATCTATGCATGCATGCACTGTGCGCAAGTACTCGTGCACATGTGCAGGAGAGCTCCGAAGACCAGCTGGGGCTCCTGAATTGCGTGCATGCACACCGGAGGCCCAAACACCAGTTGAGGTGCGCAGCTGCAGGTAAGTTGGGTGACAGCTCGCATGCCCAGAAAGATGGCTTTGCGTGCCACCTCGAGCATGCATGCCATAGGTTTGCCATCACGGCCCTAGATTCTGTCAGGATATATCTACTAGGGTAGAGGTTTATAGCTTTAGTTTGGCAAGATAGGGAAATAAAGGATGGAATTTACTGTGTCTTTGTCCTGGGCATGACATTTACACAGAGTGCACTCAAAATATATGTAATTTCTTTTCCAGTCCCCTTGTCAGTGTAAAGTTGCTAATCCAGCTCAGGTTTTTGCATGGATGATAGGCAGGATTTAATCATTTGCCAAGTTAAAGGATCTTTCATGTTCAATTTGCATTGTGGCCAAAAAATAAAACACCCCAAAACCTATATCATTGCAGGCAGTTTGCAAGCATCGATAAGGTTGGTTCCAACCTATAGCAAGGAGATAGAACAATTTACCAAGATTATTAACTTTAAGCCTTAAGACTAAACATTTGGTTGTGGGTTCACTAGAAGTACATAAAATATTTTATATTTAAAAAGAGCATGAAAGACAATGTTTTAGGGTTAAGTTGCATCAACCAGTGAAATTTGTAAGAGGAAGCCCAAGGTTACCCAAGTGATTTCATGCCTAACTAGAATTCATGGTCTTCCATTTTCTAGCCCAGTTCATTAACCACTACCCTGGCTCTCTAATCCATAATATGAATGATAGAAATTTTACAGCCTTTTTAAAATAGATGCTCAGAATTTGAAATTTTCTGATGCAGTAGTCTCTTTGGCACCTTGTTGTTAATGGTGATCATCAGTTGTTAAATAGATATTTGTTCCAGCAGGTTTTCATTAAATTTGGCTGATTTTATTGGTATGGAAATTACTGTTGTATCTCTTCAGACTATTTTTGTTTCATCATTTAACTATTTTATTTTTTGTTGTATAAGTGGAATAGGCTTGGACATATTTGGGCACAAAGTAGATTTTATCTATATTAATAAACAGCATTAATATTTAGCATTTTTATTAACGAGAATTGTACATTCAAGAAAGTAATTTTGATTATTTTGAAGCTCATTTTTATACAGTTGCATTATTTCGTCCCTCTTCTTTTAATTTTGGTGGCTTCAGTAGAGTTCCACAAGAATATACAGATTTATGCTTGCCATCTATTCATTAAATAATTATTAAATAATATTAAATAATTTCAATAGTCCAAGAGAGGCTGGATTCTCTCTATTATATCTGCATTGGAAAATAAAAGCTGTTTTCTAAATACAAATGTACTGTTTCCTCTAAGATGCTTACCCCTTTCTGTTATATTTTTTCACTGAAATGAAGGCAAAAGAGTGACTAATATGAAGGATTTTGTGTCAGTGAATGGGAGTGGCAAAACTTGAAAAGAATCATTGAATCGAATATAATTTGGGTTTGTTGGAGTTACCTAATCTGTGTTTTTGCTGACTGTCACTATTCCTATTTTAAAGAGCTGCATAGGCATTTCTATGAAACAGAAGGAACTTTATCCCCATTTTCTTTCTGGCATGCTTATTATGACTTTATTCAGTAAACAAAGAGGATTATGGGAAGTGAAATTAAATAGAACATTTTAGTAAAAATGTGTAAATGAGATTCACTGAACATTTTTGAGATTGTGCTTTACCTATAGGTAGTTTTAAAAATATACCATGTATGTTGATTTGATTAGCTGAGGGATAGGGGAATAGCATTAACTAGAATGTTTTTTTAAAAAAATTGATTGCAAAACATAATGTAAAATCAAGACTCCAAATCTTGAAATGTAATTTTGATGAATTAAATAAACTTGCGCCTTCAGTACTGCCTATAAATTGTAGGCAGACATTCTAACCAGGTATTACAGGGACCATACTGATTGCATTGATTTTTTTTTTTTAAAGGTACATTTCCTTAATACAATAAGCCTTAAATTTTTTTTACATTACACCTTTTTGGGAAACAAAACGATGTAATGTAGTAATTGGTGAAATTATTGTTTTAAGGTGGCATAAATATTTGCCAAAAGTTTTTGTGCATCAAATTAATTACATTGTACAATTCATTTACTGTTGTTGAACAGTATCTTCCACATATATTGCTATTGTTAACCGCCATTGAATTGCCAGCTACCAGGCTCTTCAAATAGTCTGCCTACTAATTTTTGAGAGTTGCAGTGCCCACACATTAGGAAGATGTTAAACAAAGTTAATTTCATCCTATAGTTTATGTGCTTACCTGCAAAAAAATCCCTATAGAATTGAGCTAATTTCTGAATTATCATGCAGTAATAGCATATTAAAACAAAAAAGTTAAACTATATGGGCTTGTATTTATGTTTAGGGATGTTTAGGTATTTATGTTTAGGGATGGCTACAAAAATAAATTTTGCTTCAAAATAGGAGGACAACAGCTCCACCAGAAACTTCGTTAAAACAATCCACTTGGCTTTTACCTGAAAAACATACCTAAAAATGGCTTGAGTATTTTGATGGAACAAAACAAAATATTGTTGAATATTCCTGATGCCTAAGAAAAAGAAATAGAGAGAGATAAGGTGTAGGACAAGTCAGCTACTGTCCTGAATTTTTTGCAAGACAGAAAAGTATTTTGTGTATTTTGTGCATGCCCAGGATTTAGGCTTAGAACTAGGGCAGGAATGCAGAAAATCTATACAGGAAACTGCCACATAGATCTGAATATAGGAAATGTGATACCAGTTTGCTATTTATTAATGGAAAATATGGGGAAAGGGGACCCCAGGTTAAATCCAAGAGGATATCATGTTGGGAATAAACTATAATATTATTTCAAGTTTATGTGAAGCTTCAGGCAAATTCAAGTTTCTTATAGAGAGCCTGATAGTCCTTGCTTGCTAATAGTAGCCACCAGTGTTTCCTCTTCTTAAATATTTATTTTGTTGCACTTCTGTTAGTTTTTTGTTTTGTTTACTTCCCATTTATTTTTTTTTTAGGTAAGAGATGCTGGTCTAGAAACCAAGAGATCATGAGTGCCTTGAGCATGAAAGCTGGCTTGGTGACCTTAGGGCACTCATTCTCTTTCAATCCAACTCAGTTTACAGGGTTGTTTTCATAAAAAAAAATAGAAAGCAGGAGCATTTGGATAACAATAGCACTTAGACCTATATACTCTTCACAGTGCTTTACAGCCCTTTCTAAGCGGTTTACAGAGTCAGCCTATTGTTCCCAACAATCTGGGTTCTCATATTACCAACCTCAAAAGGAAGGAAGGCTAAGTCAACCTTGAGTTGGTCAGAATTAAACTCTTTGCATAAGCAATGAGTTAGCTTTCGATATTACATTCTAACCGCTGCACCACCACAGCTCTTTGAGTTGATCAAAATATATAAAAGGGGACCGTAGTAGTAATACAATACCCTGTTTTTCCAAAAATAAGATCCTGTCTTATATTTTTTTGAACCCTGAAATAAGCACTTGGCCTATTGGGCTTATTAACAGGGGATGTCTTATTTTGCGGGGAAACAGGGTAGTAAAAATAATACCAGATTTGAGAAGACCACAGCAGACAACAAATAGCAATGTATACAAAGAAGCTGAAGAAACAATGGATCAGCTAGTTACTTACTGCAAGAAGATCAAGCAGTCTGATTACAAACAACGGCATGACAAATGGAAATTGGAAGATCTGCAAGAAATAAAATTTGTCTTCAAGCAAGGATTGGTAGGACCACAAAATAGAGAAAGTAATAAAAAATGAAGGCGCTAAAGCACTAAGGAACTTTAGAATTCAAACAATTTGAATTGAGTTTGGGATGCAGCATGGTAACACAGTTAAGTGTCACTGTGATAACAGTAATTGCCTGATAAATGAAACTATTTAATTGAAGATTAATAGTGAAATATACGAGATTACAAATTTACAACTATTATGAATTATTTATATCATTAGAAATATATGTACACAGTTTATTTCTTCAACGTTCTGTAAATGAGATTGCATACTTCACACTTTGCTCTTCAGTACATATGGTTTGTTGTTGCACATTAGATTTAATAAAATATAGGTAGTCCTTGACTTAGCAACCACTCATTTATTGACCATTCAAAGTTATGACAGTCTTTGAAAAAGTGATTTACAATCTCTCTTCAAGATTATGACCATTGTACCACCCCTATGCTCATGTGATTGCAATTCGGGCACTTTGTAACCAAACCACATTTCACTGCCAATTGCAGTATCCTATGGGTACTTGATCACTATTTGCAACTTTTTCAGCCAGTTTCCAATAAGCGACGTAAATTGGAGAAATGACCACGTAATTCAGTAATTTGCTTAGCACTAATGGAAAAAATTATCATAAAATAGATCTAGTCACATGATTAGGTTAATGATTGCATTCCTTAGCAACCACAATTCCAATCTCAATTATGACCATAAATTGAGGGCCTTATATAATAACCCAAGGAAATTAGGACATATAGTGTAACTGAATAAATATTTTTCTCCATTATTAGTTCACTTTCCGTTATGGTTTTCATATAAGGGAAAAGGATCAGAATAACCCACAGAATTGTGGTCTTTCAAGATAAAAATAATTAATTCTGACTTACTTATAATTATTTATTTTTAAAATGCAAGAAATATTTATTTAGGTAATGTTTTGTCTGTTAGCTTAACATACGTCCATGGCGAAACATTTGTATAAATACCCTATCAAAACATGATTCAGCATGTTATTTTTCACTAGTTGGATAATTTGTTTATATGTATCCCAGATATGTATTGAATTCTTGTTCACAGAACTCACTGCACAGAACTTTCTGCCTAAAATATTTCATGTAGCTTGAATCCTTCTCCATAGTGATGGAGACAACAGCCAGGCATGGGTTGTACTCGTCTGTTCAGTTTGAAGGACTGAGTCTGTCAGAGTTGTTAAGTCCCGCCCCTTTTGCTAGAGGCTTCCAGCTTTTGACTCAGTCCTTCAGACTGTACGGTCGTGTCAGAGCAACTTTTAACCTTTCCTGACTGTTCTTCGCCTTATGGACAATTCCTTACACCTTTGTTACCTCTGTTGATCTACATTTGTGAGTGATTAGCTGCCTTTACCTACTGGTAGAGTTGCAGCTGCCTGGCCAGGAAGATCTTTGGCCTGCCCTTAGGCAAGGGCTTCCCCACTCCCTGATTAAGATCATTATCTTACCTTTGCAGGGACGCTCCGTTGAACAGCAGTCGTGGAGGAGCTTCATGCTCCCTAGGGAGCTGGGACTGGTGGTTGTGGAGCTTCACGCTCCCATTGTTACCTTGAGCGCTTTGGTGGAGCTTCACGCTCCCAAGTGGGTTGGTCAAGCAGCCATTTTATTTCAAGAGCTCCAAGCGCCGCCCGACGAATTTCATCGCAGAAACTTCGCGATTCTTTTCTCCTGCCTGCATTAGTGGCGACAGCCCAGCACTCCCCGAGTCAGCAGCCATGACCGGGGTTTTTTGGCCCGAGCTCTCAGCCGGCCTTGACAGGAGCTTCGTGCTCCCTCCGCAGCTGAACTGCCATTTTGATATGACCAACGATGACCAACAATGAAAGAGGAATATCTTTAATTACCAGAAAATTTTAAGGCCACTGGGGAGAAAATGAAGGGAGTAGGGAACAATGCTATTTTAATCCCTTGACTTTACTCTTCAGTACTATTTCCAAGAAAACTGATGATGTTTCTATTCAGGTAGTTCTTTTTTAATTGTTGGTCACTCTAACTATTTGAAGTTATGATGGACCCCCAAAAGATACTCAAGACCTGGTTTCACATGCACATACCAAAAATACAAAAAAAAAAAAGCTTAAATTATATTGGCTTACATTTTATAATTTACCAAATTTGGGTATTCTTTATAAGCATTTTTATTTTTTACTGTGAAAAATTGTTTTTATTCTTTCTGAGTAATGCATTTAAATTGCAGTGCAGCTAAAGACAAATGTCACAATACTGTGAAAAATGTGTCATCCCTTTCATCGGTTTAGGAAAATAACGGCATTAATAATGACTTTCTACAAGGGGATTTTTTAATATAAAATATAACCAATAATAATAATTTAAAAGGTGTTTTTTTTCTCTTGAAAGCAGAAAGTTAGCTTGTTAACCAATCCAAGTTCTTCTTTACAAACCCAATTGCTCAGCAGTGGCCTAAAAACATGTTGTTTCCATCCATTTATGCATTCACAAGCATACACACACAGAAATCTTTTAACATGACTACTTTCAGAGAATGATTTTGCTAGGACACTGCCAGTTTTATAAGTTTTCAGCAAGATGCTTGAATTTTATAGCACCTAGTTGCCTCAAGAAAGAATATCAATAAGGAAGGTTCTAGCTTCCCATTAGATATTTAAGCATACTGAGATACAGAGAGACATTGTGATACCCATTTCTTAAACTTTCTCAGATAAATTCTGAAATCCAGTTAGTGATTGTCCAAATTATATTCATATATTCCTATGAGACTCCTTCAGGGTCTATTAGAAGAAACTTATTCATTTCATAATTTAAATGCAAGGAAAAAGTACGCTAGCTAATGTAGTGGCATGCAATTTATATCCCAACAGTGCTTTTTCAAGCGGCAACTGGACTTTCTGTTTTTTCTTTGAAGACATTTCGCTTCTCATCCAAGAAGTTTCTTCAGAGAGCTGAAGAAGCTTCTTGGATGAGAAGCAAAACATCTTCAAAGAAAAAACAGAAAGTCCGGTTGCCTTTTGAAAAAGCACCTTTGGGACAACTGTGACCTAGATGACTGAGAATCTCCATAGACATGCAATTTATAGGTTCTGTACTTAAAGCTTTTTATATCTTGTGGTAGTTCTTGTTCATTTATATGGTTGTTGCTTTGACCACTACGTTGCACAGCTGGTTGCTCATAAGCAGTCATGTAAGGTACTATAGACATGGGTCTGCTTTTCTCAGAATATATTGAATAATGTTAAGGTGAATTTTCAAGATTTTTTAATTAAAATATAATATTTGTTGAGGGAGAACAATTCTTCAAATTGAGAAGCAAATCAGCAATAGTACCCCACAAGGTACTATATATTGCTTACAGTATTCTTACATTTTGCATTGTTGTAATCTGGGATTTGCAAGTTAATGGTCCAAAAGATACCAAACCTCAGACTTTCATATTCTAGAGCAGAAAAGGTAGAAGGCAGTTGTTTCAGAAATACTTCAAGAAAAAATTGGAAAGTAGTGATGAAACAATTGTTATATAATATTTTGTTTGGTTATGAGACAAATAAAAAATTATATACTCCTAAAAACTAACCTTAATGTACCAGGTCTTACATAAAACAAATTAGTGGGAGATCTTAATTAAAAATTCTACTTTGTTTTTAGTTAGCTATTGATTCATCAACATACTTAAAATTAACCAACATTAAAGTTGACTTATCTACAACAAATTATTCAGAATATCAGGGTTATTAAACCTTTTACATTATAGCTGTTGTGTTTTATGTATTTGCAGTAAGATTTAGAAGCTGTGAAGCAAGCAGAAAAGTCCATTTTGAAAGCAGCGCACCAGCAGATTTCAGAATTGGTGAAGATGGTGTGGTATATGCAGCTAGAAGCTTTCAGCTTTCTCCAGAACCCACTGAATTTTTCCTGTATGCCAGTGACAAAGAAACAAAAGAACAGTGGCAAGTGATCATAAAACTAGGTCTTGATCCAAAGGATTCCATAAAGGTAAAATGTCTTAATATATTTTAGAAATATATATGCGAAAGGGGTTCATAATTTATCAATTTTTGGGGAATTCTTACTTAATTTTATCTGTTAAATACTATTAATTTTCAAAATACTTTTTTTCATCATCCCATTTCACTGAAAATACGGAAGTTGTTTACATTTAAAATTTGCCTTAGTACAGGAGTATATTTTTAAAAGGTAGATATTTGAATTGCAATGTGTCTTTTAAATTTTAAATCCCTAGAAAGCACTCAATATTTATTCAAGCAGTTAAATCTAACCAAAAACAAATAAATCAGGCCCATCAGTCAAGTTTATAACATTGGAACTTCAGATTTACAAATGTAGCAGGAAAAGCAATTCTGGCAGAAAGTATTGGCTTTGCTTTGTGCCTCAGTAATAAAATGTTGGGGTGTGCATGTGTGTAAATTATTCATGACTCCACTGCCACTTTAGAGAAAGGAGCCTCCCTCTTGTGTAAAGTGTTCTCAGCCAAGTTGGAAAGAAATCTTGTTCAACCGTGCTGCCAGTAAGCATTGAATATGCACATTGTTTGACATTCTCTACTTGTTCTTCTAAAAAGTATACTGGATAATTTATGTCAATACATATGTACACAATAAAATTAACAATTATAGGCATAAGGTTGAAAATATCGGAAAAAAACATGGATTTGATTCATTCATGAAATCAAGAGATAGCTAGTGAACTTGGGCAAAGGTTTCTAATAATGAAAACTTTCATGCTGGTAATCTTGCTTTTTCCATAGAGTTGGAATTTGCATTGGTGTTTGCTGGACTGTGACTCTCCAAACCTGTAATCATATTTATGCAGTCACAGAGCTTGCTGTTCAGCTAGGATATCATATTTTTTTCAGCATGTTTTAACTGCATGACCAGAACATAAGCAAGCCCAGTCTTTTAAACAAGGTCTCGAATATACCTATTTGTGTATATTTAGTAGGACTTAGTAAGTTGTCTGCAATTTCATCTTTATGGGGACTGTATAAATTGGGGGAGAGATACTTTAAAATTCTTGACAGGCCAAGCTACTTGGTTGATTGAATGTATTTGGTTTGGTGGGCCAGCTAAACTTAATTTGTTACTCTGCATTTCTAGCTCATTAGAAGCATCGCCAGCTATATAGCTGGGCTTGCATATGTATATAAATGCTGGGTATTTTTTTCTAGGACTCTTAATACACAACCTGGTCCTGAGCATGCTCATTAAAGCTTTGTTTAAAGGTCAACATATCGGTGTTTCAAACAAATAAATATATTTCTATTTATTTATCGATAAATTACCTTAGTGCTGCAAATCTCCAAAATGTTTCCCTATTAGATTATTTTATGTAAGGTAGTTAAGATTACTTATTCATAGTTGTTGGAAACATCTGGCTTCCATAATGTAAAAAGAAATCATTATTTTTTCTATTCCACATTTAACTGAAAAGACCGAAAATTGTTTTAAAGGATTGAAGAAATATGTCTTTCTTTGTTTTCAACATATGCATAATAAGCAAGCTAGCAATCTGCCAGCATCAAGAAGCAAAAGCCAGAATGCTTACAGATGCAGAGAAGAATTGTTGACACCCTGCAGAGATTAATACCTACTGTGTAAAGTGGGCCATCTACAGCATCCATCATAGCTGACATAGGTTTAAAATAATTACAACATTAATTCTATGCGATTTAATAGGGTCATAAATATTTGAGACAGTCCTTACTACTATGTATTAAACTTCCTTAGAAACTCAAATTATATTTTAGCACACCCAGGTCTAAATTTAATGTACAGTAGAACATTACCTGAAGTGTAGCTCCAACTAATGAAAAATATCTAAAGGCATACTGTTAAATTTGGAATGGTATTAACTAAGCTGCAGTTGGAACATAAAAAGTATAAGGTATAGAACTAAGATCTAATAAATTGCTTAAAATTTACACTTTCTTTCTGCAGACTTCTAATAGAAAACAAAATAGGTATTATATAGATTTTTTTTTTCTTATTCCAGGTCACGTCATTTTGTGAGTTCGGGGGTTATACATTGTCTTTGGAAGCCTTATTTTATATAATTTAAATCTTTGTTCATTATGTAAATGTACTTAAATATTTGTATGCTGCTTTCTATTTGAAAAACCTTAAGAATCTAATCTGTATTAATTTTCATTATCTATAATTGCAAGGAACAAAAGAAAATGGAAGACATTGTATTTCCTAGACAACAAAATAAACACAGTGGCCATCTGCAAAGACAGAAGAGAGATTGGGTTATCCCTCCAATCAATTTGCCAGAAAACTCCAGAGGGCCATTTCCTCAGGAATTAGTTAGGGTAAGACAGAGAACAGAACAAAAGAGTATTATTGAAGGAGTTTAATAATGGTTTTCTTTATGAAAGAGCTGAGATGAAAAAATATTCCGTGTATTATTATCAAACATGAAACCAGGTTATTAATATGTAAAGGAAAAAAATAAACCAAATATGAGAATTTTTGTTGTTGTATTTCTGGGCAATTCTCTCCTCAGTAGAAACCTTTCTAGAGGTAATCCCGTTAAAATCTCAGTATTATATGTACTGTCAATAGAAGAAGAGAAGAAATATGAAAAAATAAGATAAAGCTTTTTTTTGTCCAAGTATACTATTCATGGCTTATCAATATGACAAATACTATTAGCCAGATTTTAAAAAATCAAAAGGATACTGAATTCTGATAGAATGTAAAAGACAAATTGTTATATAGTTAACTCTTCATATTAACAATATCCGTTTAATGGACTTTGCATATAACCAATAACATTTTTTACAGTATTATTTTGAAATAAAGTCCTATGTATTCATTTGCTTTAATATAAGTCATTTGAAAAATGATATCATTTTGTAAGTTTATATCATCTGCACAAATTTATGTCATTTGTAAAATGATATCATTTATAGAGATAACAGATATTCAGATTTGTGTGGTTCTCCCTTCAAATGGGCTTTAAAGTAAGTATCAGTGGTGGGTTGCTACCGGTTGACCCCGGTTCGGCGTGAGGCTCCACCAGATGTCATCAAATACGCTCTACACATGCGCAGACGTGGCGCACGAGTGAGCCGGTAGCAAAGGTAAGTGAAACCCACCACTGGTAAGGATATACACATTGATTTTACGTTCAATCCATATTTTCTATTGAATGGTTATTGGCATGAGTCACTTTGGATAGTAAGATGGGAGGCATATCAATTTAATAAATATTGTTTTTATATTTAAAAAATAAAAGATCAGAAAGCGTTAGCCTAGGACAGTGCTGGTGAATCTTTTTGCCATCGTGTGCCAAAACTAGGCAGAGTGCGGGGGGGTCGTGTGCGTGCGTGCCCACACCCTTAATTCAATGTGCCCCCTCCCCGTGCTCCCTCCGCTTTTGGCATGCAATGGCACACTGGGCACGGTAAGCCCGTTCTTCACCCTCCCCAGGCTCCAGAGGCTTTCTAGGAGTCTGGGAAGGGCGAAAATGGCCTTCCCCACCCCCGGAGGCCATCCGGAAGCCAAAAACAGCTTGATTCCTGACTTCTGGTAGGCCCGGAAGACCAAAAAATCAGCTAGCCGGCACGCGCATTCACACGTGGAGCTGTACTAGGGCAACGCTCGCGTGCCCACCAATATGGCTCCGCATGCCACATGTGACACACATGCCATAGGTTCACCATCACGGGCCTAGGAGAACCCAACACAAGCTGTGGTTGTGCAAAAATCCTTATGGTCATAAGAAGCAGTACAAAATGGCCAGTTGATATGCCACTGATACTGTTGAGGCATAAGCAAAATTAGGATAATAGATCAATGGCAGAATGGGAAACATAGTGGCTGCTCAATGGAGACAGACTGGGAGAGGTTAATCTCAAGAAGACTTTCTATCACCATTACTGTTTGTTATTGCATTGATTCCTTTTTCGACAATACTGATCAAGTCAGGCCATGGCTATCAAACATTAAAAACATCTACTATCCTACTTTAGGATAGTTGGCTATCCTACTTTAATCCTCTTTACATGGACTGATGATATATGGAAAAACACCGTCTGAACTAGAATCCTTACTCAGCACTGTCTGAACATACAGCCAACTATTATAATAGAGTTTCTTTGGTGGAAGGAACAATTTCCAGTCGTCTCATGTTTTGTAACAGAACAGGCAATTTAGTTTGTTACCATGGATGAATTTCCTTTGATAATAATACTTGATAAATATATATTAGGCATTCTGTAGATTGCAGATACCAGCACTACCATTTGTATTAGTAAGAAGTCCAGTGCAGTTCACTTTTTAAAAAAGTTAACTTTAATTTTTGCAATTAAAACAATAAGCTAGATAAGAAAATGTGAAAGATTTCTATGGCTGTTTTGGCGGGCTATGCATGCATGTGCATATTGATAGATTTATTTTAAGCAATTGGTACCTCTGAATATTTTTATAACTGACAAACTCACCATCTTCTTGGTATATAGATCAGATCTGATCGTGATAAAAGCCTTTCCCTGCGATACAGTGTTACTGGTCCAGGTGCTGATCAGCCTCCAACTGGCATCTTTATCATCAATCCCATTTCAGGTCAACTATCGGTGACAAAACCATTAGATCGGGAACAAATAGCTTCTTTTCATGTAAGTTTTTAACTAAAGAATAAAGTTTAAAATCAAATATCTTATCTAGAATTATTTTCTCAGTTATAGATTTAAAATTATGTAAATGGAATTACTTCGCTAGTTTAACAACTCAGGTTTGATTTAATGAATTAGATAAAAGAAGCAAAATGAGAAACTCTATTTTCTTTCAATTTCCAGTTACAAATTCAATCACATAATTTAGAAGAAATGTTTTTAATGTGAAAGCTTTATATGAGTATTAAATGGTGATAGTTATTTCAGAAATAAAAAAATAAATTACCATGAGATATTTTTTTAATTGTGTAGTTCATTTAAATATAAACACCTTTGGGGATTAAATTAATTGCAGAAGGAAAAATAGATAAGAGGATGCATGGATAAATGGATTACTAGAAAAAACATTTCATGTTTGATAAATATTATAAACTGTGAAAAGTGAAAGAGAAGGACATCTGAAGCAGCCCAACATGCTGTCTAATTGTTGTAGCTTCTGGCAGCAGACTCCACTGATAAATTTTGCTTTGGGTGAAAAAGTATTTTCTTGAGCTATCTTACAAATTAGTCTCATTTAATTAGTTTCATTCTAGTATTATGATAAGAAAAAAAATTTTTTTTACCTTCAGCTAATTCCTCCTGCTCCTCCTCCTTTTCCTTCCTTCTTTCTACCCTTTCTCCTTCCCCGCATGACATTTTTTTTATTTTTTTTTTACTGCTCAGAAATGTCTTGTCTTGTTTTGCTAATTTTAGGCATTATGAGGTTTTGGTAATTCAAGATATTACTTTTTAAAATCTGTTTTCAAATGTTTGAAACAACCAAAAGAGGATAACGAAAGAAGACAAAATAAATAATGTTAAAATCTGTTTAAAATGTCCTCTCAGCAACAACAATTACCTTGTCTGATGATACCTGTTTCAGGTTTTTCTGAGTTTTTAAAACTATCTTTTGCAGCTAAGGGCACATGCCGTAGATGTAAATGGGAATCAGGTGGAAAATCCCATTGATATCGTTATTAATGTCATTGATATGAATGATAATAGACCTGAATTCCTACATCAGGTTTGGAATGGGACAGTCCCAGAAGGATCAAAACCAGGTAAAATATTAGAAACTTAATTAGTCATTTATTTTATATTAAATATTAATATACATATTTTAATACTGTAGAACATTTTAAATATGTAATTTAATTTACACAAAGGAAGTATATAAAAGTTTAATTGTATTCATCTCAATAAATGGCGACAAGTTTTAGTTAATCGCATCTGTATTGGGAGGAGACAGAGCTTGCAGAAGCTACTTTTTAATATCCCTCTTCATTGACTCAAAATAGCTTAATTCAATTCACCTGATTTGACACAAGACCAATTTGTCCACAAGAGGAACCAGGTCTGGATCTTGATACAGAGATCTGAAATTTCATATTTGCTGATATTGACAATAAGAAATAAACATAATTATTTCTGAGATAATTATTACTTTAGCACAAATTTGACATAAATCAAATGGTCTACTTTATGTATTCTTTCTATGTAAATATCTGTTTGGTATGCCATTAACCAATAGAATTGCAATTGCCTAGGTTTGTTGTCTTTTTTATAATTTTGCAAATTTTATTTAATTGATATTTGTTTCTGTTCCATGCTTAGTTGTAAAGATGCTGACAGTGATAGCCATGATAGTATTATGTTATATTTAGACGCAGTCTACCAGATAGTTCAGTCTTGATTTGATACTTTGGACTGTCCAATCCTTCCCAAAGATTTAGAATGGCTAAATATATATTTCTAATATGTTCACTGTTCCACTTAATGCAACATTTTGCAATTATGAGTTATCCATTCCTAAATGCTTTCTAGACCTTTTGTTGTTATGGTTGGTCACCCAGTCAACCAGATTTGGCATTTTTACCACATATTGAGTACTTTCTAAGAATCTGGTAGATGATGTTTGATGGTGTTGCTTTTTATTTTTGTTGTTTATTCTTCTTACTATTATTAGAAAATTGACACTTGACTCCAAAGCTTGTGGCAACACCATCATGGCGGTATACTAGTGAATTACAGTACAAAGAAGCAGATTTAGAAATGGAAGGCATGTAGTGTGAAAAAAAACCTTAATAACAGTCATAACATTGGTATAGTCAAAAGTTTATTATCTTATTGTAATGTTAAAAAGGACTCTTAATATACTATTATTACCATCATGCTGCAAATATGATGATGGGTAGCCACTGAGGGAAGAACAGTTAGCCTAAAATCTTTAAGTGAGATAGTTAGAACAAAGAATTTCTTAATTGTATTTCTCAGTCATAACTATCAAGCAACATTCCAGAAATTCTTTAACTATGTCCAGTGTATTAGCAAATAAAACTGTATCCATCAGCGGAACAGATTTTCTATCTTTTTGCAATAGCCTGACTAGCAAATCAACTGTATTATGTTACAAGATCTTCTGCAATTGAAGGAGATGCAGAAAGAAGGCATAGATGTGAGAACTGTCTTGTTGTTTTGTGCAGTTTTATCAGCCCATTGAGAAGGATAAAATTAAGCAACTTGATTAGAACTATGCTTTATTGATACAGGCTATTGTTTTAGACTCTTGAAAGTCTAATAGCATTTTCCCTTCCCTCTCTCTTACACTCAGCTGTTATGTTTTCTCCTTTTTTAATGCATGCACATTCACTCTCACATTAAATTTGAAAATGTATAGTCAGTCATGAAAACAGACAGTAAGATTAAATTAGATTAGGACTGAGGAAACCATATTCTGCCATGGAAATACCCGGGGAGGCTTTGGGTCAATTATTTTGTCTTGGATCAATCAATCTTACAGTTGTGAATAAAAACCGGAAAGAGTGAATTATATTTATGTCTTCATCTTTTAGAATAACATTTGGATAGAAATCTAACAAACAAACAAATAAATTGTTGTAGCATAGAGAGATGTAGAGTATACATATAGTAGATCTAGATATCTATTTAAACTTAATTTCTTGTAATTTGCTGGGATGCTATATTGTCCAGAAAATATATCAACAATTTCAACATTTAAAAAACTCAAAATCATAGTTTGAGTACTTAAATTTGGATTTTGGATCCTAAATTGCTATTCTGAAAGAAAATATTGAATTAAAAAAAACTAAAAGATATATATATGCTTCATAATACACTACAAGCAGAATGTTTCTTTAAACTTCAGTAGGCAAATTGTATGCCTGAGTGGATGGTGAAATTATATTAGCAAGGAAATTTAAAAGTGTGATTTATAGTAAGGAAGTAGATCCAGAGAGAAGTCTGTTTCTGACTTATATAAGAGAATTTTTGATTAACTCTTAACTTGGAGGAATAATTTATGATTTATGTATACAGTATATTCTGATGGATATTAAACAAACTAAAGAATGTATTGTTTATTTTTTTCAAAGGTGATGGGAGATATATCCAGTGATTTATGTGGATTTTAATAGAGTTTAATGGTTTTCTTTCTCCGTCAGTATGCCAGATTTCATTTGAAATTTTATGCTGAATAAATGTCTCCTATCCTTTAATTCTCAGTTCTGGAGCATGGTCAAATTTGTCCTGAGTGTATACTAGAGGTTACACACTCTTTTAATTGGTATGTTCTTTCATGGCTCTTTTCAAAACAGATTATATCTCATCACATGCCAACATCTCTTATTGCTTCAAAAATCTGCATTTTAAATGGTCATTTCAACCCTGTACGTTGAATTAACAGGCATTGTCTTACTATATTATTGGGGTTCATTTTATATAAGCTAGGTCAAAGAAGAAACAATTTGAACATAATACTTTACTTTTGCTTTAGCAGTAGGTGAATTTTGGTAATATATAAACTCATAGTTTTTTCTTAACAATTCCTTATTAATTACAGGCCTTAGGGAAAATGCTTGATTTGAAGGAATATGATGTGTTTTGTTAGACGAAATAAACATTAAACTAAGGTTTATGCTTCAAAGTGCCTTAGTAAGATCCAAGTAAAGTGTTTGTCTAACTCAGAGGATTATTGGATCTTTCATTAGGCACCTATGTGATGACTGTCACTGCTATTGATGCTGATGATCCCAACGTTTTGAATGGAATGCTGAGATACAGAATCTTGTCACAAGCCCCAAGCACCCCTTCTCCAAATATGTTTACAATCAACAATGAAACAGGTGACATTATCACAGTTGCAGCTGGACTTGACAGAGAGGTGAGAAGGCCTGGCATCACACATTTTAAATATGTTTGTCTTAAGATGAGTGGCTGTTTATGAATCTATACTCAGAGGTTGAAAAAATAATTGAGATTTCATTTCCTCCTCTCCCTCCCTCCTTCTCAATGTAGATATAGATTATTTTTAACATAATTTTAGTTTCTTTCTGGCTTCTGCTTTCATCTTAGGACAAGCAATTCATATGATAGGCTTGACTCCTTTTTGGACCCTCTGATTCTCTGGAATCTCTCAGAATCATGCTCTGATTTTGTGTAACAAATTGCCCAAAATACATCACTCCCACCATACTTTTGTGTGCACATATGGAAAACTAAAGAAATCATGTACAATAACTTTTACGTGTTTTTATTAAAGAAACCACCATTGTATAGCTTAATGAGAAAAAAAGTACCCATATCCCCATAACAAGCAGGACTATCTCCCCCAACCTCCATAAATGAGATCATGATTATCATTCATCTCTCTTCTCCCACAGACATAAAAAATAATCTTCAGAAGAGAAAAATTTGTAACTCATTGCTGAACTTTTTCATTCATTCATCAGTCATTTTGTATGTCTGAAACCAATGACTCTGGGTGATAAATAATCATAAAAGCAATTAAAGTAGTTAAAACACAATACAAATAGCAAGAGATACTATAATCTGTTAGTGTAAATATAACTAAGAAATAGAGCACTTCACAAAATTTGGGAACCTATGCCCAGGCACATAGCCAGGTCTGATAGGCCAACAGGTTCAGGACCTAATTCAGAAAGGAGGATGTCCCAGGTACAGAGATTATGATAGAAAAAGCATGTCTCCCAATCTCTTGCCAGTTGAATTTCTTGGCTGATGGGACCTGGATTATGCCCATCCTGCCAGACTGGATTGGACAGGTAGAAGCAACTAGAAGAGCATGGTCCCTTAATTAACTCAGTCCCAAGTCGTGAAGGGCTTTAAAAGTGACAACAAGCATCTTGCACCCAATTCTGTTAACCAGTATAACCCATGGAGATGACGGGTGTCAAACTCGAGCGCGTCACGTGACGTATTGCAACTTTGCTTTTGTGGAGCTGGAGTGGGTGTGGCCTGTGCATGACACATCCGGACTGTGGGCCACAAGTTTGACAGGCCTGTGATAGAATAATCAATTTAAATCTTTAAATTTAAAAAAGTTAAAAAAAATTAAATAACTTGGTTTTCCTTAAACATAGATTCTCAGTGGAGCATTTTGAAAAACTTCCTCTGTATTAAAAAAAAGTAACATTTTTTATGTTACTTTAAGAAATGAAATACGTAAAAGTATCATTATAAAAAATTGATTCTCCAGGAATGGTATTTTTCTTATAAAAATATAATATTTTTAGCTATATCAATAAATGACTCGTGACCTTAATATTGTAAAACAACATCAAAAAGGCCTATATTTATTACTTTTCTTCTTGGAAGATGGTGAACTTTAGGTATTAATATCTCTATATCAGTACAAGAAGTATAGGATGCTTAATCCTATTTTTAAAATATTGGGAAAAAGAATATTTCTTTTATAACTGATTATGTCTCATATCAGATACATTACCAAGACGTTGCAAGTAACTACATCATAAAATTAATTATTAATTATTTTAAAATAATTAATAAAATGCATTAATTATTTTCAAACAATTTAATTCCTGAAGCAAGCGAATTCCTCTTCTTAGGGAAGAATGTGTTCTTCTGCCTTTGGCTTCATTCCAACAGTGCTTTAAGAGCAGACTTTCCCACCACCAAAGGCTCTTTTTTGACAAAGCAAAAAAGAAGCTAGCTGTGCTGTTGACAAAGAAGAGCTATCTAGTTCCTAATGTTTAACATTAATGAAATAATTTAGTTTGGGTTTCTCTTTTAGGGACTAGTTTCTGTTATCCTTGCCTCCACTGGTTTCCATAGTGATACAGAGAGGTTGTTGCCACCGTTACCCTCCAGTTCCCCTCACCACAAAGCCTTGGCATTTTGAATCATTTGCCAAGAATGTGCCCTCCCATGCTTAGTTCTTATGAGCCTTCTTAAAAAAAGATAATAAAACCCAACCTACTTTACTTTTGACTGTTATGCAGCATTTGGGTCTTTAAAAATGAAAAATATATTTTATAAAAAGTGCTCTTCAATTGATTATTGCCTGCTATTTAAAAAACTACTCTTAGATATAGCTCTCCCCATTTAAAAGCTACCAAACCAAGCAAGAAAACAGTGCTTTTGGAATTTAGTGTTGTTCATTGTTCTTGATTATTAGCCGCCCTGAGTCTTTGGAGAGGGGCGGTATATAAATTGAATTAATTAAATTAAATTATTGCAAGTCCAATCTCAGTTTAAGTGACATTAATAGGAATGGCCAATGTGATAAATTCACTGCATCATAAAAAAATTACTTTATTGAATACTTGCTATCCCCTTGGAATGCTGGCTTTATCTGTAACTGCTCTTGATGTCATCTTGTGATGATGCTTTTTGTTTTTTAGAAAGTACAACAGTATACATTAATAATTCAAGCTACAGATATGGAAGGAAATCCAACATATGGTCTTTCAAATACGGCAACTGCTATCATCACAGTGACAGATATCAATGACAATCCCCCAGAGTTCACCGCCATGATTGTAAGTATGCAGTAAAGAAAAGGGATGTAGAATGTGGATAGTTCTTACTTGCTTGCCTAGTAAACTAAATGCATTGAATATGTTTCTGACTTATGAGAACTTCAATTCCATATTTTCATTCTCTCTTCATCAATGGAACCAAGCTGTATTAGCCATTCAGTGACTTTCTCTGACTTTAATAAGATAGTATTAACCATTATCGCACTATAATTTTGAATGAAAATATAGATATAGATTATGTGTCTGTATATCAGAAACAACATTACATACACAAAATCACTGAATTAAATTTATGTATTGTTTACTGAAATAATTCATTGTATATTAAATGAATTATTGTTTTCTCCTGGCTCTACCGACTTTTTGTGATCAAGTGTGATCGTCAGTCTGAAAAATGACTATGGATCAATGAATCAGAATTACTTGCTACCTAGAGCACCAAATAAGGAAATGACAGATAAATTATAGTGTTTGCCTGATAAACAGAAGCAGATGTTTGTTTATTTATTTTAGTTCTCTTACAATCCATTATACCTAGGAATTCTAGAATTGCAATCTTCCTTATCTGGCCAAGCTCAGGAAGGCTGGTCTAGCTCATAAGAGTCAGAGAGACGTTACTTCTTTTAAAATACCAACTAATGTTCCCATGCACAGTATTTCTGAATGAAGATAATAATTAGAATAGAATAGAGTAGAGTAGAGTAGAATAGAATAGAATAGAATAGAATAGAATAGAATAGAATAGAATAGAATAGAATAGAATAGAATAGAATAGAATAGAATAGAATTTTTTATTGGTCAAATGTGATTGGACACACAAGGAATTTGTCTTGGTGCATATGCTCTCAGTGTACATAAAAGAAAAGATACGTTCATCAAGAATCATAAGGTACAACACTTAATGATAGTCATAGGGTACAAATAGAAGATGGTCTTGTGAGTAAGAAATCCATAGTGAGTTGCAGAAAATAATTAAAAATAAAGAAACTATTAGAGAGCATTTCACTGAGGCAGCCTCCGGCGGCGCTATCTTAGTAGATCAGAAGTTGTGGCCTAGCCTTTTAGACGATTTTCCACAAGAAAGCTACTCTTTGGACATTTAGGAACATGAAGGATCTTCAGTGCATCAACAGAGAAACAACATAATAATGTTTCAGGGATACTAAGTTGACATCTTGTACATAAGTATGTGTGCTTTATATTTTTAGTTCTATGGCGAAGTTCCTGAAAACAGAGTGGATGTTATAGTAGCTAATTTAAGTGTGACAGATAAAGATCAGCCACACACACCTGCTTGGAATGCAGTATACAGAATGACAAGTGGCGATCCCTCAGGCCGGTTTACCATTCTTACTGATCCAAATAGCAATGACGGATTGGTAACTGTCGTGAAGGTATGTATTTGCCAAGTTAAGCATGAACAGATATAGCTCCTGTTGTTAAATGAGGAAAGCAAATTAAGGGTAGATTTCTATAAATACAAATATTTTGAAATGGTAGAATTTATCTGTTCAAAGCCTCAGTATATGCATTGTGGTATTAGTCTACAATGGTTTCGTTTAAAGAACCTAGCTAATTTGTTCAAAGGAATTTATTCCACAGTATATATCAAAATTACTGTAGAAGGTTCTGTGGAACTGATTTTAAAAATTGAAATACTAAATTGGTCTAAATTGTTTGATGTTTGATTTTCTTTGTTCTTTTCCAAATTGACTAAATAATATTTTCAAACTAAAAACAATTTTGACACTTCTGTACTCCTGTGAAATATATTTAATTAAATATTGTTACAATGGAACTTTGTCTGCTTTGAATGGGTAATTCAGAAAGGTAGTTTAAGATTGTTTCTGTCTAAAAGAAAGTGGCCAAATTGAACTATCTCAAATCCACATATTAAGAAATCTGGTATGTTTTGTGTTGCACATTTTTAAATTTGCAACAAATGGACTATATCAAGGACTTTAAAAAAAAACTTGACCACAAAACCTATTAATTAAAATTTACAAAAACTCTAATCTAAAAAATGGTTCTCTTCACTGATTCACCATTTTTGTTATACTTTAGAAAAATGGCTAAAGATAACCTTGTATTCAAGTGATTTTTTTAATTTAATTCAAGTCGGGTGGCTATTAAGAAATAACCACATAGCAAAACACATAGCTAAGAGCCAATTGTTGTCAATCAGCAATTAACATAACAATATCACAGGCTCTGACAACCCAACTCCTATACCTAGACACACAACCATGTCTTCATAGCTTTGCAAATGTCTTGCCTGATCAAGATCAATATAATCTAGGGGATAATGTTCCAAAGTGTAAGCACCACAAAGAAAAGACTCTTCCTGGGTTTTCACAGGATGAAATTTCTTAACCAACAGGACCAATAGTACGTCTCTCCTGCCAAATTTAATGGGAAAGGTAGAAGTGTTTGGGAACAGGCAAATATCCCAACTCAATGCTGTGATGGGCTTTCTGGTGACCACCAGCATTTTGAGTTGAACCCAGAAACATACCAGTAACCAATTCTGCTCCCATAAGAGATGTGTTACCATGAAGAATGCTTATAATTGCTCACAGCACTAAATTTTGAAACAGCTACAATTCCCAGAAGCTCTTCAGGAGCAACGGAATGTAGAACACATTGCAGTAATCCACTTGAGAGTTGACTAAGGCACAATTGTGTGCAGAGCCCTGGACTAGGAACAGATACAATATAATATGAAGTTATGCAAAAAAGCTGTCCACAGCTATCACCTGTTCTTGAAAAGAAGGACCTTCAAATTGTGCACTGCTTCGGCTTGAAATAGTGCAGCCCAATCTGGATTAAAAGATAGAAAGTGCCAAGAGCCAGAGCCATGTAGTCATGCTAGGGCCGAGTAGAAGCCTGTTCTTCCCCGTTCAAACTCCCACAGTCTCCACACACCAAGAAATACCTCCACTGCATCAGTTAATTGGTTTAGTGTGGAATTATAATGTGATATGTCTTATATATCATCCAACAGCTATAGATGTCATGGTACACTAGGGTTCCACACAACATAATTTGAAAAACCTGAATTAGATCACGATATTTAATTTATAAATGGCAGAATTCTGATTGAGAACAATAGATTTTAATCTATTTGTTGTTTTATGAGTCTGATTTGACTTGCAGTTGCTAAAATTAATTGCATTATGTGTAGCCAATTATGTTATTTAGGATCAAACTATATGTGCAAGCAGCAGATCAATTTGTTTTAAAATCTCCCCAATGAATATAAATCTGCAGGTACAAACATAATTTAAGAGAAATGTAGTGGCATAATATTGAGAATTGGATCAATTATCTCTGCAATATGAACTAAAAAAATATAATCTCTTTTTTCCTTTTCCCCCCTATTTGGGATCACTGCTATTACCAAGCTTGCAGTTGGAGTGAAAATGAAGTTTAAGAGATGGACTTCAAAGTAGTCTCATGATGCCTCATTATGTTTTTAAAATCATTATCATCATCAGTGCCAAACTTACATTTAAACAAATACCACATTTATGAAGATTGTTACATCACAAATATTCAGTACCTTACTGGGAAGTTTTCATGTTCATGACTTTAGTTTGCAATAATAGATCCAGCCCTGAAGCAGAAAAGCAGCATTCATACAGTATGCCACAACTATATTTGTAAGGTGATTCGGTTTATGAATATCCGATAATGATAGGGAAGAAATAATCCTTTGTGTTGTCATTCTTCATGGCATGCAACTGTTGCTCAATTCATGTTTATAGTTTGGTAAATTAAAAATGATAGATTTTCCAGAACGCTGCTACTACACTCCAGCATTGGGAAAATCCTCCTATCTGACAGCAACTGAGAGAACTTTTTTTACTTATCTACCCACTCTGTGCTCTATCCACGCCCCCTTTTGCACCCGAATCCCCAGTCTTTCTCTCAGTTGCTGACACACTGGGAGGATTTTCTCTGTGCTCTGAGTGTTGCGTTAGGCCTTTGGTTATTTTTGATTAGCCCCCTTTTTATTTTTCCCTTTTTTTGTTTTTCGGTTCAGTTTAGACTTCTGTCTTCTTTCTGGTGAGCCCCTCAGCTGCTTGTCGGTTTCGTGCCCAGGGAGCTGGGTCGTACCGGCTTTTGCGCTTTAGCGCCTGCTGCTGCCGGCTTCTGTCCCTGCGGGGCGGATCCGGTGAAGCCTTACTATTGCCAGAGAGGTCGGGGCTAAGGGAATAGCTCCCCGACTCTCGTGTGGAACGGCGAGCCGGGCCGGAGGACATTTCAGGCGCGGCTACCGGCTCGCTGAGTTTGGAGGCGTGATTTATCCAGCGACCGTCCCGTCAGGCTTCTGCGGGCGGCGCTGTGTTCTGACGGCGTGGATTGTCGGCCTCGGAGCTCCGGCCGTAAGTTTCAACTGGGGGGGGGGGTGTAGCGTGGCTGTCGGGGCTCGCTACCCTCCCGACGCGCCAAAACCGCTCCGATCTCCAGCCCTGGTTGGCGTCCGCGTCTGAGCGGCGCCAGGGGGGGGAAAAAAAGCGCTCCGCCATCCTACGAAGCTCGGGCGGGCCGCCATTTGTAACTACGCCACCAACTTGCGGCCGCCATTTTGAGTCATCAGGGCGGCCGCCATTTTGAATGCACCTCGTGGCAGCGCGGACCCTAGTTAAAGGGCCGCAGCCTTTACTCCGAGGTCTGGCAGCTGAGTCTCTGTCCCGGTCTGGGCATTGACTCGAAGGAAGAAAGAAGGGGGGAGGAGCATCACCAGTCTATCGCTCACCCCGTTTGCAGCCTTTTGTGCAAGGCTTGTCCTCTCTCCTGGGCAGAAACAGGGGGCCCTTGGATTCAGCGTGGCAGGAGGGCCAGCACTGTTTGTTGGGGCATAGTACATTGCCCAGAGCGGTAGCCAGACTATCAATTCTACAATCAATTAGCAATTAAGCAAAATTTCAATTAATTAATCAAACAAGCGGATATCTCTTAATTTTGTCTTCAAAGCAGCCAGTCATCCAATCAATCAATTAATTATTCAAATAAGCATATTTCCAATCAATTAATCAATTAATCAAGCAATCAATCACTGATTCATTATTTATTACTACAATTAATTTATAATTACTATTCAATTTGGGCATCCTCACCATGGCGGACTGCTCGTTCTCCTCAGACAGTGATCAGGAGGTTAGCCCTGTCAGATCTAAGTCCCGCAAGAAACAATCGGGCAAACGCTCTGCGTCTGGCGGTCACAAGTCCCGCCACTCTAAGACCTCCTCTGCCGCTGAGAAGGATGCTCTCAGGCGTCATAACGCCTTGGAAAAGAGATGTGAGAAGGCCAAGCAGGCGTCAGCTTCTTTGGTCCGTGGTGATGCGGGATCCGCCCACCAGACGGTTCCGGTTCCTGACCTTTCGGAGCGGAGAGCGGTCCAATCCGGTTCCTTGGCTTGGCAGAAGGGCGTGTCCCAGGCGATGCCTGATGTTTCCTCAGCGGGGTTGGAGGCATTTCCGCCCCCTCGAAGCCAACCTTCGGCCACTTTTACGCCTACAGCAGCGGGACTCAGAGAAGTGGGCAATCCTCCGCCTTCGTCCCAGTTCGACTTCCAGACGATGTTGTCAACAGCGTTGGCTTCTATTATGGCGGCCGGAGCGCAGACAGCGGCCCAGTCATCGGCGGCGGGAACTTCGGGCACGTTGGCCTCTTCTAGCTCTCGCAGGGCTCGTTCCCCCTCGCCTCGTGAGTCTGTTTCGTCTGAGGGCTCGGGCCATGACGAGGAGGGCCCCGATGAACTCGAATTCTCTGAGGATGAAGGTCTGTTACCTGACACTCCAGCCTTCACGGGCTTGTTTCGTCCCTCACTATTTAAGTCCCTCCTTCACAAGGCTCGTTTGACTACTAATCTGGGTTCGGTGGGAGCACAACCCCCGACTACCCCGTCTGAGACCGGTCCGCATGATGCCCTGTTTAAGCAAGTCAAGCAGGAGAAGGACTTTATTCCGTGCCCTCAACTGTTCGCGGATGTTCTGCAAGCGCCTTGGGCCCAACCAGGGTCGTCCACTGCACCAAACAATTTAGATAAGAAGCTGTTCTGTGCGGCGCCCGAACTTGAAGCCATGTTGGACGTGCCCACTGTGGATGCACCGGTGGCGTCTCTCACTTCGCATTCGATGGTCTCATCCGATCCGCTGGAGGGGCTCAAATCGGAGGACAGGCGCACCGAATTGGCCTTTCGTAGGTCTCACCAAGCCGTGGCCTGGACTGTTAGAACTGCCACGGCTACTTCATTCTTCAATAGGGCTTCTTTGATCTGGCTGCGCCAACTTCAGGAACGACTCCCTCCAGAGGATACCCGCTTGCGCCACGATATTAACAAAATTATTGCAGCCACAGAGTATTCGGCGGATGCTTCGTTGAACTCTGTCAAGTTTGCATCGCGGGCGTTAGCGACCTCTGTCACGTCTCGACGCCTTTTCTGGCTACGGCCGTGGAAAGCCGATGTGAAAACCAAGTGGAAGTTGGCGGCGGCCCCGTATAAAGCTCCGAACTTGTTTGGCACGGCATTGGAGCCGATTCTTGTGGAGGACAAAGACAAACGCAAAATTATGCCCTCGTCCTTTCGCAGACAGGACAGGCGTTACACCCCTTACACGCAACGTCAGCCATTTCGTTCCTACTCGGGGCAGGGAGGCCCCTCGACTTACCGGCAGTCGTTCCAGACTCCAGACCGCTTCTCCGACAGACAACGTTTCAGAGAGCGTGGCAGATCACAGTCCTCCTCCAAGCGCCCCTATCGTGGATCCACTTCTAGGCCCTTCAGAAGGGGCAAATGACTCACCGACTCCGGGACCAGTGGGAGGTCGTCTTCGGGCCTTTTGTCATCGGTGGGCCCGGTCCACTCCGGACGAGTGGGTGCGTCGTACTATTTCGGAGGGCCTCGCAATCGAGTTCATGGATCGGCCCCCACGACGGTTCGTCCGGTGCCCAGTTTCCCTGTCCACAGACTCTCGCAACCTGATGGTGGAAGAGATAGCGCACCTGCTGGAGATCCGTGCGATAGAACCGGTCCCGTTGGACCAGCGGGGAACCGGCTTCTATTCGATTCTATTTTTGGTTCCCAAAAGTTCGGGAGGAGTCAGAGGCATTCTCAACCTCAAGGAGTTGAATCGGGCGGTACGTTACCGTCGTTTCAAGATGCACTCCCTTCGGTCCATTCTGTCTTCTATTCGCCAAGGGGACCTGATGCAGTCGGTGGATTTGCGAGAAGCGTACCTGCATGTTCCAGTACTTCCTTCGCATCGACAGTTTCTGCGATTCGAGTATGCGGGCAGGCATTACCAGTACTGTGCGATGCCGTTCGGTCTTTCCTCGGCTCCCAGGACTTTCACCAAGCTGGTGGCGGTAGTGGCCGCTTCTCTCAGTACCGTTCCGGTGAGGGTGTTATGTTACCTGGACGACATTCTGATCCTGTCCTCGTCCAGGACACAAGCGGCGCAAGACAGAGACAGGGTGCTTTCGACGTTCCGAGAGCACGGTTTCTCCATCAACTTGGACAAGAGCCAGCTCGTCCCCACGACCGCGATCCTACACCTCGGGACCCTGATAGACTCAGAGAAGGGTCAGGTTTTCCTGTCTTCAGAGAGGGCGAAAAACATCAAATCGCTTGTGGGCCAAGTGCTAACCCGGAGGAGGGCTCCGCTATTGACGCTGTCACGTTTGTTGGGGAAGATGGTCTCGTGCTTCCGCGTTGTTCCGTGGGCACGCAGACATTCTCGTCCACTGCAATGGCTTCTTCTTCCATTCCAGAGAACAGGCAGTTCCAACTCCACAAGGACGGTGGTCGTGCCTCCGCGAGTCAGACTGTCACTGGGTTGGTGGAAGTCGTCGGCCATCCTGCAAGGTTGCAGTTTCCTGGAACTAGACCGGATCGTGATCACCACCGATGCCAGTCTCCATGGCTGGGGAGCCCACCTAGGTGCCCAGGTGGGCCAAGGACTATGGTCTCCAGAGGAACGTGCACTGAGCATCAACCTATTAGAACTTCGAGCTATTCGTCTCGCCCTTCTGCATTTCCAGTCGCTGATTTGGGGCCGTCATGTCCTGATTCTCACGGACAATACATCTGCCAAAGCGCACATAAACCGGGAAGGGGGGACGAAGTCACAGTCGCTGATGCTCGAGTCGACACGTCTGTTCAACTGGGCGGAGAGGAATCTGGAGTCCATCCTCGCAGACCACATTTCCGGGGAAGCCAACACACGAGCGGATTGGCTCAGCAGAGAAGTGATAGACCAGGCCGAATGGCAGCTGCTTCCCAGTCTATTTCAGGAGATTTGTCTTCGCTTCGGACGGCCTCTGGTAGACTTGTTCGCCAGTCCGACCAACGCCCAGCTTTCCCGGTTCATCACTCGTTATCCGTCTCCAGCGGCAGAAGACACGAACGCTCTGCGGTGTCGTTGGCCAGCGGGTCTGCTGTATGCCTTCCCGCCCGTCACACTGATTCAGCAGGTGGTTCGCAAGATGATTGCGGAGAGGGCAGAGATGTTACTGGTGGCTCCACATTGGCCCCGCAGGCCGTGGTTCGCGGATCTGGTGGAGTTTTCGGTGACGGAACCGTGGGTGATTCCTCCACATCGAATCGTGCTGTGTCAGGGGGCCATTCGTCATCCCGAGCCCCAGTGGCTGCAGTTGGCCGTCTGGCATTTGAGCGCGTCCTCCTGAAGAAAGGCCGTTTGCCGGATACGGTGATTGGTACGATTCAGTCGGCCCGTCGTCCATCCACGACGAGGATCTACGAAGCCACGTGGAGGGCCTTTTGCCGTTGGTGTGCGACTGCTCATGTGGATCCTACGTCTGCATCGGTTCAGGATGTTCTCATCTTTCTACAGGCGGGTTTGGAGCGGGGTTTGTCTCCCGCCACTCTCAGGCGCCAGGTGGCGGCCCTGGCCACTGTGCTGTCCTGTCCGCCGTACACTTCCTTGGCTCATCATCCGTGGGTGAAGGGGTTTCTTCATGGAGCTACGAACCTGAGACCGCCTACGGTTCACCGTTATCCCTCTTGGGATTTATCTTTAGTTTTGCAGGCTCTCACTTTGTCCCCGTTTGAGCCGCTGGGTTCCACTTCACTTAAGTTTCTATCGTTCAAAGTTGCCTTTCTCCTGGCGATCACGTCGGCTAGGCGCATTTCTGAGCTCGCTGCCTTATCCGTCAGGAAAGACTTGTGCATTTTTCATGCTAACACTGTGGTTCTGAGGATGGATCCTGCCTTTTTGCCCAAAGTTAATTCGTGGTTTCACCGGGCGCAGGAATTAGTGCTTCCGGATTTCTGCCCGTCGCCGAGTCATCATCGGGAGGTTCTTTGGCACACTCTGGATGTGCGCAGGGCGTTGAGACGTTACATGCGTAGGACGGCCGAGTTTCGGAAGACGGAGGCCCTATTTGTTTCGTTTCATCCTGCATCCATGGGTCAGAAAGTGTCGTCGACTACGATTGGTCGTTGGATTAAGGCCTGTATTGCTGCTGCTTATGAGAATCAGCGTCGTCCTGTTCCTGGGAACATTCTGCCTCATTCTACGCGGAGTGCGGCTACTTCAGCAGCCTGGGCTACCCAGGCTTCTGTGTTGGACATCTGTAGAGCGGCTACCTGGACTTCTTTGTCGCCTTTCATAAGACATTACCGGATTGATGCCTATGCCTCGGCTGAGGCGTCTTTTGGGCGACGAGTTTTGCAAGCAGTGGTGTCTGGGTCCTCTGAGTTGGATAGTGTTTTGCCCGTCCCTGGGAGTTAGACTTGGGTATGTCCCAATGCTGGAGTGTAGTAGCAGCGTTCTGGAAAATGGACATTGACTTACCTGAATGTCCTTTTTCGGAACGCTGCGTATACACTCCATTTCCCTCCCTTTCTTTGTATGTTGGCTTGTGGTGGTTTTGTGTTAATAAATTTTGTTGTAGTTTACCTGTGGTGTCTTCGTTCAAGACTGGGGATTCGGGTGCAAAAGGGGGCGTGGATAGAGCACAGAGTGGGTAGATAAGTAAAAAAAGTTCTCTCAGTTGCTGTCAGATAGGAGGATTTTCCCAATGCTGGAGTGTATACGCAGCGTTCCGAAAAAGGACATTCAGGTAAGTCAATGTCCATTTTATAGGTATTTCAATCGCTTTCAGTACATATACTAGACTTCATTTCCTTGCATGAAATATCCCCAAGCACTCAGTCAAAGTGAAATTAAACTATAGTTTCAGTATTGTAGAATGTCTCTTCATACTAGTATGAAGAGTAAGAGAATCACTTCATATTTCTAGATTATTTTGTTGTATATTTCCAAAAGTATAACATTTTCATAAGAAGTACATGATGATGTACTTTATATTCATGCGTAAGTGAACCACTCAAACTAAAAAGGTCTGAAATGGAAAACAAAACAGAAAAGCTAAAATTGAACTAAATCTCTGTAAAGAGGACGAAATGAAAGGCTCAAAAGTATAATCTATTTGAAGCAGCTCAGTTTGCTTCAAATTAAATTCTTTTAGACCTGTCATAATACAAGCAAGAAAAAAATGAAGGAAAAACTGGATAAATAAATGTGGAAAAATTCCCCAGAGAAGCACTAAGCCCTTATTAGCTCTAATACAGTGTAATGATTCCTGAAGGGGTTATATTTTATTTGGTAAGCAATCCCTCACTCCATGAAAACGGTATCTGAATTTGACAGCATAAACAGCTAAATGTGAAATATATTTGGGGTTCTTGAGCTCAGGATACTACTAATAGTAGTAATTACTACTACTAATTAGATTCTTCTTTTATCATTGTATGTTTTTAGCTTGTGTTCGGCATATAAATATGTGTTAAATAAATAAATAATAATCTTTAAAAAAAATTGATATACCGGTAGAAGTTGCCCTGACTACTATGAGTTATTGGAAATCATATGGAATAAAAAACTGCAGATATTAGAGAAGTTTTTGATTTTTTTCTTTTTTTTTATGCTACAAAAGTTCCAAATATCACACCCATCAGCAAAATTTCTAGGGGTCAAAACAAAAGATTAAGAACTATGCCTATGTAATCTGTTCACATTTCTTGTCAAAGGAATATACCCAACTTCTATTGCTGATTACGTAATGGTGATTACAGATCTTCAGAGCCATTTCTGCAGTTTCAGTTAACATATAAAATATGTGAGAATGGCTTCCATAGGAGATAGTTGAGGTAGGGGACAAGTAACAGAATATGCATTGTGATCTCACAATGAAACTGCCTCTTATTTAGTTGCTTAAGGGCAGAGCTTACATTGTAATGTTAGTTTTGATAAAGATTAGTGTGGACAAATCTAAAATTAATAATTTTTCCAGATCCATTTTGAGCTGCTCTTAATCAACGCATAATAATAACAGCAACTGTCCACAACCACCATGAAATTCAATATAATAGTTTGTTATTTATACCATATATGTATAATTAAAAAATGGCCCTCAAAATATCTAATATCAAATATGTTTCTTACTAAAACACTGAAATACAATATAAATAATTTTATAAGTGCAAAATAGCTAGCTAATTCAACCATAAACAAATTCAATTAACTTTAATCATATTAAAAAAACAGAATCACAAGGGGGCTGTTAAAAATTCAAAACACATTAAAATTGTCCCAAATTAGATAAAGTAGCATCCAACAAATATGTAATTTTCAAAATATACATTACAAACATCCTCATATGTATCTTCCAGCTGCCCTTTGAAAGGTGCTGACTACTTACAATACTTAAAAGTACAATAAAAAATAGCATCATATGGAATGAAGCAATATTTCTCAAACTAGAAAGAAATTCCAGAAGCTGTTGAAAATAACTGTAAATTAAAATAGATTAAGTTCATAGAAAAGGATATTAGAGGCTATTCTAGTCTTTGCATGTTGTTCCAATTAGCAAATTTCTATGGGTAGAGCCTTGTAGACCATAACAGAAAAGCCCGAGAGTAGCATGTTTAGGTTGTGAATATTCCCTGTTCAAGTTATGCATATGTTTTTATGGCACCTTAGAATGTATTACAGAGCCATACTGATTTGTAGAATGAAATACGTAAATTATTTTAAATTAATTAGACATTCCAGTAATCATCATAGTGGTGTCTCCATTTGTAATGGAATTTAGTGTGTAATGGACTTCTGTCCAAGCTAAAAGTTGTGAGCCCACCACTTACTACTTGTAAAGTCAGTTTTCAAACAGCCTGCACAGAGTTTCTGCTTAAAAGACAATTGAAATATTTATAGCCCACTTGTACTACATAAGACCCAATAGAACACTGAGGCAGTTTGAGTGTTTGTGCTGAGGGTCAAAAAGTTTCATACTGTTCAAAATAAAAATGAAATAGTCTGAGAAAACACTGAATTATTCTAAAGTGAATCAGATTAGTTTAGGTTTTGTTTGGTTTACTGATTGATTGGTTGATCAAGTCTTATCTAGCATAGTATAGTCATTAAAAATGTACACTACTAGAGATCTGTTTCATGCAAGGGAGTTTGGAAGAGCCAGTCATAACAGCTCTAAAGCAGGGGTGTCAAACTGACAGCCTGTTGGCCAGATGTGTCATGTGCAAGTCATGCCCACCCCAGCTCCGTGAATGGGAAAAAGTCACATGACGGCAATGTGATGCAGCGAGGGTGACTCCCCTGCTCTAGAGGATAAGAAGCAACTTCAAAAATGAGGAGGCTGTGTTTGTATAATAGTAATAACAAGGCTTTCACATATAGTTTGTTCCTTCCTGTTGCAAATCTTTAAGATTTTCAAGAGACTTTAAATAAGTATTTCTGTAATATTACAACTTCTCTTATATGTTGGTATATTGTACTTATTTTTTTTTTTGTGTGTAGCCTATGACTAAAATAACTTATATTGTATTTTGCTTTTGCCAGCCTATTGATTTTGAGAGCAATAGGAAATTTGTACTGACCGTAGCTGCAGAAAACCAAGTGTCTTTGGCAAAAGGAATACAGCATCCTCCTCAGTCCACAGCCACTGTATCGATTACAGTTATTGATGTGAATGAAAGCCCAACTTTTGTTCCAGTCACAAAGCTTATACGTCAGGAGGAAGGGATTCTTCCTGGGGCTGTTTTAACATCATTCACAGCTCAGGATCCAGATCGTTACATGCAACAGACTACTTTAAGGTAACCCATAACTGCCTTCACCCTTTGGTTATCTATAAATAAATGACTCCCTTCTTTGTTCCTTTGCAGATTGTTTAAAAAAGTGTTCTTCATCTAAATCTCTATGATTTACAGATACATTTTATGCATCTACACATGCAGTGTTCTAGAAGTTAAAATTGTCTGGTGCAAGCAAATAACTCCATGTCTACCACATTAACACAGCTTTGCCCAAATACTTTCAATTTTGTTTTTGACTGAAATAGTATTTTTATCCTCAAACTGATCATGCTTCTGGTTTATCCAAAAAAAAATATATATATATATATATCTACAATTCTTCCCAAATTCTACCTGGCTGGGTTTTGTACTGAGTGAGTTTCTGCAACTGTCGTTTTCTTATTCTCAAAACTCTTATTTCTCCTACAGCGTTCCTTCAGGGTAGCTTCATATCAGAGTTCCAGTCTGACATGGTCTGTTACCTTAAATTCACCGTCTTGCCTTTAGTCATTTAGACCCACATTTGCTGAGCTCTCTTGCCAGTTGATCTGGAGAACTGTGTGTAATATAAAAATAGCTTCCTTTCCTCACTTTTCATAGGGACAGTCATTCCCTTTCCTTCCGCCAATAATTTTGGCCTTCCATTTGAATTGAGAAATTGTCATTGTCCAACACTGGACTAGATCAGTTTTCCTAATGTAATGCAGCCTTTGAAAAAATTGTCCTGCCTGTCGTCACCAGATCCTCGTTCATTAGCCTGTTTCTCTGTCTTCCTATGCTACCTTGTAGCCTAGATTTTAGCTTCCTATCTGTACCAAGTATGTGATTTAAGTGTTTTTCATTGAATTGGTCTGGTTTAAATTTTAAGGACTTTCCAAATATTACTTGCAGACTAGAATCCCCAAAGAAAGTAAAAATTTTATTTCTTTTTAAATGATTCTTCCTTAGAATTGAATTAAGAATGATGAAGACATTCCACTTTTCAAGTAATTTAATGAGACTACCGCAAGTAATGCACTTTTTAATCATTGAGGCTTACTTTTCATCAGTGATATAATTTGAATTTTGAACGGTTATGTAATGTTTACATGATAATGCTTTTAAATACTATACAATTTTAAGTCATTGTGTATGTCTAGGGATATCAAAAAGTATTATGTAACTTTGGATAATATATAGCAAATATATAAATATGAAAATTTATTCAGTAATACAAATTATTTTGCTTATTGTATAAATATTTTCTCCTTCTGCAAAAAACAGACTTTGTTGGGTACAATTTGTTTTCTGTGTGGCCTTTCCTGCTGATGATTTGTTTGATCAAATGCATTTAATGTTAATATAATGCTTTATGTTAAATTTTTGCAGATATTCAAAACTTTCAGATCCAGCCAATTGGTTGAAGATTGATCCAATTAATGGTCAAATAACAACAACTAGTATTTTGGACAGAGAATCACCACATGTGAAAAATAATATGTATAATGCTACTTTCCTTGCCACCGACAGTGGTATGTGATTAATTTCAAAGGTCATTTGTATTTTTGAATGCCATGAATATCATCAGAAAAACAAGTATATGAAATACTGATATAAATACTGTGCTATAATCACAATAAAGTATAAGAGAGTATACCTATATCTCTGGGTATAGGTATTGTTATGGAGAAATTAGTACCTGAATCGGAGTTATTTACTACTCTGTGACATCAATACCAGAGGTGAGTTTCAGCAGGTTGTGACCAGTTCTGAAGAACTGGTAGTGGAAATTTTGAGAAGTTTGGAGAACTGGTAGTAAAAATTCTGCTATTCTATTCTCTCCTCCCAAGTCCTAGCTGATCGGGAGGAAATGTGGATTTTGCAGTAACCTTCCCCTGCCACGGCCACCATGCCACGCCCACCAAGCCATGCCACACCCACCAAGCCACACCCACAGAACCGGCAGTAAAAAAATTTGAAACCAGCCACTGATCAATACTATTAGTAATTGGAAAGTAAAGAGCTAAGGACCAGAATATCCTGGCACTGTCCATTGCCTGGATACCAAGGACTGCTGAGGTTGGATTTTTCCCATTAAAAAAAAAATATGACTAAGAGGAAATCCGCCCATTTCCATGTGTTTGCTAGGAAAGATGCTGTTGTTCCAGTCTTGAGTTCAGTTCAGTTCTTAGATTATGAACTTGAACATAAGCACTTAATTTTTTTTATTCATTGTAACTCGTTTACAAATGAGTTAAACAACCTAATTTACTCCTAACCTGCTCCCAAAACACTATTTTCATGTGTAAAGTCTTCCTATGGAACTTTTGATTTTTATTAATTATGTTCTTTGCCATTTTCTGTCTCCTGTCTCCTGTCTTTATATTATTTATCTAGGAGCATATGATTTCTGTTGTTAAGGTTATCAAATAACCATCATAATTTTATGCTTAACATCAAGGAGCTGTACTTTGAGAACCTCATTCGGTTTAGTTTTACCTCATTAGAATTTAGAGATACTAGAACATCTGGCAAACACCATGAGTCATTTTTGTATGTAAATTTTGGGTATAAAACAGAAAATATTCTTGACTAAGGAAATACTTTTAACTAAAAGTGAAGGATTCTTAAATACTGTATCATGCAACAGTGAGATTTCAAAGACTTGGAATCCTTAAAATGAACCGTACAGTGGTTGCTTTAGAAGGAGGTTTTCAAATTTCAAATTCAAATAAGATGGCTGCCATGGTTCTACAAAGTTTTCTCCTTTGTATATGCATGATACATTGCGTGCCCATTCCAAAATGATACACTAAAGCTTTGAATTCAGTGGTGTGATAGCCATGAGTTTTCATATAAATTGTAGACCCCGCGAATTCTAATGCTTTACTTTTTAGACATTTCTACCCAAAATTACCAATTTCTGCATTCTGCTCTTGACACCTATAAAACTTGCTCATTCTAAATGAAACAAAACGTCTTGGTTCTTGAAACAGTTTACAATTACCGTATTTTTCGGAGTATAAGACGCACCGGAGTATAAGACACACCTTAGTTTTTGGGGAGGAAAATAAGAAAAAACCTGATTGGTGGGTGGATCGGCCTCCCGGAATACCCCCAATCAGCTGTTTCCAGAGGTGAATTTTAACAACAGGTTCCTTGGTTGTGAGCTCTCTGCCTTGCTTTTTTTTCTGCCTCTGAAAGCCTCCAAAACAGAGCTTCAGAAAAAAAGGCTTTATTTCTGAAGCTTCTTTCAGAGGCTTTTTTTCTGAAGCTTCTTTCAGAAGGACTATCTGTACTCTGTTCAATCTCCTTTCTTTGGTATTGGTATGTAGATTAACCTCTTCCGATCTGTTGGTTATTGTATCATTCTCCAGATTTGTTAACATAGTTTGGTTAGAACCTTTACTGATTCTTCTTTTGTTGCTTGCCATATTATTTTAGATAAAAGCCTTTCTGAGACTTTTTTTCTGAAGCTTCTTTCAGAGGCTTCTTTTAGCCTCTAAATCTCCATTTGAGAGGCTAGGTGGGGCTTCATTCAGAGTATAAAATGCACCCAGATTATCACCCTCTTTTTTGGGAGAAAAAGGTGCGTCTTACACTCCAAAAAGTACGGTAAGTAATAAATCTATATAATTCTATTAGAAACCCAACCATACGTTTTTCTGTATCTGCTTTGATACAGGTTTTTAATATAGCAATATCAGATATACCAAATAAAATTTTAAACTATAAAATGAAGCCATTCTAAAATTTCATAGCATATGACAACCTAATGAAATATATACCAGTATCATTCCTATTTGTTTCCATTTTGTAGTCAAAATACTGCTACGTTGATGCTATTTTAAGGAATGTGGTGATTTACTGTACAACTTGCATTATAATCAGCTCTGATGCATAGATTCCAACCTCATTCAGGCAATGTCACTAAGTTGGCACAGAAAAAAAAAACAATGTCTTTACTCTGGAAATCCACATAAGCGTCATAAAGTCAATTCAGTATGAAGATACTATTCCACCTTGAGTCTGAATTGGAAGTTTTTTTCCTACCCAATGCAACATTTTTCCATTGAAGCAAAAACTGCTGCAAAAATTTTCTTAGCCTCAGTTTCAGCTGCATTTTTATGTTCAGAAAAGAACACTTTGTAGTCAGAAAAAGATGTTATTTAGTTTGTACGTTTTTCTGTTAGTATGTTTGTTTCTTGTAGTATGTTCAGTAAGAATAATAATCCCTTTTTAATAGAAAGGATGCTTATTTTATTTTGTGTTTGTGTTCTTAAAGGAATCCCATTAATGAGTGGGACTGGTACACTTCAGATCTATCTGCTTGACATCAATGATAATGCTCCCCGAGTGGATCCTCAAGAAGCTACAACATGTGAAACACTACAACCCAACGCAACAAATATCACAGCAATAGATGACGATATTGATCCAAATGCTGGACCATTTGCATTTGAGTTGCCAAATTCTCCTCCCAGTGTTAAGAAAAATTGGACTATTGTTCGTATTAGTGGTAATATACATTCCTTTTTATACCAAATTTTGTGTTTGTTTTGTAATAGTAGTCCCTATTAATTTTTGTTTATAATATCTTAAAGTGATTATAAGAATATAATATTCAGTTGAATTAAATGCAATACTAGGGGACTCAGCTTTCCTAGTCTTGGGATTTTTCTATTGCAGAAATATGTTCATGGGATTAGATGATCTGATTCTAAGACCTGGAATCAGCTCCTCATAGGTCTTTATAAGCTTTAGAAGAAAATTCAAACAAACTTTTCACGTTTGATGGAAAGTCACCAATAAATAACTTAGCTATTTCAGAAAGAGATTCTAAAGCAGATGTTTTCTGGTTACTTCAATTACTACAACAAACCGTATTTATCTAGGTTTCTTTTCTTTTTTCAGGTGACCGTGCCCAATTGGCTTTAAAGATCAGGTTCCTGGAGGCTGGAATATATGATGTTCCAATAATAATAACAGATTCTGGAAATCCTCCCAAGTCTAGCACTTCTATTCTGAAGGTGAAAGTTTGTCAGTGTGATTTAAATGGAGACTGTACAGATGCTGACAGGATTGTTGGTGCAGGACTAGGCACGGGTGCCATCATTGCAATTCTTCTCTGCATCATCATATTACTTGGTAAATCTTTTAACTATTTTAGCAATGATTGGGTATGTTATTACATGTGCTAAAAATTACAAAGATTGGTTTGCCATTGTGTATATTCTTTATACATAGATGGGACATTAACCATTAATTTGAGAATATATAATAATAGTCAATGATATTGTTAAAAGTTGTGGTTTCTTTCTTATGGACATATTCTGAAATATCTTTGAAATTTTAGATTTGTGTGTAAATGTTATTTTTCTCACTTCTATGGTTGATAAACTCAGGTCCCCTACCAGTGGCCTGGTAATTTGTGGGTTCTTCTAGACCAGGGGTGGGTAATTGTGGCTCTTTTGCAACTTGTGGAGGTCAACTCCCAGAATTCCTGAGACAGCTGTCTCAGGAATTCTGGGAGCTGACATCCACAGGTTGTAAAAGAGCCACAATTGCCCACCCCTGTTCTAGACAAAGAGTTCCAATGTTGTTCCTGGGATCTGTTGGACCCACTCTTCCAGCTTCCACTCCAGTGGAAGAGTGGTTCCACTCTTCCACTGGAACCACTTAGGCCTTTACTTTCCAGATCCTCTATAATTTCTCCTTCAGGCCCAGTTCTTCATACTTTTCATATATACTTCTTCCTGACATGACTGTCACTTGGCACCACTACATTTATCATCATTGTGTCTTCTGGTCTTTGTTAGCTACCATGTTGTGCTGTTCAGTGTATACTATTATTACCTGTATCTTACTGCCTACCAGTATGTAGTGGACTGTCTCAGGCCTCTCTGCAGTCTGCACCTTAGGTTTTGTCTAGTCTGGTAAAAGCCCTGATTCTATGGGACTTGGGCTTAGTATCAGTTCTTGTGCTACTGTGATCAATTCCTCAGTGCTGTCTTTTTGTTCATTGCTTTTCAGCCACTGATAGGATTTCTAATGTCAACCAGCAAGCTATCTGTCAGTGATACATCCCATGTAGGATCTTGTCTTGCCATGGGTTGATCTTCCTTCCATGTTTTCTGTTGCCCCAGGCATTCTCTCAGCAGTTCCATCTTTTGGTGCCATCTCATGTGTGTGTGGGTGGGTGTGTGCATGTACACACATGCATGTATGGGGGAGAGAGAATGGAGAGAGAGAGAGAGAGGTGTTTAAAGGTTGTATACTAAGGACAGTAAAAGTAACCCAGTAAAACAACAGCAGCAAACTTACATCATGCATTATAAATGCTTAGCAATTATCACATGCTTTTTTTCTTCCATTTTTAAGTATAAAAGTCATGCTAAAATAACAATGGTAAACAGCTAGCTTTTGAGCTGTAAGTTTCAGACAAGATAAAGAGACATAGTCTTTGTTACAAACTGAGCTCCAGAAGTGGTTTGGCATTCTGTAGTGTTTCATCCTAATCCTCCCTACCTGCCATTGTTGTTCTGTTTTATACTTCATTACATAAAGAAATTAGAAAGCTAGTGTGTGACTGACCTCAATTTTATGTAATATGTGTTATGGATGTGTTAAGCATTCATGACACACAAGTCAGAACACACCTTCTCAAGCACTAAAACTGGCATGTCTTTTCAAGGCTTGCGTGAGAGCTTCAGAAAGTACTCTGACTGCCTCTGGGTGCCTATGTATGTACATTTCGCTCTTTCAAGTGCACTCATTTATCGAATTATAATTTACTGTAGTTTACAGCTCTGAGAATAGCAGTTACCAAAACATTGAACCTATGCAAAGTGCCCTGCTTCCACCAGAAACAAGCCTCCTCCTCTTGACACTGAGAAAGCAGAAGGAAACGCACTAGACTTTGTTCCATAGGTCACTTAAATATAACTCGCTCATTTGAAAGCATAATCCTCGCTGAAATTCTTGTGCTGAAACCCTAACTTTCCTTCTAAAAAATTCTAGTAGTCCGAGTTTTTAGATTCTCATTCCTTAGATTAATTGTTTCATATCTACATTGTAAACAGAGAAATCTACAGCAACTGGTTGATTATATTGTATATCTGCTGTTGTTCTTCATTTATTTAGTTTATGGCTGCTATGGCTCCTGAACTGATTCGATATATGTTGTTGTTAGTTGCGAAGTCATGTCTGACCCATCGCAACCCCAAAGACAACATTTCTCCAGGCCTTCCTGTCCTCTACCATCCTCTGGAGTCCATGAAGCTCACACTTACTGCTTCAGTGACTCCATCCAGCCACCTCATGCTCTGTCGTCCCCTTCTTTTTTTTTTTTTTTTTAATTGCAAAAGTTTTACAATTACATTTTCACCCCTTTTTTTTCACCCCCCCACCTCCCTCCCCAAACCCTCCCTAACCCTCCCTAACCCTCCCCCCCCCAGACTTCCCTATTATGTACTCATAACTAGTAACACTGATATATAAGCTTGAACCCATCCCTCCCCCTGTATAATTTTTCCTCTTTGTCTCTTTACATTAAAATATTTCTAATACATTATTTCAAATAAAAGCTATTTGATACTTTCTAGTTTGGTATTTGTTCTGAACATATTCTATCCACCTTTTCCATTCCCATTCATAAGTCTCTTGTGAACAGTCTTTTAAATATGCTGAAATCTTCGCCATCTCTGCAAAACTAGCCATCTTCAAAGTCCATTCCTCGATAGTGGGTAAAGCTTCATTCTTCCAGTATTTACCTATCAACAATCTTGCTGCTGTTATCATATACAATATCAGTTTTATCTCACCCCGTGTAAAACCCTTAACTATACCCAATAAAAACAACTGTGGAGAAAATTGAATTTTTTTCCTCAAAACATTCTGCATGACCCACCAAATTTTTATCCAAAAAGCCTTAACTTTCCTGCAGGTCCACCAAACATGATAATACGTAGCATCTAAACATTCACATCTCCAACATTTTGGCTGAACATTAGGGTACATACATGACAACTTTTTAGGATCTAAATGCCATCTATAAAACATTTTATAAAAATTTTCTCTCAGGTTTTGCGACTGTGTAAATTTAACATTCTGAACCCAAATTTTTTCCCAAGTTTCCAACATCACTGGTTCTTCAAAATTCTGTGCCCACTTAATCATACAATCTTTAACTAATTCCGTTTCTGAATCTCTTTCTAACAATACATTATAAAGCCTTTTAATATGCATTGGACCTTTCTCTCTTATATGTCTAACCAATTCTTCCTCATGCAACATAATACCAGTTTTTTGATCCTCTTTCCATCTCAATTGCAATTGATTATATTGTAGCCAGGTTAAATTAATCCCTTCAGCCAACAGTGTCTGTAATGTCTTCAGCTGCCATCTGCCCGCATCTGTAAAAAGAACCTCTTTATATGAAAACCCCCCGAGTGACATTATATTTGTATTCCACAAAGTATGACCAAGATCCAGCCATAGCGGTATTTTATAATCCCATTTGAATCGGTGCTTCTTCCAAACTCTCATCAAAGAGTCTCTAAGTATATGACTTTTAAATACTTTATCTACTTTGTCGTCATAAAATAAATAAGCATGCCATCCAAATTCAAGATCAAAACTTTCTGCATTCAATATTCCAGTCTTTTTACTTCCAAACCAATCACTTGTTAAAGTTAAAGCTGCTGCATCATAATATAACTGTAGGTTTGGGAGTTTAAGACCTCCTCTTTCTGGAACATCTTGCATAATTTTCAATTTCACTCTCGGCTTCTTCTCGTTCCAGACAAACTTATTCACACCAGACTGCCAAACTTTCAGTTGTTTATCACTTTTAAGCACCGGAATCATTTGAAACAAAAACAAAAATCTTGGCAAAATGTTCATCTTAACTGCTGCTATTCTTCCAAGTAAAGACAGTTGCAGCTTTTTCCAAATCTCCATGTCTTTCTGAACCTCTCGCCACAACACCTCATAATTATTTTGAAACAATTTCATGTTTGATTCTGCAACCTGAACTCCAAGATATTTTACCTTAGGTACAATTTCAAAACCTGCCCTCCTTTCAAGCTCATGTTTACGATCTTGTGTCATATTTTTAACTATCATTTTAGTCTTTTTTGAATTCAGTCTAAAACCTGAAACTCTACCATAGTCTTGTATAATGTCCTTCATCAGGATTGTTGATTCCATTGGTTGTGATAGGGTAACAACCAGATCATCTGCAAATGCCTTTATTCTATAATCCTCTTGCCTTATCATTATGCCTTTCAAAATTTTAGAGTCCCGTATTGTGTTTAGCAAGACTTCCAATGTTAAAATGAATAAAAGTGGGGACAACGGACATCCCTGTCTTGTTCCTTTTTCAATTTTAAACTCTGTCGTCAGACTTCCATTAATAATAATCTGTGCCTTTTGCTCTTGATAAATTGCTGAAATCGCCTGTATAAATTGGTCCCCAAAGTCCATCTTTTTTAAAGTCTTTAGTAGAAAATTCCAATCCACTCTATCAAAGGCCTTCTCTGCATCCAAAAAAACCAGCACTGCAGGAATCTGTTTATTCTTATCAAGATATTCCAATAAATCTATTACTTGCCTTACATTGTCCTTCATATATCTGCCCTCAATAAATCCCGCTTGATCCTCATGAATCACCTTTTGGATTACTGGCATCAACCTGTTGGCTAATACTTTCGCATAGATTTTATAGTCTGTATTCAAAAGGGATATTGGTCTATAATTCTCTGGTTTTTTAGGACCAACTTGTTCTTTTGGTATCAAAGATATATAAGCAGTTGTCCATGATGGGGGTATTTTACCCCCTTGTTGAATATTGCAAAATAAATCTCTAAGTTGTCCCACCATTTCAGCTTGTAAAGTTTTGTAATACACTGCGGTCAAACCATCCGTGCCAGGAGCTTTGGCTGTTTTTAACTGTTTAATTGCTGCTATTATCTCCTCCTCTGTTATAGGATAATTCATTCTTTCCTTTTGTTGATCAGTAATTTTTGTAACTCTCTTATCATTTAAATATTTTTCCATAAGTCCATTCTGCACCTCCTCTTTGGCATATAGTTTGGTATAATAGTCCACAAAAGCTTCTTTAATTAATTTTTGTTGAAAAATTTCTTTCCCTCCAATATCAATACTATCAATAGTCCGTATACTTTGTTTTTTCCTCAATGTGTAAGCCAACCATCTGCCCGGTTTGTTAGCGTTGCAAAATGTATTATGCTTCGCATATTGTAAATTTGTTGCAACTTGTTCCGCCATAAGCATTTGAAATTGGTCTTTCAGAAGTTTTATAGCATTTCGTATTCTTTCATCTGTTGGATTTTTAATAAATAACTGTTCTTTATTCTTTATTTCCGTTTCCAATTCAGATCTTTTCTTTTGTCGGAACAGTCTATGTTTAGAGTTCATGTAGATAAGTACCCCTCTCATATAAGCTTTACTTGCGTCCCAAACAATTTCAATTGGGGTACCTTTATTCAAATTTATTTCAAAAAATTCTTTCAAATGCTTTTTAAGTTCTATTATATTTTTTTCATATCTAAACAAGTTCTCATTTAATCTCCAAGAGCGTCTCTCAACCTTATCCATCTCAATTTCTATCCATACAGGGCTATGGTCAGTCAAAGTTCTTGGAAAAATCTTTGTTCTTTTTGTCTTAACAAGTAGATCATTTGACAACAGGATAAAATCAATCCTAGAAAAAGATCTATGTCTATCAGAAAAGAAAGTGTAATCCAATTCTTTTGGGTTATGTATTCTCCAAACATCTTTTAGTTCCATATCTTCTTTCATATCAAAAAAAGTCTGTGGTAGTCTAATTCTAGACTTTGCCAAACTCTTTTTATCTAGTTTAGAATCAATTACTCCGTTCCAGTCTCCCATAATTAAAATAGATCTATAGTCCCATTGCAATATTTTAGTATATAACATCTTGTAAAAATAGTCCTGTTGTTGATTGGGAGCATAAATTCCAATCAAAAGAATTTGGCCTTTTACTGTAAACAGTTCAATTGCTACAAACCTACCATCTTGATCTACTTCTATAACTTTAGCTGTTAACTTTTTATTTACATAAATAACCACACCATTCTTTTTCTGCGAAGTTGAAGATATAAAATGTGCTCCTAGTTTTGAGTTTATCAAATATTTTTGATCTTGAGTTGTGATATGCGTTTCTTGTAAACATATTATATCATTATTAAATTGTTTCAAATATGTAAATATTTTCTTCCTTTTCTGTGCTGAATTCAACCCATTGACATTCCAAGATAAACACTTAAAGGTCATCAGCCTCTTTCTGGAGCACAGAGCAAAATACTTGAAGATCATCCGAAAGCTTCGATCTCGCTCCTCCCATAGCTCCACTCTCTTGTACAGTACTCTTAACTGCCTTCTTGTCTTGTCTTTCCTGTTGTTGTTGTTGCTTTTGTTTAAGTAGCTTAGATTGAGCTCTGGTTATACGTTGATCTTTAACTTCAGTCAACTGAATCAAGTCCAAAATTGGAGAAGAATCAAACAAGGGCTCACTCAGAAAACCTCCTTCTGCACCTTGCACTACTTCTGATTCCTGCTTGGACTGTTCTTGCAATTGCCTCTCTTCACTCTCTTTAATCTCCAAAACTGTAGATGTACGTGGAGATGGTGTTCTTTCCTTAAGAATAGTAGTGTAAAAGTGTTGTGCCTTCTCCACGGTATTCAACCGATATCCTTCTCCCTTATATCTGAAAATTATCCCAGCTGGTGCGTCCCACCGGAAGGGTATCTGTAGATTTTTCAATTCCTTAACAAGAAAACCAAATTCTTTTCTGGCTTTCAACATTTTAGGAGGTAATTCTTTAAAAATTTCAAGTCGTGAACCCCCCACTTGTACAGAAGTATGAAAAGATTTTTGCAGGATATCATTTCTAATTTCTCTCTCTGTAAAGTATATGACCACATCTCTAGGCAGTTGTCTTTGTCTGGCCACCCAAGAGTTCACTCTGTAGATTTTATCTATTTTGTGAAATACCACATCAGGATTAACTTGTAGAATCTTGGCCAAGGCTTCAGAACAAACTTGTCTCAAATCCTGTCTCTCCCCCTCTCGAATTCCCCGAAGCCGTATGGCGAATTCCATCGCCCAGAATTGTATCATAACAATCTCATCTTCAATTCTCTGCATTTTATTGTCAACTTCATCAATTTTATAATCATTGTCTTTCATCTTGACATTAACTTCTGATTTAAATTCTTCAACTTTAAAATCAACTTTCCCAATAAATTCTGCCAGGCCAGACGCCACTTCTGATATTTTTTTGGTCACCTTATTTTGATTCTGTTTCACCATATCTTTAACTTCATTAATTTCCTGCATAAATTCCTGATGTGATTTTTGAAGTTTGTCATCTATCTCCTGTTGAGACTTTAAAAATTTATCATCCAGAGTTTTAGAAATAAATTGTTTTAAATCTCCCACATCAAATTCTTTTTTCTGGGTCTGTAACTGCTGTGCAGAGGGAAGCTGCGTTTCTTGTTTATGTGTGGGGGATCCCCCCCCCTGCTGCCTTCCCTTCCTGCTTCTTTGTAGCCATCCTGCCACGTAATCTGGATTTTCTAAAAAGGGAAGTTCCTTTTCCTTTCCCTCCTGCACAAAGACTTCTAAAAAAATCCCCCAGATTTAATCAATTAAAAGCTAAAGTAGAACAAAGTCCAATATTAGAAAGGGAGAAATTTTCCACTTGCTTCTCTTATAGCAAACAAGGCAACTTTGCAACAACTTGGAAACTTGTAACACAAAATAACTTCACCAATCCACACTCATTGGCTCGTTAACTTTAAGGCTAAGCGCCATGTTTTTTCTTCAAAGCACTTTCACTCACTCAAATTTGTCTCAGTTTGAAAAATCAACAAAGCGCTGATACTTGCGTTTCCAAATTTCAGGGTTCAGATAGGTTCGCTGTTTGTTAAAGCTGATTCTTTTCAAATTACGTTTCCTGCAGCCGGCTTGTTTTGCAAAAGCAAAATCGTCCCACGTCGCCCGGAGTTTCCGCAGGTTGGGAGGGAGCCACACCCGTTCTCTCCCCAGAAACTATTCCCTGGGGGACAACGGGGGCTCAACCTGTACCCTGCGATCTCTACTTCTTCAATCCTTAGGATTTTGAAGCTTTCAAGCCGCTTCTGAGTAGCGAAGCGGCTCTACGGGCGGCGGGGCTGGCGGAGCTCCGAAAGGCACTGCCGTCGCCGAAGGCAGAGAAACCGGAAGTCCCCGAAGGCAGAGAAACCGGAAGTCCGTCCCCTTCTTCTTTTGCCCTCCATCTTTCCCAGCATTAGGCTCTTCTCCAGTGAGTCCTTCCTTCTCATTAGGTGGCCAAAATATTTGAGTTTCATCTTCGATTTGACACATACAGTGACTTTTTTTCTGAAGGAATTCTAACCAATTGGACCTCCCCAAGATGCAGTTTCTTACAGCTTCTTCTTTAATGTTATCTTTTTGATGGATCATGTTCAGAATTCTCCAAGTCCTATACATCCTACATAGTGTAAGGGAATGTTTTAGAAGGAATTTACTGCTTCTTTCCTTTAAATTGCAAGTTGAAGCAGATAAATTCCTGAACAGATAAGTACTGAAGGTGTTCATTTCTTCTATTTTTAAAAATAACAATATAAGAAGAAGCAAATAAACCTCTCATTTTCTTCTTCACTTCATCTAGTTCTAGTTCTAATGTTTGTGGTTTGGATGAAACGCCGTGATAAAGAACGTCAGGCCAAGCAGTTACTCATAGATCCAGAAGATGATGTGAGAGACAATATTCTCAAATATGACGAAGAAGGTGGTGGAGAAGAAGATCAGGTAAGATTATATGTTCATAATGAAATATTTATATTGTACTATACCCTACTACATTGTACTGTAGTCATTATAAGACATCAAGCAAAAAGAGAGAGAGAGAGAGAGAGAGAGAGAGAGAGAGAGAGAGAGAGAGAGACCATGATTTCTACTCTTGCCTTAGGCAAAGCTAGTTGGGTGACATTTGGCCAATCATTTTCTCTTAGCCCTTGGAAGGAGGCAATGGCAAACCACTTCTGAAAAATCTTGCCAAGAAAACTCCAGGGACTTGTCCAGGCAGACTTCAAGAATCAGACATGATTGAACAAAAGAAAAAAAATACATATTATGTTATTACGTTCACAACAATGTAAAGTCACAGCAGCCAGTTCTTTAGCTGGTATTAATCTTCATATTCATTGAGTTCTTTCCCAAAGCCTACATTGCTGTAATGTTTTGGTTTAGTAGATGTGCAAATCCAAGAGTTGCCCTTTTGCAATTTTGTCAGTGGACAGATTTTCTAAGTGCCATCCAAATTTTTTTTGATATGGCACCCAGATAAGCCACTGGGACCACACAATCTGTTTATGGCATAATCTTTCAATTTTTATATTCAGAACTTGATACTTTCTGATCTTCTCCGACATGTCATCTTCTTTTCTACTAGCTCCTTGTATTCACACTTTCTTCTTTTAAACCACAGTTACAACTGTGATTATGAGCCAAGACTCTTATCAATCTTTATTCAGAAATCTACAATATTTTAAACTGCTCATTTTCAGTTACTTTTTCAACTATATGTTCCCAACAATTTTGCATTACTGGTACATGAACAGTTTTTCAGATGTTACAATGATTCATTTTGATGACTATTTTGTTTTTATTTAGAATCAACTTGTGCAATCTTCTTGCACAAACTGAGCATATGATCTACTAATTCTTCTGCTTTTTGCACAATTTGCAAATCAAATGAAATTTGAAACATATGATGATTTTTCAATTCTGGCCTTAATTTTATTAGTTCCAATAGCTTGCTCTTGAAATAGTATTATTTGTCACACAATCAGCCAGTTGTTTAGATTGGATTTAACTTCTTTATCCATGTATTGAGTACTTCCCAAGGACCTGGAATAAGCAGATGTTTATGTTTGATAGTGTTAGAAGTATCAATGCAGGAAGTAAACTGTTTCAGGTAAAGTTATAATTGATTTATGATGATGCCATGTGCCAAGTGGTGCTGCAGTTATTTTGGGATTGAACCCAAAGCACCTATTGCTATTGGTACTACCGTGTTTACCCATAAATAAGACCTTGTCTTATATTTTTTTGAACCCTGAAATAAGTATTTGGCCTTATTGCCATGCACTCAAAGCCCAATAGGGCTTATTATCGGGGATGTCTTATTTTGGGGGAAACAGGGTATCATTGCTTTATTTTGCCACAGTCATTCTATTTCCGTTTGCAGGTCTTTTATCGTGTTATCTTCTCCAGTTCTTTTCTCTTCTATTCTGCTATTTTCAGGTATGCCGTGTCCACTATTTAGACTTTTTTGCCTTTTTTATAGAGAGTTAAATCTGGAATGTTATGTAGCAAGTGTCAGTTTGAAATTTAAAGACCCAGAGGACTTTAGTTTCTTCATTTTCTATACTATATTGTATGGTCCAACCAGTTCTTGCTTGCAGGCAAATGGTATTCCTTGCAGATCTTCTAATGCACCATTGTTATTAATTTGTCGTGCTGTTGTTTGTAGTCAGACTGTGCCAGTAGTGGTTTTCACTTACTTTCACTACCGGTTTGGGACTGTGAGAGCGCGTAGCGCTTCTGTGCATATGCACAGAACATAGACGTCCGGGCGGGTGGGCAGAACCTCCCACCACCACTATCAGTTCTCCCGAACTGGTAGAAACCCACCACTGGTCTGTGCAACATTCTTAAAGCAGCTAACCAGGTAGTCCACTGTTTCTTCTTTGCAGAGGCAGCACTTGCTGTCTGTTGCTGTCTTCTCAATTCTAACTTTGTACACATTGTTTTTAAGGCTTGTGCAGCTAGAATTAGCCCCTCTGTCTCTTTCTTCAACTTCAACTAGCCATTGCCAGATCTTGCTGTTTTCTGCTTTACCTGGTATTTTTTAATGTACTGTCCATGTAATACTTGACCTTTCCATGTCTCTTTTCCCTTCTTCATTCTGATCTTTCCTGTTGGCCAGTTTGGTTTCTACAGTACTCAGTAAGCCTTACTAGCATACTAGCTTCAGTGCATCTTCTGCACTGCCCTTCAGATATTCATCCAATGTCTTTTTTTTTTTCTTTTTCAACCATCTGATGTACTTGCAATATTTCATGCCCACCTATTTTCCTTGATAAGTAGAGTCTGTCAACATCCTTGCAAAGATGAAGGACATGATTCATTGTCATTATTTTTCTGGTCTTTCTATTCAGGGCTTTTAGTGCTGCTTGAGTACAGTCCACTATTCCAGTGGTGTATCTAATTGCTGGAATAGATGGTATTTCCTCCACTGATTCTAAGAATTTTTTTACTCTTAATGTATTCATTTCTAACCTTCTTCTTTACTTCACTGTGCTTGATGTAGTCAGCCCTGAAGGGTGCCAGGTATTTGTAGTGTTTGTCCACACAATGAGGTCTTTGGTGCGCTCTGAGCTTGGTTGTTTTCTTGCAGATGTTTCATTACAGAACTAGGTAACATCATCAGTGCTAGCAGTGAAATTCAGAGAGCACCAAGGATTCCACAATTCAACCCTGAGCTACAGATTTTATCTTCTGTTCATTCCCATCCAGAGTCATGATGTTATTTCCATATGTAATCTTGATTTCTTCGGTTTTCAATATTGTCTCCTGTTGATGATCAGGGTGGTATATTTGTTCAGTCCAAACTCCATTGCAATAACTTGGTTGTGAATAGAGAGAATGTTGAGCAGCAATTCTATTTCAGTTGGCCTTTTTCAATACAGTTTCAGATCATTGGTATAAATAAGGTGGGATAGCCTGGTAGATGTTTTTGATTTTTGATAGCCATGGCTTGATTAGTTCAGTATTACTGACAGTGGAATCAGTGCAGTGACAGAGTAGTGATGATGGTGAGTGTCCTTTAAAAATCCTCTCTTGATATTAACCTCCCCCAGTCTATAATTATTGACCAACAGCTGTTGTCTTCCATTCTTCCATTGATCTTTGTACAAACCTTTGATGTTTCTACTGACTTCTAATATTTCCACACACTTGATTATCCAATCATTTGGCAGGAGGTCAAATGCCTTCTTGTAATCAATACAAATTACATTCAGTTTGGTCTTCCTTCTCCTGCAATTTTCCAAAAACATCTTAATTAGGAACTGATATTTTTTTATGGTCCGTCGCAGTCAACTAGATATTTAGATTGGATTTGGCAATGTTATCCACCTAGAAGTCCTTCCCAAAAATCTGTGATATTATTATTATTATTGTTGTATAATCAGGATTGCTTTTCACATTTGTGAAAACCATGCCTGTAAATTGCCACAACTGCTTGTGTTTGAAAGCTGTCACTATGTGCTTCAAAAGAGACTGATTCTTTTCTCTGGAGGGAAAAAAAATACAGGGCTTCTGATTACTTTGAATAGCTTTTCCCAACCTCCTTGTCAACATAATTTGATACTTTTGCAGGCAGACATAGTCATCAAATAACAAAGTTGGCTGCAAAACACCTGGGAGTACTAAACAGGAATAATAATTTCAATCTATTTTTTACCCTTTACTAGTGTAATCAAAGACAAAGGTGTATGTTTGTAAGGATGATGCAGAGCCATCAAAACACATGGGATGCCAGTCATTGAGAATGTGACTGCATTCAAATGAAGTGTTTTGCCTTAAAATTGATACTTATGGCAGTACTTGGCATAATGTAGGGTTCAGAATTTAAAAATTAGTAGAGGAAGATGTTATTTTTTCTCTTTCGATGAGCAACTTAAATGATAATGCTTTTGTTGAATTATTTCTTTTCCTTGGATAAAGGAGATTATCTAGATCCTTCTCAGTCATGGTTTAAACCTGGATATTGGCCAGAAATGGCATTAGAAATGGCATAAAGAGCCTTGGTGGCGCAGTGGACTAAACTACTGCTGTTAAAGTAGTACTTAGCTGCCAGCTGCCTGCAATTACTGTGAGTTCAATTCTCACCAGGCTCAAGGTTGACTCAGCCTTCCATCCTTTCGAGGTAGGTAAAATGAGGACCCGGTTTGTGGGGGCAATAAGGTGACTTTGTATAAAATAGAACACCGCTCGAAGGGAGGGGGGGCAAAAAGCCTTACTAAGCAGGTATATACAAAAAGTATGAAGGCTATTGCTTAATGCATTGTAAGCCGCCCTGAGTCTCCGGAGAAGGGCGGCATATATAAATCGAACTAACAAACAAACAAACAAACAATCAAATAAGTAAATAAATAAATAAATAGTCATGCTTTTGGATGGAATGGGAGATTACATCTATCCTTATTTGCTTGATCTCTTGATGGTGATTTTCTCTCTGTTTATATCATGGATCATGATATCCTGGATTAACTCTGAGGACTGGGTAGCATGGTGTTGTGCTGCTTGACTTTCTTTCTCCAGGGTCAATTCCAATTAACAATGATTGGGGAGGAGAAATCCCACCCTCAGCCCCTAAGGGTCAGTGTTTTCACTTCTCCACATTAACTTTTACATGAGACCATTGGGTGAGCTAATCCAGTACCATGATACCTAGTTATACATATCTGTTCCTGGAGAATTAAATAATGCTGTGTATGTCTTAACCCATTGTCTGGAGGTTATGACGATCTGAATGGGAAAAATAGATTTCAACTGAACTTTGGCAATACTGAGTGGCTTTTCGGAATTGAGACCTTTTGGTTCTGAAACTGTGCCTACTTTGGTGCTAGATGAGTTTGCATATCCCTTGGGCAATCTGGGCATCCTGCTGGATTCACAATTCTTGCTCAAGGAGCAAATGACAATCATGACTAGAAAGGCCTTTGCACAATTTTATATTGTTTACCAATAGCACCCATTCATAGATCCTCCTATTTGTAGTATTGTAATGTGATCTGCATGGGCTTCCCTTGATCATCCAGAACCTTCAACTGATGCAAAATATAGCAGCACAGAACGTTTTGTGTGTTCTACACTCTTCTCCGTGAGCTGCATTGGTTACTTTCCAGTCCAAACCATTGGTTTGTTTCCAGTCCAATTCCAGATGCTGATTTTAAAGTCGCACATGGTATGGGACTGGGTTATTTGAGGTACTGCCTCTCTCCAATTACATATTCCCATACCACTGGATCTAGCAGAGAGGGCATGCTATGGCTTCCATAAAATAATTGCTAAAAAAAACCAACAAGGATAGGTTTTTAAATGCATGCTGTTAGGCCAGTGACCTTTTTATAGTATATTTTCAACCGTAATGCTATAGACCAGTGTTGGCGAACCTTTTCAGCACCGAGTGCCAGAACGGGAGCGCGCGGGTGGGGAGCGCCAGAAACTGGATGAGCATTTGCGCGCCGGGAAGCTGAGCTTCCAGTTCCGATGCTTCCGTCCACGCGAAGACCAGCTGGCCGGCGCACATGTGCCCGCCGGAACCCAGAAGAGCAACAGACAACAGCTGGTGTGCTCAGAGAGATGGCTCTGTGTGCCACTTCCAGCACACGTGCCATATGTTTGCCATCATGGCTATAGACTGAAGAATTCTTGCCATGTTTTGCACAGCACATTTTGCTGTGCAAGAATGAAAAATATAAAATTCATGCCCATTGATCTCAGGGCCAAATCAGATCAAATTTCTTTTTGCATTCAGTTAGACAATAAACAATTTGTTTTTTGGGGAAAAAAAGATCAAATGTAGGCTTAGAATTACAAATCAAAGTTCTTAATTAATACAGGTGTGTTTGTAAATAATAATAATCCACATAAATATGTTTAGATTTAAAAAAACTAGAAAAGGTTTTAAAATTACATTTTTGTTCCTGAAGCCTTAAATTATGTATTTGTAGTTTTTATTGCATATCAAATGGAAATATTTCAGACTATAGTTATTTCACTTCTTTAAATTGAAGAAACAAATTATTAGCAGGAAATTTCTAGTATATTCTACAAATGTCAAAACTGTTGAGGCATGAAACTTAACTGAGGACATCAGGTGCTATTTTTTGAAAAGCACATAAGCATAAAAATCAAGTCAAATTACTATTTTTCATGGTAGACCAATATTATGTTTTCAAAGCTGTAAAAATTTTTCTATTTTAATAACTTGATTGCTAACCTTTTTTTTCAAAACACATAATCAAGGTTTGTTAGTAACTTAAATAGCTGTCAAGATTTTTTTTTAAAAAAAAAGTATTCCAATTCTGTTTGGAATTCACATTCAGCAAAATTTACTTCCACAAGCAAATCTGTGCCACTAAGATTTAAATCATAAATCACTTTCTGATAATTGTTATACATGGATGTATATGTTAACTGTATATTGCTTTTACTAGAACAGTCCTAATTAGAAATTACATTTACTGTCTTAAAATAATAATCTTAGATTCTAGATGGTAGAGCTGTGAAGTGATCTGAATCAGAGAGAAAGATATGGTTTAGAATTTAAATGAGCTTGCTTGTAGCAGTTTTTTCTGTCTTCATACAACTGTCCTCCAGTGTAATCAGGGAAGAAGACATCCTGGCGTGTGCTATGTGTGTATCCAGGCACACTCCAAATGTTTGCCCTTCAGATATTTACATCGCCCAAATAGACGATCAATTGGCTCTTCACTAATCACTTTCCTTTGAATGATTCTCAAATAGGAATTCAACATGAAGGATAGAATCACCTGGGCATGTGTCTAGCAGTAGAAGACTAAAGTATATCAGAAAACACAAAAACAGCAACTGAATGGAGATTAATTATTTTGGTCTTTCACAAGAAGGTTCAGCATCATATATCATGATGCAAAACATTTATAAATTAGGAAGATGCTCTTGCAATCTGAAGTGAGAAACAAGAATATGTAAAACATCAGATTGCCTTATCTACTATTCAGTAGTCATGCTTATCAGGTTTTAATTTTATGTCCAAAATGCAAACAAACCCTCCATTACCATTCTGTCACTTCACTTTCATCATTGATTAATATCAAAGATGTTACCGCTGTGATGATAAACTATGTAAAACAACTAAAAAGAAAACATTCTACTCTAGGCTTTTTCCATCTCAGATTTTATGAGTTCTCTGTCACATAAGAAATCTGAAAACATGTATCATTCCTAAAGTTCTGCTTTGCCAAACAGGCCAATTTCTAAAGTTGAGATGCTATGAATATTAGTTACATCCAAGGAATTCCTGCATAGGTTCCTGTATGTGATACTCTAGTTATTTTAGCTGACAATAAGGAGGCTGGAATTACTATCAGAATTTTCAGTTTCTGTCAGAATTTCAGAATTCTGTTATTTTCAGAATTTTTTACTTATTTTACTTCCACCGACAAGAGTTAATATCAATAAATTTTGCTTAGGGCGGAACCAAGGCCGCAGGCATGTTACATGATGACAGGAACACAGAGCAATCCTTTAAAAAGCATGGCACATTAAAAAGGGAGTGAAAATATTGACTGGCATGATGATGATCAAGAATGGATCAAAATCAAATAATCCCCATGCATAATAGATTCCTAAGAGAGATATTCTTGAACCTGCCAGTAATACATTTCCTGACTAGGAATCCAAGTTTGTTAAATAGGTACTGATTAAACCAGTGAGGATATGTCCAATCAAGAGTTTTACCTTAAAACCTGGTGATTTTGGTTTTGGTTTTTGTAGAAAGTCATTTTGTTTGGCAAATGTTCTGGTAAAATGGTTCTAATTTCATACTCTCAGCTTGATACAGTTATTTTCTACAGAGCTACACCTTTTTTTTCAAAAGTGGATTTTTTCTACCACAATTTACCCATTTTTCAGGTGGTATAAATGTAATAGGATTCAGCTTTTAGAAGACAAATTAGAAAATAAGTTGTTGTTCCATGAAGTCTTACACATCCTGGAGTCTGAAATGACCTCTATGTTCAAGACAGGAATGGAAATTACTTAATGTGTGCTTCAGCTTTTCACACACAGGACATTCTACCCACCCCAAGGGTACAGCAGACCTAGTTACTAAAGCTGTGCAAAGCTTTAGAAAGCAAAACTTCAAAAAGCATGTTAATGCAAATAAAGCACTGATAAGGTATCTTCTTAAAGCTAGAATTAGAACAGCCAAGAAAATTTGGTGCCCCCCCCCGTAGTTTTCCTTATACTTACTAGTTGACAAAACCGTGATTAAAATACTTGTTTATTATAGGTTTTTTAAAATTTATTTATCAAATTTGTATGCCACCTCTCTCACTGAAGGCAACACTGTTTGGAGAGTGGGGGGTGGCAGCTGAAGTTGCTTGGAATGCCTGCATTAATCTCTGAGTCTAAAAGAAGACATTTCTTAAAATGTAGTCTCAAATTGTTCTCAAAATGGGATGTGAGGATCCCAACACCTTTTCAAAGATCTGCAAATAAAATAAACATTTTAAAGTTTCTGAGTTTTAATTTCTTAATATTGATAGAAACTAGCATACATACAGAGCAAAGATCTTTGAAGTCCTCAATCTTCTTTTAGAATATAAAAGGATCTTGAGACTAAAGTGTTTGAGAATCACTGATCCAGACCAGGTTCTTGGATGAAAAAACAATATATAAATATCTTATGTATCATTTACAGGACTATGATTTAAGTCAGCTCCAGCAACCTGACACTTTAGAACCAGATGCCATCAAACCTGTTGGAATAAGGCGACTTGATGAAAGACCTATTCATGCAGAACCTCAATATCCAGTTAGATCAGCAGCTCCTCATCCTGGGGACATTGGAGACTTCATTAATGAGGTAAATTGAAAGCTGGAGAAGGAGGGAAAACATGTGCCTGTAGGACCTACTAGGCCCAATCTGTACTGATTATGAACAGTGTTTATTTCTAAAGAATAATGATTTTTTAAGGAATTGTTGATAGTTACAATGTTGTAGATATAAATACAGCTTTTAAGTTCAAAAGCATTTAATTTATTTAAATGGAAAACAAATGAATCAATTAACTTTTCTGCATTGGTATTAGTCATACTAAGAAAATATCTGTAGATAAAGATTGAACTATGGAGTCCTTAATGCTCTCAGAGCTTAGTTATTTCTTTGCAAACATTTCATTACCAAACTAGGTAACATTATTAGTGACGAAGTTACCAGGTTACCACATCTCCAAGAAAATAGTGAAGCTTAGAGAGCACCAAGGACCCCACAGAATAACATCTCTGATGTTATCATGATGTAACATCCCCACATCTCTGAAGCGGGGGGAATAAAGGAGACAAATGGCACATGTTTGACATCATAAAGATGCTACAAGTTATGGACTTAAATAAGACTTTGTAATGCAAGAATGTACTTGAGTCATCACAAATGCCTGTCATACGGTTGGTACCGTAACACACGGTTTTATGAATGCATTGCATTTTAGTACAGTTCAATACCTGTTGAATTTTCAATAGGTGGGGTTTTGGATCAATGATCTCTATTTGTCAACCAACAAATGGCAAATTGTATCAAGAAATTATGTCATACTAGCTTTTTTTTAACAATTTGGGGAGTGCTGCTTTTTCAAAATGAACTTACTTTTTTAGATAACATCTGTGAAATATTAATCTGTTCTTTTTTCAGTGTTCTAGTGTTTAAATTTTTATATCACATTTTATATCACATATACATCAATTGTTTAGAACATGAAATGCACAAACTTTCCCATAATGCAGATTTTGAGCCTTTAGCCACACCTTTGTAAAACTAACTTTCAGGACTTTTTTTCTAACAGTTAGTTTTCACATGAAGTGCCTTTCCTAGAACATTGAATTTGTTATAGTTTTATCCCATAAACTCAAATAGCATAAGAAATTATACATCCAAGGCCAGCATTGGATACTGAACTAAGAGGCCCTAGTTTTTGCCCAGTTTGACAAAAGCAAAAAAATATTTTCAGTGTAGTGGGTTTTAATACAATAGCACTTAGCTGTTTTTAAAACCTGCAGTTTATTTGCAAAGGCTTTAGATTATTTGTGTAGATGCCAAGCAAGCCTTATCAATTACTATAAAGCACAGAAGTTAAAAAATTGCACTTAGGGTTTTCTTTGTAGTATATCTTTGGAAGATTTCTGAGATTTTTGCTGATTTCTTTGTAGTCAAAATCTTGAGAGTGAAAAGTTTTAAAGAATGTCCTCAATTCAAAATTGTACTTTTTTTTTAAGTATGAAAGGAATTGAATGGTATGTTTATGTAGACAGATGAAACCTACTTCTTATTTGCATCTAATTTGTAAACTTAGTTCTTACTGGTTCTTGTTTAGTTTTCAATTTAAAAATTCAAGCGACACACAACAAGATTGCCATTTAACTCACAATGAATATTTTCATGCCAGCTATTAATAATTTACAATGTGTTAAATAGCTAAAACTGTTGAACTAGATTGAAAGAATGTTTTAACTGGTGGACATTCATATTCACATGGCATTCTTTGACAGTATTTATTTATTCTTGTTGCGTAGACATAAAGTGTTCCAATCTCTTTAATGATTAGAAATTATATAGAGTGAGAGGCAGGAAGGATAAGCAAGTAATTATAGCTCTCCTTACACTTCAGTTATTCCTGGACCTGCTGCTAATCCAGGCATTTTCTCATGGAGTAATCACTCAAGTTTGGATCTGCATAATTCATGTGAGAAATGATTGGGGTAGTGTTCTTAATTTCTTTCTTATAGTTTTCTCCTCCTAATTGTTTACAGGGACTTAAAGCTGCAGACAACGACCCTACAGCTCCTCCATATGACTCTCTTCTAGTCTTTGACTATGAGGGAAGTGGTTCCACCGCTGGATCTTTGAGCTCCCTCAACTCTTCAAGTAGTGGTGGCGAGCAAGACTATGATTATCTAAATGACTGGGGTCCACGTTTCAAGAAACTTGCTGATATGTACGGGGGAGGTGATGACTGAATGCCATAGTGGCCATCGTTGCATTTGGACAAGTACAAACCTTTTCACTGGTATTCCCAACAAGCGTACAGAAGCTAGGCTTTAACTTTGTAGTCTACTAGCACAAGTGCTTACTGAAGGCTTTGGCATAGGCTGCAAACCTATTTGGGCTCACTGGGAATATCAGTCATCCAATGCTGTTTGGAAAAAAAAAAAAGGAAAACAAACAATTGAGCTCAGTTACACTTGAATTTTACAGTACAGAAGCACTGGGATTTTATGTGCCTTTTTGTACCTTTTTCAGATTGGAATTAATTTTATGTTTAAGGCTTTAAATGGTACTGATTTATGAAAAATGAAGAAAAATCACATTGGGGATGGGGAGAAAGTGCAGTCACCAATATGCTTCAACATGCTTTTGTTACATTGCATTGCTTTTATTAAAACAACAAAATTGAAAAAAACCTCATGGGAACATTTTGTTATTGGGGACATGTGGGGGAAGAAGGCCATGAAAAAAATGTACAATACTTCTAGTTTTAGATGCTAGGGTTTTTCACTAAAATTCTAAATCTTATGCAGCTGGTTGCAAATAAAGGGAGTTTTCATATCACCAGTTTGTAGCAGAACTGATTTTCTTTTCTTATGATAGAATGTTTGACACATTTTGGTCTTAATCCATATACACATTTTTTTAAAGCATTTTCCAGTACTTTTTTTCCCACTTCACTGTAAAAATGATATGTGTACATAATGTTTTATTAGCATAGTCTTTGGGAAGTGCTGAAACTTCCAAACACGTGTATGTATTATTTGGACTATGGATTCAGGTTTTTGCATGTTTATATCTTTTGTTATGGGTAAAGTATTTACAAACAGGTTGCAAACAAGTGACATTGATTCAATTGTTGAGCTGTAGTTAGAGTACTCAAGGTTTGAGTTTTTTAAATTAATTTTTTGTTTGTTTTATTTGTTTGGGGTGGGCAAAAAGTTCTTAGCACAAATGTTTTACATAATTTGTACCAAAAACAAATAAACAAAAACTGTGTGAGAGCGAGAGAAAGAAAAGGGAGAGAAAGTGAGAGAGACAGAGAAAGAAAGACTGAAAAGTCAAGGGGTAGCCTTATCCTTACGGCTCGAGTAACTACACAGTATGTTAAACAACCAGAAAGATGTTTGACAACAGCTTTGCCTCTGTATTATGTACCAGAATATAAATGATACACCCCTGACCCCAATGTTCTGAATAAAATGCTAATTTTTGATCTCGTGACTGAATTGTATTTTTTTCTATTTAAATAATCTGTATTTAAATTATAACTGTAATAACAATCATTAATAGAAACTGCTAATAAAAATAGTTAATGCTTCATTTATACTTGTCTCAAAAATCTAACGAATTCTAAGTTGCTATAGGAATGACAATTTGTTATAAAAGGATTCCATAGTCGGAATGGAACATTCTATATTACAATCAATGTTAAACCTTTACATACAGTTTCCTGAACCATATAGATATTTCTCTCATTGAAAGGGGAAATGGAAACAGAGTATAGAGAATCAAAGTTGCATAGTGATGAAGATGTTGAATCAGGATCTGATTCAACTATATCCCCAACCATGAAAGCTCACCTAATGACTTTGGGCCATTTATCAAGTGAGCTTCCAATCTATATCAGTCCAATAAAAACATCTGGTTGTTAGGGGGGAAATTAAGAAATTTCAATTGAGCGGGAATAAATTGGATTAAACCTCTAATAGATAATACATGTTATACAACATATGGGTACTATGTTTTAGTTAAATTTATATGGAAACTACTACAGGCTGTACGGATCTGGATGGGGAGGAACAGGCTCAGGCTCAACCCATCCAAGACTGAGTGGTTGTGGTTTCCGACGTCCCGATATAGTCAGTTGACGCCATCACTGACTATTGGGGGCGAATCATTGGCCCCCACGGAGAGGGCTCGCAACTTGGGCGTCCTCCTGGATTCACGGCTGTCTTTAGAAGAGCACTTGACGGCCATGACCAGGAGGATTTTTCATCAGGTTCGCCTGATTCGCCAGTTGCGTCCCTTTCTGGATCGGGACTCTTTACGCACGGTCACTCATGCCCTTGTCACCTCCCGCCTGGACTATTGCAACGCTCTCTACATGGGGCTCCCCTTGAGGAGCACCCGGAGGCTCCAACTGGCGCAGAGTGTAGCCGCGCGGGTGGTAATGGGAGCGACATGGCGTTCCCATGTAACACCTCTCCTGCGCGAGCTGCACTGGCTCCCGGTGGTCTTCCGGGTGCGCTTCAAGGTTTTGGTTACCACCTTTAAAGCGCTCCATGGCTTAGGACCCGGGTACTTGCGGGACCGCCTACTACCACCAATAGCCTCCCACCGGCCGGTACGCTCCCATAGAGAGGGGCTCCTCCGGGTGCCGTCAGCCAAACAATGCCGACTGGCGGCCCCCAGGGAGAGAGCCTTCTCTGTGGGGGCACCTACTATCTGGAACGAGCTCCCCCCAGAGATACGGAGGATCCCGGATCTGCGCACCTTCTGCCGCGCCTTAAAGACCTTACTATTTCACCAGGCCGGCCTGGCCTAATTTTCCCCCTCTTTTATAAAAGATTTTTAAAATTTTAAATATCTTTTAGTATTTATATATTCAATTTTAAATTGGTTTTAAAAGTTTGGGGTTTTAAATTTGTCGGGGCCAAAATTATTTAATTTGATTTTATTCTATTTTTTAAATTTTGTATTGTATGTGTTTTTATTGTTTGCCTGTGCACCGCCCTGAGTCCTTCGGGAGTAGGGCGGTATAGAAATCTAATAAATAATAATAATAATAATAATAATAATAATAATACATCAGACATAAAACCAATAAAGGAATGCATTGGGGATGTGGAAAAGTATATTGTTGCATTATGGAAAACAACATCTGGACAAGACTCCCCTGAAAAAAACAGAAAATGAAAGCTTGAGAAAATCCCATTTATTTTGCTACATAATTAAGCAGTTCTGTTTGAGTAATTTAACAGATGCTGTCAATGAATGGGTTGCCTTCAAAAATGGGAAATACAGTGTACCAACTGGAAAGTCTAGGTGAAAAATTTGGAAATGTCATAACTTCATTTTACTTGATTGTCATGATGGCATTTTTTTTCTTCTGTCTTATACATGTCAATTTGATAAAGTGTGAATTTAATTTCACTAGTTTTTAATTAGAATCAGAAGAAATATTTTCTTTAATATGTTAATATTTGAATCTCCTACAATTCAGAAGTGAGATCATGGGATTGAAAGGACATCTGAAGGGAGAATCGGAGATGAAGCATCAACAAGAGCTTGTATAATTACAATTACGTTATTTTTGCAACCATCAGAATGAATTTTTGGAATACTATTTTCTGAAGTTCTGTAATTTTTAAGAGTTCTGTAATTTTTATTAGATTCAAATATCTCCAGCTTTAAAATAACACTGTAAAACTTAGTTTCATTTATTTTAGTAGTATTTTTCCACCATGTGCAGATGCAGACTGTCGCAAAGTTAATCAAAATGACTCTTAATACTGTAATAGAGTGAATTATGGTAAGAGAACAATTTGAAATGAGATCAAAAACATAGGCAAAAGTGCAAAACCAAACCAGATTTATAAATGTAAGTTATAAGGCAAAATGATATCCTTGGGTAAATTGTGCAATTGTATGGTGCATTTCCAGCATAACTATAGAAACCATTAGTAGAGTAATGATTTCTTTTCCTTTGACTTGTCTAAATCAAAATAAAACAGGTAATGTCACACATTTCTGTGGAAGGATATGCATAACCAAAACTTGTACATCACTTACAGATACACATGGCTGCCTAACGAATTGCCAGTATGTTTTAGACTAGTCATCTGAGGAATCCAATTGATGCAGTCTTGATATTTTCCTATCAAGTGGCCCATGAAGATACTGGATTACATTATGATACATAGTCTATTGCATTAAGATCAGCTGGAGTTCTGGAAGCATATTTATTTGTATCATCTATCTATCATGACATTTATTTGCCAGCCATCGAATGACTTAGGACGGATAAGCACATCTGAATCGGTGTTTTATAGCAACTATTACAGTTAAATAAAACAAGGATCACCTTTAGTTCAGCTTGGCTTCTGGTGACTTCACGGACAAGCCAAATATTTTTCTTGGCAACATAGAACCTGGTTTAGCACTGTCACCTTTGAGGGTTCTGGAAACAAGTATTTTCTATTTTGTGAAAAATGCCAGTTTTGATTTCCCCACAAAATAGAAAGGAACAATCTTCAGCACAATTGTCAGTTTTTCTGCATAGGAGTTTCAGAGTCCTTTGCAATTGGCAGCTGGCATTCTGTTTTCAAACTTTGATGTCAAGGAACCGTCCCACTTCCCTCAGCTCCAAGCTAACAATAGTTTGGATGCAAATTTATTATGGAACAGTAAACTTGATGAACATTGGAAAGGAGGAAGGTGGGAAAACATTCACTGGTGCCGAATTAATGTCAGCTTTTGACGTTTGAAGTCAAAGATGTATTAGAAGTGTTTCATCTTGAGCTACTCTATAATGTACAAGCTCAATTCTTTGGTCTTGTTTTATATTGATGCTTTATGAAAGGCTTATGGTTTCCTCTAAAATTTTAAATCAGATTATGCTTTCATTAAAGTTGAAAATATAGTACTGTGCTTTGGGAAGTAGATAAGCTGTTCTCATTATAAATAAGAGAATTTTAGACAGTTGCTTTAGGTTATTGTTTGGTGTTTTGGTCCAGATGCTGTTAATTTACATTTTAATTAATGATGTCTGAAACCTAAACTATTCACAAGCAGGAAGGTTCAAAGTCTTTTCTTGCTCTTTTTAAAGAATGTCTTGCCAGAGTTGCTTTACTGATTGTTAAACTGCCAGGTGAGAAGGTAACTGAGGAGCATTCAAGAAAAATGGGAATACAGCAATTCTTTCTCACCCTTGTGCTCTTGCACTGAACAAGGAATGAAAAAAAATAGTCAAAAGTTCTTGACAAATCCCATAATTGTTATTCCAGGTCATAAGTATCTTACTTATTCCCAAGTATGTATGTGTGCTCACAAACATGCACAGATGCCTTTTGTGTATCTGAGAAAGAGCTTTACAAGCACTTCCTAATATATTTCAGACCTGTATCACTGAATAGATTTCCCTGACCACTCATGATACAAATATAAGTATTATTAATAATCCTTATTGCTCATTAAATGCAATAAAAATCTGTGTGTATGGCTATATGTGTTTTCAAACCTGCAGGATTTGATAATTTTCTAATAATTTTGTGAACTGCTGAGAAAATGTTTGCTTACTAATCTATAATCATTTATCATTTTTAATATTATTACCTAAGTAAACCAAGTTATTTTTCTGTATCAGTATTGGTGTAAAAACACACCAGACTGAATTCACAGTTTCAGAAAAGATCTTTTCCACATAGATTATGTGACCTTCTATGTTAAGAAAATGCTGGGAACTAGGTATGTATCAAAATAGTGTTCCGTCACTGAGCTATGAGTTTTCCTATAATTTTATTATAATTCTGTTGAACATTACATTATGTATCCCATACCTGAGAACATAATCAACCTACTGGCATTATTTCATTTCTTTATAGCATCCTAGGGATGGAATCATATAGACAAATGGTATTGCAATTTTGTCAATGGGGTGTGGGATGGGGAGAGATTTCACCTTAAGACACTTTTTTATTTAAGATAGAAATAAAAATAAATAGTAACAGAATAAAATGGGTTGTATGGATTTTTGTTGATTGTGGGGGGGGGTTTAATCCCATCGATTAAGCCGTTTTGATCGTGAGTATTTTAGTGATCTTTTGTTTGAAGGCACAGTTTATTTCTACAGTTAATTCTGTTACTTGTAATTTAGACAAATCTGTTAATTTCATTGTTTTACATGGTAATAGTAACTGACAATCACAGCCATTATAGCCACATCATTTTACTAAATTCTGGTGGCAAAGACATTCTTGGGAGAAATATATCTTAAATTATGGAAGTCAAATTTAGCCATTAATATGTGTCAGATGTATGAAAACAGCTGATTCAGGTTGGTGATTTATGGCTTGAATATGACATTATTTAACCTCATTAATTCTCAAAGGATGAGAACCCATTGATTTACCTCCCAATGTTTACGTTTTGGTTCAACAAACTTGTATATGCCTTTATATATTAATTTAAACTCTAATTGTATTTTTAAAATTTTTTAAATGTTTCAAAATTGCCATTAAAAATACATAGATTTAAATGATCATGTTCTTGCAAAAATCTGAAATGATATCAAAGTTTTGCGCATTTACCTTGTCCAATCATTTACAATAGTTCCCTCTTACAAGACATGTGGGTAAAGAGTCATTTGCCTCCTATGGATAAAACATGTGCAAGCCATCATTACCTGGAAAAGAACTGTATTCTTTTCTGTACCTATTCTGTATGCACTCATCCTTAATTTGGTTTTTATTTCCCCTGATTAGGATTTAGAAACTACATGCCCAAATTGTCTCTTTTCTGAAATGTTTCTCCAATGTATTTTGCCCAGTTTGCGTTGTCTTGTCCCATCCTTCTCCCATGGAACTACCTAATTTCATTCATATTGAACTTAACCAACAGGAAGCCCTATATATATTATACTCAATTTTAGCTGATAAAGTAGTACTTATTCAATGAGGGATAGAAATTTGTAGTTACAAATAATGATTATGGACATTCTCAGTCACCCAGGTCATGGTTGTCCCAAAGATGCTGTTCAAAAGGCAACTGGACTTCCTTGTTTTTTCCTTGAAAATATTATGCTTCTCATCTAAGAACTTCTTCATTTGTCCAGTTGTCTTTTAGGACATTTATGTGTGACATCCCCAAAGCAAAAGAAGCTGTCAAAACACAAACTATTTAAAATAATAATATGTTTACCCGGAACTGTACAGAAGAACATACAGAACAGATATCTCATGTACAGCATCTTCAAATGCCAACAGGATGCATTCTTCTTCAAGCCAATCAATAAACTTTCTGTAGGTCTTCCAAAAAGCATCCCATTCAAACTTATTCTCTAGTACAAGTCATAGAAGAAGTTCAGCTTGACTGCTCACATCCAGCAATCTTTTTTTCCCATTTGTCCCAGGGAAAAAAAAAAACTGTAAACAATTAGTGGAATTCAATAGCATTCTCATCAGCTATTTTCAGAGTGGAAAACTATGTTTGCAACTTGTTGAAAAGCTAACAAATGCTCTTTTCATGTCTACTGACAAGCAATGCCATCTCTTAATGATATATGACAATGCAGTAAGCTGATTTTAATAGTGCTCAACTTAGAACCATTTGTTTAATGACTGTTTGAACGGACAGTTTTAGGGCTGTTTTTCACACTTATGACTATTGCAGCATCCTGTGGTCACATGATCAAAATTCAGACTCTTGACAACTGGTATGTATTTATAATGGTTGCAATGTCCCAGGGTCATGTGATCACCTTTTGTGACCTTCTGACAAGCAAAGTCAATGGGAAAGCCAGTATGCTGTCCCACTCACACACACACACACACACACATACCATGGGTATTAGGACACTCTATTTAGATTTCCAAGCCTGAATTAGTATTCACCAGCAATTCCCTTTGCCAGCTCCGACCTTTTGTGCCCCCCTTCCCCCAAGTTCAACAGGCTACTCAAAAGAAGCCAGAACTAGTCCACAGTGCAAAGACAAGGTAAGTCCACAGGGCAAAGGCATGATCCTGAAGTTCAAGGCAAGAATCACAATGGCTGAACAACACAAAGCAAGGAAATGACACGTTCTCAGCATGGTTTCACTCCCCTTGCTAACTTAAATAACTGTGTCCTGGTGCAGCCCATCAAGAGGGGCAAAGCTATCTCCTCAGATGACTTTTGCTGTGCCTGCCCTACATGCTCTCATACTGGGAGGAGGAGGCAGTTCTTCTTCATCTCCACTGATGAGTGGCTGCTATGTGCCCTCTTCACCGGAAGACTTTGGGCTTCCCAGCTGCAGCTGTGCCTCTCCTGTCTCTAGCTCAGCTGACTGCTTGTCCAGTCACTTTCCTGTGTTCGGCCCCTCCACTCCGGATTCGTAGCCCTCGGCTGGCTCCCCTGATATCCCTGGGACCGGCTCATCTTCCTCCAAACTAGTATCTTGAGAGGCATCTGGGGAAGTGTCTGGAGGAGTCATCATAGCCAGATTCAATTAACAACTGCAGTGATTCACTTAACAGCTGTGGCAAATAATGTTGTAAAATGGGGCAAAACTCACTTAACAACTGTCTTGCTTAGCAAAGGAAATTTTGGGCTAAATGGGGTCATAAATTGAGATCCATCTGTATTCAAAGTCCATTGTAGAAGGATATGGAATGCCTATTCTATGCAAATTTGCTTGAGAATGTTTGTTCACAATTTCTCCCTAATAGCTGGCATTCAAAGCATGCCATAGAGATTCCAGAGCAACTAAAAACGATGAGCAAATTCCACAAAGATTTCTTTGTCTTTTAAAGCTGTTAAAATCTAGCTAGATTTTATTGTCACTGTTGTAGTGACATGGAAAGGCTGCTGGGCTTTACTCTAGCTGCCTTAAGTCTTAAGGCATTCCAGAAACATATGTAAATCAAAATAAATGAATAAATAATCAAAGTAGTTTCTCATTTACCAGACTATGACATAGTAAGACATGAGGCAAAGTTCTTCTGATGCTGAAGACAATCATTGTGTCACATAGCCATTCCCATTATTAGGGAAAGTAAAGCTGTTTCCTCATATAGCTTGCTCTGAATAACTTTCAAAACAGCCAATTGTTAGATTAAATTGTTGGCAGGATTTTTCTTCTGGATACTGAAGACTTGGTGACTTGGTGAGTTATGAATCTATGGGATGGAAAATGTTATGTTCCACCCACATCAAGGAACAATGTATCTTAAGCTAGTGTATGTACAGTATATATAAGTCCATATGTTTTTGTGTCTATCTGTCTGTGACAGAAAAGGCCGCAAATGTATTTTCAAATCCAAATCAATCTTCCAAAAACTTTTCCAAAAGCAAAAATTGTTTTGCGAAATATATTCTTTTCAACACTGTGATTTTTATGTTGCCCTTATCTTTTCTCACCAAGCCTGCTGTATTTTTGTTTTCTCCATTTTTCTTGTTAATATGTTTATAAAGATTTGCTGTACAGAGCTCAGTGATCTTTTATAAATGTGGAAGTGTCAGTGTTTTAATACAACTGATTTATAGATTTACTTTTTCAGATACAGCATTTCGTGTTCGATATAACTACTTTTTTCTATTCTGCCACTTGCTCATTTTCTTTTAATTTGATTTCTTGAAATCTAATATTTGTACCAAAACTCTATTTTTCTGAAATTGTCATAAAATACTCATATTTGTGTAATATAGTATGATTGAATTAAATTAGCTTGAAATCATTAACTAGTATTGAATTAAATTAGCTTGAAATCATTAACTAGTATTTAATTCATAACTAGAGAGCACGCATGTGTGTGTGTGTGCTTTCTGAATCTGAAGAATGAATAAGAGAATTTTGAAAATTATTCTTGTAGTACAGCCTGCATTGAAAGATAAACTTCCTTAATGTGCTGTGTGTGACTATAGATAAAGAAATCTGCTGGAGTTTTTTTCTTCAGTGCAATATCTTAGAAAAGTTAGATTATTATATTACATTTGTTATCTTCAGTTCTGTAGGGTGAGTTTATAAAAATCCAGCTACCTCCCTGCTCTATAAATCAAAAGTAATGGTCAGATAACAGCAAAAAATAAATTCTGGCTCAACAGCATTAATTACTTGAGAGGTTGGAGGATTGAATAAATACTGGGGAGAAACACATATTGCGGGGGTATCTTAGATAAAGAGATTTTTCTTTATCTAAGAAAAGTTTAAAAGGCACAGCTGAATAAGAAGTTCTGTACATCCTACATTCTTGCATAAGATTTTTTTTTTTTTTTGCTTTTTTGGTTCCAGCATGAGAGTCCAAGTAATTTGAGACCAGAATCAATACACTGTTTTTCAAATTCATGATTGAATTGTGAGAGGGAGGAAAAGAAGGAGGGAGGGAGGGTGGGAGGGAGATTAAAGACCTCTTATGAATAACAATGGATAATGTAAGTCAAATCCATAGTTTGGGCTTGATTAGAAATATTTGTATAACTGAATCTCTAGCTAATAAATAAAAATTAATTAATGAATAATATGAATAATAATACATACTGTTTCCAGATAGTAACTCAAAATATTGTGCATTTATAAGTACTGTATGCTATCAAAAACAATATCGTCTAAATATGGTGATACCTATAACTTTTAAAAAAACATTGTTTGTTCCAAAGGTGCTTTTTCAAGAGGCAACTGGACTTTCTGGGTTTTCTTTGAAGATGTTTTGCTTCTCATCCAAGAAGCTTCTTCAGCTCTGACTGGAGAATCTCCATAGATGTTAAATTGTTTGGATTAAAATTGGAGAGTCTAAACCCAAATCTTATTTGAGCAAAACCTAAAATCTTCCAATTGTGCTCAGCTGCAATTCCCATAATCCCCAGTTACTGGAGCCTTTGGAAGTAATTGAGGAATGTTGGCAAATAAACCCCACACAGGTTACAATGCCAAAAAGACCTTGTTATGCAAAGTGGTTTGTCATATAGGAAGGATGTTCATTAACTACCCTAAGGCAGTTTGGAAAGTTGTGAGGTGTTGCATTCAGGTGGAATGGGAACAAGCAAATAGTATACCTGTAGAGGATAAATGTCTCATGATTGTATATTGGTTTTCTGGGAGCCATTTACACATGGACGATGACAGGAAGAGGGAGCTAGAATGTTTATCTTTCAGTACAATAAAATCACATTTTAATTATCTGAATTGTATAATCAAGGAACAAGAAATGTGTGGTCATTTAAGTAGTATTAATCTCCAATTTCCATCTGCCATTGCCAGCATGACAGTGACAAGCCACAATAGAAACTATAGACCAACAACATTTAGAAGCCAAATGTTGACCATCCCTGCTATAAATCATTGCTTCAGTATACTGTAGTAAGGAAAATTTGAGTTAATATTATATTTTTAGAAGTCTTTGTTTCCAGCTATACTCTTAGAAATAACTCCTTTAATGAACCTGTAAAAATATATATTATTTTATATCTTGACATTGTCAGTAAATATATTTGACATATATTATTTCTCTAAAGATACAAAAGATTTAGAAATTAAGCCCTAACTTTATCTGGTGGAAAAATAGCTTTCCTCTTTTTAGTGATGCAATTGCCAGATACCTGTACATGACACTTACAGTATGTCACTGATTGTTTCACAACCAGATGGTTTGTGGCAAAAGATTCATTGAGGTCTGTTCATGAAGGAGGCAGGCCTGAGGCCTTTGACAAAATGATATTAGTAATGTCATCCTGTTCCCTGATGGTCAGCATTTTACATTAATATGATACACAATTCAACACAATCAATGGATGTTCCCCTAATTAGAGGTTGATACATTATTGATGCTCAATTGCTTCTTCCTTTTGGAAGAGATGGTTCCTGCAGGGCCAGATCCATGATAACTTGGGGACAGCAAGAAAATTTTTATTGAGTCTTCCCTTCAGAATGTTATAAATATGAGATAAATACAAAATTCTAGCGTGACCTGATTGGGGATTACTCTCACTGAAATTACTGATTGGGATAGCCTTTAATTTTTTCCATCACTATAGTTTGTGGCAAAAAAGAGAGTAGTTTCTCATTATTGTCTTTTGCATGAACTGTGCCAAATGAACTAACTGCATCATTACTGAATGGCCTTTGTTCCAGCTTTTGTAAGCAACGGAAAAAATTAGGATTGTCTCTGTGAATGTGTTTTCCACTTTTAATAAATGCCTTAGTGTGGGTGTGTATTTATATTCAGGAACAACATTGTGCTCATGCATAAAAGGAAGTGCTAAATCTGAATTGTAAGGCTACCCTTGAAGCATTTCAACCATAACATTATATGTAGGCTTCTAATTCCTGAACAAATTTTAAAAATCAGCATATCTACTTGGTATATTAATTTGAAAAGAAAAAAATAAGCATACTAGCCCAGAGGCCTAGATCATGAAGCCTTATAGTTGAACTATATTCTGACAGTCTTCTTCACTTCTAGGAAATCCCATTTCCTACAGAGAGACTCTGTATATTTATATTCCTTTTTCTATGCCATTGTACAAAGAAAACTGATTCACTATGATTCCAGAGCAGGGTTGTGAAACCTGGACCCTTCTAGATTAAATTACAAATACCAGCATCCCTTACCATATGCCATAAAGCCTGTGGCTGCTTGAATTTGTAATCCAACAATATCTAGAAGTCTATGGATTTGGTAAATTACATCCAGTTTGTAGGGAAACAAAGCATTATTGATAGAGCCTTACCAATGCAAAAATGTTGCAGATGAAAGCCCATCATGGATAAGGCGTGACTGATTAAAAATAAAACACACACACACACACACACACACACACACACACACACACACACACATAAAACAGTGTTCTGTGCGCTTTGGCGTTTAGTCATCCCGGCCACATGACCACAGACACATCTTTGGACAGCACTGACTCTTTGGTTTTGAAACGGAGATGAGAACCGCCCCCTAGATTCTTCGCCCTGGATCAGGCAACCTGGTAGCGGCAGCAGCAGGAGGCTCCGCCCACCTGCCCAGACACTTCTTCTTATGCCCACGAATGAACCGGTAGTGGCAGGATTTGAAACCCACTACTACTACTACTACTACTGATATATGTATGTATGTATGTATGTATGTATGTATGTATGTATGTATATGTATATGTATATATTTTATAAACCTGGATACTATGGTTTGTCAACCTTGATTTACATCTTGTGACAGAGAAAGACCGACCAGTAGAGATGAGGCTACCCATGGAAAAATATATAAAAACTAGCATATAGCTTTTATTTCAGAAAAGAACAGAAAATAATAGATTGGATCTCTCCACTGAGATTTGTCAAGACTTTTAATAGTTGGGGCAAACTGGATTTGACATGTAAGGACTGGAACACTAATTCTGTCATTTGAGCTATCGACTGTATCATCCATTTGCTTTGATGTTTGTAAAGGGTAACCCACAATCATTGAAGTACAAAATAATCCCTCATTCCATTCCTGCTTACTCTAAGCTACACTGAGTCCAAGTTATGCAATCACACTTCTACTTAGCTAGGTCTGCTTTTCTTTGGCACTATTCTCTTTTCATGTGAGGGTCCATTAATCTTCAGATACATTCCATATACTATTGCCCACTGATGAATTTCCTCCCTGCTGTCCCTTCACTAATCTGGAAACAAAACAAAAAATGCAAAGACTTCAAAGCTTTTAGTCTAAGTAGGCTTCTTGCTTCAGTGTCTATCCATTCCATTCTATAAAACCCTTATAGTCTTAGGGAGCATTTGCATTTAGTATATAAGAGAAGAGTCAGTATTATATGAATATCATTCCAGTCTGCCAACTATTTCCCATTTATACAAGACAGAGAAAGGCATATAGCTGAGCTAATATCCCAGGTTGTATCTGCTATATGCAAAATTCAATATGGTAAAGTAAGTCTTTCTTGCAGTCTAATCAGCTAATTAGAGGTTTTGTCACAGTTTTATGTTATTGAGATAAAGTTACATTGGCTGATGAAATTGTACCTTATTTCCAGCATGTTAGGAAAAGATTGTAAGTTGAAATTTTTCTTTAATTGAATATCCTGAGATTTACATGGAGGAAAATAATGCAAACCAGTAAGTGCCCACTTCTAGTTACACTTCTCAATTTTTTAAAATAAAGGCTAATTTTCTAGCTTTCCTCATTTGCACCTCCTTTCTTGTTCTCTTGCTGTGTTTTTTCCCCTGGTGCTACTGCCCTCCAGAAGTAACACAAATTGAATCCATATTTAGAAATGAAACAATTTCTACAGCCTGAGCATTATGCAAAACATCATTCAAGTGCAGGCATACAGGAGAATAAGAAAGCAAAATATGTTTTAAAATAACAATAAGATTTGGGGGGGGGATTACATTTATTCTTTTGTCTTTTTCTTTATCCTCAATTTGATTGTATAATTTTGCAATTCACCATTAGTAATATTAAAAAAAAATAGCCAGAATCAAATTCAAAATAAATAAATGATGCTTGGATAGAATATAATATGCCTTTGTGCATTAGTCACCATAAACTAAAAGAAGAAGAAAAATCACTAAAATGGTGAGCATTTCTGTTAGATTTCATAGCAAAAGCATAAAAGTTATTGCCATAAGTTTGCTTAAATAATTATCAGTAATAATATTAATACCGCTAAAATCAAGTGGCCCAGGGTTTGGGTCAATATAGTTTACAAATCTGTGTCTGGTTCCAATATAAATATAAAAACATAAAAACCTAACTCTAAATAAACCATTTAATTTATTCTCAAATATGATGGGATTTCGGAGGTGTCCATTGGCCATTTGCAACCCTCTGCAACCTCTGTTTACCTCTCTACCTCTGTTCAACTTCTCTATTTGAAATATCCACCAGAGTGTGACACTCTATGATGCAATGTTTATAGACATATGTATTACACCTTTGGCCTGTAAATTCCAGCCATGGCTACCCTCATAGAAACAGCAATGTAAAGACAATTGACAGACAGATAGCAAAAGGCCTCAAAACCACAAAGGAACTCCTTGCCAACCCAGGTTTCAACTTGCTTCTCCCTGAAAATAAATATGCTTCTGGCTTACAAATTGTGTAACACAGGAAGAATGCTACAGTGAAATTAAGATTCCATATATAACAACTTTTGAGCATATTGTGATTCTTATATGCCCAAGAAAGCTATGGCACTGGAAAATAAGAAACTTGATATTGTAAGCACCAATGTCATGGCAAACTTCCATTTTTGAAGCTAGCCAGCAACTAAGTAAACTTTTTTAAAAAGCATTTTCAGCAAGTCAATATTTATATAAATTAAAATTGAATTATGTTTAAGAAATTCCTTGTTGATTGCACAGGGATAGAAGAACTGGTTCAGTTATATTTTATCTTGGCTGCAAAACTTCAGATAGTCACAAGATGGTATTAAATCTATATAGGAAATGCTAACATTGTGCTGCCACTTAATAGTCATCCTATGTTTTGCAGGCCAGACAAGATAGCCTTATTTATTTATTTGGAAAATGTGATGGCCACCCCTCTTACCAGAGGGTAACTCTTAAGCCTTAAGAAAACATATCAGTCTTTCTGTCTGGTTTATAGAAGTTCAGTCATGATATTACACTGAACCATAGTTCATCTATTCCTCATTTGTGTATTCTGATTCTTTTTTCAGAAAAAACACCTTTGCTTCTGTAAAAATGCTGAAGGTGGATCTTTCATCTCATCTTTTCATTTAACTGTGTGCTTTCAAAAAGAGCTGATAAAATTCAATCTGAAACAAAAGGGAAATTATTTTAAAATGGGAAGGGTCAGAGTAAAGAATATTGAATATGTATTATGTGAAACTGCATTTAATTTTAATGTCTGCTGCTAATCATCTTAATGCAGAAGTGCTTTGAAAACATACTTAACAGTATATTCAGAAGTAAGATGGAACCCTTCTTCTTTTAGCCTGATTTTTTATATATAATCCTGAGAAGTATGTCTTTTAAACTACACAGAACATAATCTTCATTTGATTCTGAATGCTAGGCCAGAGATGCTTTTAAAGGAAACAAACAATTCTAGAGAAAGTGGGGGAGGGACAGAGAGAGGGAGAAAGGAAGAAATTTATTTTCCAGAATAAAATTTATTTCCCATCTAATAATGGTAACCAGAAAACATTATTCTGTGGAAGACAGGGGACATTTTGTATAGAACAAATGAAGATATTCCTCTCTCCACTTCTACCCCCTGGAACTATTTTTTTTATATTCAACAACTACACATCAATTGTAACTTTGAGGGTAGTCAAGCTTCTAATCTCAGCCTTTAACATTACTAAACTACTTCTATCTGCTGTTAGCTAATCAAATGATGCGGAGTGCCTCCATCTAATTCGTCACTTCAGACTTTTCTAAAATCAGCGGTGATAACAGTGGGTGAAGACTGTCATTCATATTTAATGATAGCTCCACAATAGACCTCAAAGATCAATATTAAGACCAAATATTCATTTTGTTTTGATGGCATGGGACAATTGCCATGCTGTCCCTTCCTGCATTGTCCTGAGATCTAGGGGATGCTTCTCATTATAAACTCCCATAATAAAGGAAAAGTGCCATTAAATAAGCACGTTTATCCAATAAATCTGTTCTATTCTCCTTTCCAACCCTTCAAGTCCACCCTGATGTTTGTTTCATTTCCATTGGATTTTTAAAGAGATTGATCAAGTGAGATAGAAACTGGGTGGTTTGGGAACTTGTAGTTTTGACTTTTATTCTTTTGTTAGCAGAAGTCTGTTAGCCCTGAAGATATGGCTCACTCTTTTTACAGTATGTTTTCAGGCATGGTGGTGGACTCAGATCACATTCCAATTTAAACAGTACATGTTATGAAAATTTTGGGCAACAGTGAATTTATCAGCAAATCACACATATTGTAAGTAGTTTTGTATTGAATCCATTTATTCCAGATTTCCAGCATCTAAATTCTCAAACAAGTAAATTACTGGAAAATTCTAGTAAACTAACTCTAAAGTTAAGAGGGAATCAAACAAAAGGATTCAGAAAAACAAACATTGATTCTTCACTATTTACATGGTCAGCCATGTAAGGAAACAGCTAACTCTTTGAGTGAATAAGATCTAAGATTAGGATTCATTAGGCTTGGTTGGGAAATAGGATGCTAGACTCGGGTGGGGTTAACTGTCTGAGTTGGAAAAGCTTTTTCATTTACTCAACAAGGAAACTGTTCAGTTAACTAATCATCAGAGAGAAAAATTATATAGGCATAGATCTTCAACCATGACTCAGTCCTTGATATGGAGCCAAAAACTCTAACCAGGCAATCTGTCCCCCCCCCCCCAAGATTAGGAACAAAAGTCAACTTGATTTAGAACTAAGAAAGAAAAGAGATACTGATCTGTTGTTGAGAAAAAGAGACTTCTCAAAAGCATTTGTTCATATCTCAAGAGGGTTTTGCTCATTAATATTTATGAAGGAATATTGAAAATTGAAAGACATAGAACAGGATGGACTTTGCTACTAAATCCTTGCAGTATCAAGTACAGTAACCTTAAGAAAGTCAACTTAACCATAAGCACAATATTAAGTCCACCAATAAAAATAATTAGCAATTACAAAGAAATCTGAGCATGTGGTTTTCTAGTACTTCCATCTGAACTACACTCTGCCATTGTAATCAACATTTTAATGAGTCTTTTTGTCTTCATGCTTTGCGGTGAAAATACAATAGTATAAGATTAGGTACAGGCAGAGGATGCTTTCTTTCACTTACTATATCCAAGGAAAAAAAGCAGGGATAAAATGGTGGTTAGTAATAACAAAATATTGCAGTGACCCATAGGATGATAAGATATTTTTCCTCAAAAATGATTAAGCCTGCCAATTCTTTTAGATGTAGTTTTCATCAATTCTGTAATTGATTTTGCCATACAAAAGCTTTATCAATCACAATTTTAGTCCAAGAAATAATCCAACAGTTAAATAAAACCATTGCTTCATTATGTGTTATTAAATGAAATGCTAAATTCAATAGATTGAACCAAAGGTATCCACAGGAAGCCAAGATTTTGTCAAAATGATACTGTGATGTTTCAAAGAAAGCTCCATCCTTAACATACTTGGGTGCACAATTGCAGCATAAATACAAAAGAGATGAAGTTTGTGTAATGATATTGTTTTATCATTTGCCCCTTCTTACCGCCCACTCGGCCAATGAATAGAACATTGAAACAATGGATTCAAACATGTGACTCTATTTGATTCCAATAGATCTATTATGTTGCAATTTAAATGTTTTCTTTCTCTTTTTAAAGCCTAATCCATAGAAATTGACACATCAGTCTATAAAGATATTTAGAGAGAACCTTTACCTATAGAAGTTTTCCCTTCACTGGCAACATGGATAAGAAAATGGTGCATTTGTAAACTCAAAAAAGAAAGAAAATATAAAAAGCAGAACATTTCACAATTTCAGCTTCCAAGCAGAGACATTCCAAATACTAGCATTAAACAAATTAAGACTAATTTAAAAAATACAATGGAACACTGCCAGGACTCTACCTCCAAAAAGACCCCTACTATCTTAAATCGCTACTTTAAATGATCCCCATCTGGCTTTCAATACAATTTCTTTTTGACCTTTCAAGAGCACCAAAGGGCATCCGATTAAGGAAGATCACCTCTGTAGATCTGATAATAGCACAGTTTAGTTTAACCCACTGTTCCCCCCTTTTCTCTTTAAACAAAACCCCAAAATTTCTCCTGTTCTAAATTTTACCTCCTATTGCCTTTCTCAATTAAAACGTTTATTAAAAGCTGAAAATCCTTGAAATCGCATTCCCAGCATTTGAAGGCACGGGGTAAAATGTTCTATTAATTCCTGCTGTTCAGCTAGAACTTTTAATTATATATAGTCATTTCTCAACTGCTTTTTATTGCATCCACAGATATATTTCCTCAAGTTTCCCAATGGCATCCTTCAATACTGCTGTTGGGAAAAGTTGAGGTTAAAAAAAATACCAACTAGTTTCCCCTCCTCACAGTTCTAAAAGCACTTTGCCACAGTAAAACCAGTGTTTTGCCTGGCCATACTGGAACACCCACACAAATAAACTTAGACAGAGCTGTTGCTGACTAATGGAAGAATGCAACTTGAATTTGGTTGCAATTGTTTATTGTTGTTATACCCTATAACAATCACACATCTTCACCATCATTATCACAATGCTGTATTATGGTTCAAGATAAACTAAAGAGAGATCCTTATTTTTAAAAACTACAATTTAAATGTAATTATTTAGATACCAGGTATTTTTATTGCACAGTGAGGAACATCTGCACATTGAAAGCTTGGCAGGTTGGAAGTCTGCATCCAGGATTGGAGCTTTGGAACTTTATTTATTTATTTATTTATTTATTTATTTATTTATTTATTTATTTATTTATTTAGTCAACAAGTACAAGGAAACAAGTAACAGTATAGACATAGACATGGACACATGAAAAAAAATTGGCACAAATAAAGGAATATAAATAAGCAAAACATAGCCATAAACACATAAAATGAGCACATATAAATAGGAACAGTAGGACAGGGACTGTAGGGACACTGGTGCGCTTATGCCCCTCTTTTCTCTTACTATTTTTCCCACTTCTGTTTTTTTCAGCCCTTTGACCTTCTAGCTACAATTTTTTTAAAAAAACATGCATTCCTAATGCACCAGATCAAGGGCTGATGTACATGAAGGATTTATTTTCCATTCTGTCGGATACGGGAATAAATAAGCATAGAATGTTTTGACTCTTGGGTCAACCTGCTATGTTCTTTCATTCCTCTGACATAGCCAGAACTTAAATTACTGTCAAAATATCAGCTGTAATTACTCACCAGCATATCTGGCCTATATACTTGATATAAGAATCAGTCATCCTGTCTTTACAACCACTTTAAGGATTGTGGATTAATTGAAAGAAGACTCTCCCAAGATAGCCTGTCAATTAATGTATGAAAAAAGTGCTTTTCTGCCTCCATTTCTGTAGCAAAATTACTGTACATTCGTGCTACCTTCCAGAGTTTTTAAATGAGCTTTCATCTCGGATATAGATGGCTTTAAGACTGCAGTCTAAAGATTGTGAGTCTTTTGTCCTTGGCACATAATAACTGGCATTACCCATGATTTTCTCTGTCCTTTCTCAAGGCATCTACTTTAGATTTTCTGCAGATCTGAACTGCGACAGTGCTGCTTGTTTGTTTGCATATTATACAACCACTCAGAATTTTAGGTAGGTTCAATCCTGCCAAATATAAAAGATTTCTGATGGACAGTGTGGGAGAAAGTAAAGGGTGAATTGTTACACTGAAACTGGCTTAGTAAAATGTGTTTGCCTTTGTTACTACCTCATGAAGAAGAAGCTATTTCCAGCTTTTTGACTACAGAATTAGCAGTGCCAAGCTCTAATTTGTCACAGAGTTTTGTGAAGGGATTTTCCAGCAAATGCCAAGGATCCTTCTCCCTTGATAATATGATATGCTGTGAGCCACTGGGTAAATCAGTGCAGCTCTGCAGCATGTCCACCAACTACAAGCTTCCATCCACATCCGTGCAACTTATGTACAAACTGTGTTAATTAGCAATATCTTAAACTAACTTAATTAGCGAAGGCCATCTGGCTTGCAATACTTCCCAAGATGCTCTTGTGGGCTGAACAAACATTGACCTATCATTCTGGAATATAAATGACATATATTAGATGCAGCTTCAAACATTTTTTTGGCACAAGTTATCAGTTGCCAAAGTAGAAGCATCATCAGTTTAAATTATCCATCAGTTTAAAGCTTCCTAAAATCATGTGTGAATGACATATTATATAAAAGCAAAAGAACATTTGATCATGTCAGTTTTAGCATGGGCATCTGTACTCCCTCAAATTTATACATATTTGTGTTATATGATTTTTAAATTTTCTGTGAAGAAATATTTCCCTTATCTCATGGATCTTAGTTTCCTTTAATATATGTTAGCACCCATTATCTTATTCGCCTTTGGGGTGAACTATGTTACACAAAGGGCAGGAAAGTGAGTAATAGTAAGCAAAAGAAATGAAAAGCAAGAGATCAAGAAAAGGGAAGTTCACCAAACTAAATCAAGTTTAAAGCAATAATATATACTATATATCTCCCTACCTTTTATTCCTGAAAACCTCCTTTCCAAAGCTTTCATTCACCCCTTCATTCTGCTAAATATTCTCTCAGAGATTAGCTTTGTACTAACTATGCTGGCCTCTGGTTTTGCTATCAAGCTTGGGACCAAAAGTGTACAGGCAGGGCCGGATTTTCCTATAGGCTAACTGGGCTTCAGCCTAGGGCCTCAAGATCAAGAGGGGCCTACACAGTGGTGGGATTCTGGGGGTTCTAGGGGGTTCGGCCGAACCCTTTGTTAAATTGCTGGCTCGCCCGCCCCTCGCCTCCCACCCGCGCGGCACCAGCCTACCGTAGCCAGGGGTAGGCAATTGTGGCTCTTTTACAACCTGTGGCCTTCAACTCCCAGAATTCCTGAGACAGCCAAGGCCACAGGTTGTAAAAGAGCCACAATTGGCCACCCCTTCCCTAGCCTGAGTTCTGCTGCCTGGGATCCACGTGGGCTGCCACGTGGTTCCCCACCGGCTCTGGACGCAAGAGAGCAGAATGGAGAAAGCAGCTTCCACGCCTTCACTCACCCTCACTCTCTGTTCTGTTGGATTGCCGGCCGTTCGCTTACCCTGCCCACTCCCAATCTATTGCTGCCTCCGATGGCTAGAGGAAAAAAAAACTTCAAATTCTTGCCGCGGGGCTTCAAAGGGCCGCCCTACAGCCAGTGGTGCAGCCGAACCCTTTGTTAAATTGCTGGCTTGCCCCGCCCCTCCGCACCACTATTTATTGCCAATAAATAGTGGTGGGCAAGGGGCGGGGGAGCCAGCAATTTAACAAAGGGTTTGGTGGTTTTTTTGTAATTTTATTGGCCCACAGAGCTTCAGCATAGGCTAATTGGCCTCCCGGCTCTCAGCTGATTTGTCTCAGCTGTTTTGCTCAGGGCTCTTCTGCTTCCTTGCAAAGAGTGCTGATTTTTTTCCCCCCTAGCTATGATGAGAAACGAAACTGACACTGCTTTGCTGTTGCTGCAAGGTTGGAAAATTAGGCAGGCAGAATTCTTTTCTTTTTCCTCACCAAAAAAGGTAGGTACAAACAATGGGAAATTTAGGGAAAGATTTTAAAACACAAAAGAAAAAAAAGCTCTATTTAACTAAGGAATTGTAATAATTGAGATACTATTAATTGTATATTGTGTTGAAAGCAGAAATGGTTAAGTTGTGGTTTGGTGGAATATATGGGGGAAATTATTTGGTTTATTATTATTGGTAAATATAATTAATTGATTTGTAAGAAATTGGATTGCATGGAAATAATTGGAATATTCATGTTCATAGTGATTAATATACAAAAAAGATAGTTATATAACTAATTGATTTATATTAAAATGTTGAATTTATATTAAACAACTAATATTACATAATTAACCAATGTGAGGATGGATATAAAAATAGATGACAATGGGAAGGGGTATAATATAGAATAGAAGGGAAAAATTGAATTTGATTAAGATTAGAGATGAGGATGAAGGGTAATATTGGTTTTTTACAAAAATAGATGAGGAATAAATATGGCAAAAAGGAAATATAGAAATTGTAAATTTAATTGAAATGACTAAACACTGTTTAAATTTGTGAACCAGCCAAATATTCTGTTCAAAGAAAATACATTGTATGTTTGTATGTGTGTTTCTAATTATTGTTATTTATTCATATTTGTTCTCTTTTATTCTTTAAAGTTTAGCAATTCATTCTTTATCTTAATATCTTTATATTTGTTTGGGGTTGGCTTTCTTCCCTTTCATCTTTTTTATTGTACAGCAATCTTTCTCCTCAAACCTACTACCTCTCCCTTTTCTTTTCTTCTTACTTTCTCTTCCTTCCCCTCTTCTTCTCCTCCCTACTCCCTCTTCCTTTCTCCTTCTCCTCCTCTCTTCCTCCCTCTCTTACCCTCCCTCCTACTCTAATTTCCCTTCCCTTCCTTCATCCCTCTCTATTGCTGTATCCTTTTACGCATATGGACTACTCAGAGGGCTGAAAAAGTTATTTCTGACTGGTCCTCGCACTTTTGACCAGTCCTCGAACTTACGACTGTCCTCACATTTTACGTTTTTGCCCTATCTTGTCACCATGGTGAAGAGAAGCAGTTGTGAAATGAGTGACATGGTTGTTAAGAAAGCTGCACGGGCATAAATGTGAGGATGGACATAAGTGTGAGGACCAGTCAAAAGTGCGAGGCCCAGTCAGAAATGACTTTTTTCAGCCCTCTGGGTAGTCCTTTTCTGCATATGGACTACTCAGAGGGCTGAAAAAGTTATTTTTGACTGGTCCTCGCACTTTTGACCAGTCCTCGAACTTACGACTGTCCTCACATTTTACGTTTTTGCCCTATCTTGTCACCATGGTGAAGAGAAGCAGTTGTGAAATGAGTGACATGGTTGTTAAGAAAGCTGCACGGGCATAAATGTGAGGATGGTCATAAGTGTGAGGACCGGTCAAAAGTGCGAGGCCCAGTCAGAAATGACTTTTTTCAGCCCTCTGAAAAAAGTCTATGCACATAGCCACGCCCACCCGGTCACATGACGAGCTACCCACGCCTACACAGTCACGTGACCAGCTAGCCACGCCCATCCAGTCACATGATTGCCAAGCCACACCCCCAACTAAGCCACACCCACAGAACCTGTTGTTAAAAAAACTGAATCCCACCGCTGGTGAATGGGCCTCATAAGTGGAATAGCCTAGGGCCTCTTTTCATCTAAATCCGGCCCTGTGTACAGGTGAGTCCAATTCTTGGTCATGGTTTTATTGAAGGTGTCAATAAAACACCTGCTATTTTATGTTAGTTACATTATTTCTAATTTTGGTTGTTTTTCTTTTTCTTCTTGGTTTTCTTCTATTTTAACAGTTATCCACCCAGCATCATGTATATGAGATGGGCAGCCATAGAGAATTGGATCTGTTTCTTGATTCATGGGGCACCTGTTTTCACAAAATGTAAATAATAGGACTTAGACCTTCCCTCTCATTCTCCCATAGCTCCTAATTAGTCTATGAAAGAAATAATTACACCTGATTTGTTTTACAGAGGAACAACATAGATTTCTGTTATCATAATCCCTTTCCAGAGATCATGTTCAAGATTGGCTGATTTCCACTATCATTACTAGTGAGAAATCATAAATCTGTTCCTGCTTGTATTGATCACCTGGCAAGAAGAAAAGAGCTGAGGGATTTTTTTCATAGTCCCATGAGCCACTCTGTTTGCAAAAAGGGATTGCAAGCAATCTATGGGCAAATTCACTACAGGATACAAGGTGTTTTTCCTCTTTTCACACATTTATTTTTCATCTAGCTAAGATGGATAACTAACTGCTGCCTTAAGGCCACACAGCTGATGCAAGGCGATTGGTCTCATATGGCCGGACATAGCACTTTGCAGGATAATTATCTTTGGAGAACAACTGAACACATGAATGGTCTCTTTGACATCATCTTCATTTTCCAAATCATCCTACCCTATCATTTCTGTGTCAGGATGAATTCACAAATTATCTGTTGACATGACAACATTTTGACAAGTTGTCACATTTATTTAATAAGGTAAAGATGTCCAAAGGCTTGCTTATATAAATTGCTGAGATTGAGACCTCTTTATCTTTATCCAGTAGTTAACCCTTAAGAGGAAAAATACCAGTTCACACATTTCAGCAGGATGAGTCTAAGTTCCTCCATAGCTGAAGGCCTCGGCATTTACAGGACACAGAATAGTTGATGACAAGTGGCCCATTTTCCTCATGTATACCTTATATCATAGATATTTGCTGATCATTATCATTTCAGTCTTCTCTGGATTCTGCTTGAATTGTTTCAGTTATCAATTTGTCTCAGTAGTAAAATGCTGTGTTGAAAACTGGCAACTAATGCTGTTCTAAGACTAGAATATCAAACAGCTTGATAATGGAGAAGAAGTTTCATGAGGGCTTTATTTTGATGGTTCTTCGGCTATAAAATGATTTACTACAGTTTCAGAATTTCCAATCTTTGTAGAATGATAAAATTCCCTGAGAGGAGTTGTGGGTTATCGTCCCTGGCATGACAATCACAGATGGCCAAACAATTGTAATAAATATAAATAATGGGATGAGAAGCTGTTTGCCAGCCTAATGTAGATGGACAAGGAATAGAATAGAATAGAATAGAATAGAATAGAATAGAATAGAATAGAATAGAATAGAATAGAATAGAATAGAATAGAATAGAATAGAATAGAATTCTTTATTGGCCAAGTGTGATTGGACACACAAGGAATTTGTCTCTGGTGCATATGCTCTCAGTGTACATAAAAAGACAAGATACACTCATCAAGAAACTCAGGGCACAACACCCAGTGACAGTACAGCAGTACAATAAGCAATCAAATAATACTAGGAAACAATCAATATCAATATAAATCGCAAGGATACAAGCAACAAAGTTACAGACATGCAGTCACAAGTGGGAGGAGATGGGCAACAGGAACAATGAGAAGACCAATAGCAATAGTAATGTAGCCTAATATGAATAGTTTGACAGTGTTGAGGGAATTATTTGTTTAGCAGAGTGATGGCGTTCAGGAAAAAACTGTTCTTGTATCTAGTTGTCTTGTGTGCAGTGCTCTATAGCGTCATTTTGAGGGTAGGAGTTGAAACAATTTATGTCCAGGATGCGAGGGGTCTGTAAATATTTTCCTGATGCTTGTAAAGATACTTCTATACGTGAGTTGGCCACAGATCATAGAAAACCATAATTCAGAAGTTAAATATCTGTTACATCTGAAGTAGAACTTTCTGTCTCTGTATTATCTATATAGAGGTAGATCTGCCTCCTTGACGAGATATAGGCATGGAGGAAGATGAATTGGATTGATATGTGGTATTATTTTGTGACGCCACTGTGCTATCCTTGAAAAGCATGACTGATACTAGTTAATTCTTGCATGATACATACCAGGACATTTCAAGGGTATAGACAAAATTGGGAAGTTGGAGGGAAAAAAACAAAAAAAATAATGAGCAACACATTTGCATAGAATCCAAGAAACTATATGGAAGCCTGCATAAAGTTGCTAAGAATTCAGCTCAATTTAAAGGAGACTTTCATTATAATTTTGAAGAAATATGTAGTAAATAACGTGAAATACAACTTAAGGGGAGGGGGGAAATTGACCTTATTTCATATCCCAGACATACCAGTAAATAGGGTTTCATCTTACTCAAGATCTGGCTAATTTATTTTTTTCTATTCTTTAAATTTATTTGTATTCAAGGCTTTTTTATTTTTACAAATAACGTAAGGCAGCAAACATATCTAACATACCTCCTTCTTCCTCCTATTTTCTCCACAATAACAACCCTGTGAGTAATTTCAGTCTTCGGAAAGAATTGAGAAGAAATTTCATGGGCCAAATTATTAATTCCATTTTATAGTGTGGAGTTTTTTTCTCCTAACCCTAAGGAGTTTACTTGGTACCCTATTAAAATGTTGTTCTCGCAATAACCTTGCAAAGTAGAACTAAAATGGAAACACCACCAATGTAAGCTGTTTGGAGTTGCTCGAACTGCAAAATGACCAGGAAATAAATTTAATCATCATCATCATCACAATTATCACCACCATCATCTTCCTAAAAACATGTGAATTCAGAAACAGAGAACCAAACTGCACTACAAGAAGAAAAATCAGGTCTGCAGGACTCTAATTGTTAACTGGACGCAAGGCCTCTAGCTATCAGGAAGAATTGCATCAATTGTGTGGAAAACCAGAAAATAAAAAGGCCAAAGAACAGCTACATGCAGGGGAAGATAACTGATTAGAGTTGCTTTGACACTTTGCAAGGTCTGTTCCAATTTCAACTGTGAATTGGGAGGAAAGGATTTTGAGATATTTAAGTCTCCCTCAAAAAGGTCAAACTCGCGGCTTGTGGGCCAAATGCGTCATGCGCTGGGCATGCCCACACTTGGTTTAGCGAACGGGCAAAAGACCTGATATGTCACATGATGCCGCCGTGATGCTGTGAGTTTGACACCCCTGCTCCATTGAAATGACTTTAGTAAGAGCCTACTTAGAAATTGCAGGAATGCTTATCAAATCCCAGACAGGAGTGGACAAAAGTAAATGACTCTCCCTTGAGTTAAGCTTTGAACCTAGTCTATGTTAATACAATCCATTGTATTTGGATTGATTGTAGGAATTAGTTTGAAGGCAGGTAGATACTGCCAGTACTTGACAAACCTATTTACTTTCTACCGCTGTCTAGTTAGGCTCCAGTCTGAGAGATAATCATAGGGGCTTGACACAGAGCTATGTGTGCTGGCTTCATAATCTCTACCATTGCATTCTGTTGGTCCCACCTGTTATTCTTCCCAGTCTTGTGTACTTAGTATGGTAGTATGACAGGAAACTTTCTTTACTTTCATGATAATAAAAGCACAGTTCCCTTTAAGTTCTCTTCACTCAGTTGTCTCCAAGCTGGGAAACCAGAGATAAAACAGGCAGAATACAAACATGCATAATCCAGCCTGCAACTCAATTTCAAGCATTCACAAACTCAACTTTAAGGAAATGCTGAACAAAGCTACAATATTTGGCCAAACGTTACATAGTAAGTTTAGTGAATTAAAAGCACTACTGTTTATTGCAAATTAGCATTCTTAAAAGCTGTGTTTTTCTGGGGGGGGGGGAATTAGAAGATGCTATGTATAGTCTACTAAAATTCTCATGTCTGTTTGTTTATAACCTTCAATTGGTTAATTTGGAAAGTATAGGGCAACAATTATTGAACCAAGATAACTCAAATGGGCTAATTTACAGAACGTCTCCTATGACTCCATCTGACTATATTTCCCAGAAACCCCTTGTATGATACAAGGGAAGGTGGGAGGACTGTATCCCCACTCTCTTTCCTGCGTCTCTCTGGGCCTGCATCCATTTAGAAAACAACAAGGCCTAATAGGCAAGCAGCAATTGACTGCTTTCGAACTGAAGCTGAAATTTGAAATCTCTTAATGGTGGATGGGAAGGGAAGAATGAGGGAGCGACTTGGATGTCTGCTGGTGAGGCAGGATTGGCTGAGGTGTGCTGGTGGTTGACAGAAGGTGAGCCCACTTCCTGGAGGGAGGGAGCCCTTGGTAACATGCTAGAAGAGGGAGTGGGGATGTAGTTTTCTTCAGTTTGTGGCTCACTTCTTTCCTCTTCCTTTCAACAAACTGGGAGGAGGAGGAGGAGGATTTCCAATGCTCCTTGCCAGCTTCCCACAAGCAACATCAATGGGGAACCTAGCAAGAAATTGGAAATTGCTGCTTCTGTCTTTTTTGTCCAAGCATTTTTTTGCTTTGTTTTTGCTATGTTTGAACAATTTATTTTTCTGAGTAGATGACCCAGTAGCTCATGGGTTGACTAGTGTCTTCTAAAATGATTGACACTACACTTATTCCAGAAGTTTTTGACTTTTTAAATTGCAAGACACCAAGTTAAAAGATAAATAGCACAGTCGTAATTTCTGCCAGTCATCATACATAACAGTGTTTTAAACCCTTGCTGACAATCAAAACATGAACAGACATGAAAATAATTTATTTAAAGCAGAGTGTTAAAACATTCTGAATGCAGGGTAGTGCTGATGAAAGGCCATCACTTCTTGACTACATAACTTAAATATAAGGGGTGTCAATTATATCATAAGCTTGATCATAGTCATGCTGCTGTTTTTGTAGAAACTTCCAATTACCTATATAGTACTTGATGGTTGTGGTCTGTGTGAGTGAGAATAGAGATGTGTGCATGTGTACACTTGTGTATATGTCCATCAGTGGCAGTTGTCTTCTGTTAATCAGAGCTCGTTGTGCAAACATTATTACAAATTGACATTTACGAAGCTGATCCCTAAAGCTACATTATCTCTTAGCATTGGCTGGAAATTATTTATACAATTAAATACGTAAAGAGATATTTCTACAATACTAAACAATATGACAACAATCAAAAATCCTATTGTTTATCCCATTACAATTTCTAGAAATACTTTGAATATTCAGGAAAATGCATCTGGTCCTATTTGAAAGCTATGATTGCCTGATAAACTGAGCTCTGCTATCAATGATTCACCAAATCTCAGATCCTTATGTTCCAAATATTTGAATTTCCAGTACTATAAATAGCATGTGTGTTATAGAATTATATAATATATAAGTGAGAAACTTCACATCATCATGCTTGCCATTATTATTATGATTATAATTATTGGTAATTTGTTTTATTGCTCAGAGTTGTTGAGAATCAGGACCCATAAAAGTTTAATAAATTAATTTGATTGGTTGTACAATCACCAACAACAAATGTACAGTTAGCTAGATGTTTAGACTGGATTTGGCATTTTTGTCCACCTATTGATTACTATTGTTACTGTTATTATTTTTAAAATAATGTATGTTAGATAATAAAATTACTAATAAAATTACTATGGCCAGTTTGTTAAAATTTCTTATAAATCCAGTATAATTATTACCATGCTTGTATGCTAATCACAAGATACATTCAGCATGTATATTATTTTGATATATGTACTGACATAATTTATGAAATCACTAATGCCTTGCTTGCTTTGGTAAGGCTAGTATTATCAGTACCACTGCATTTATTCAGATGTAACACATTTATATCTTTCAAAAGGATAGTACATTTCAAGAACTACGTTCAGGATTTGATGTTTGTCATAAAAAATAGATATGAATATGAATCCAAATATGAATTAAAATGTGTGATATTTCATTTTATTGAATTCTAAAAATATTCTTTTCAAGGTACTAGCTTTAGTATGATATACTTTCAGGGAAACTTTGCAACTTCCATTCCCATTCATCCTCCAAAAATGGGGTCTAAATCTTGATTCTGAACAGCGATTTTAGCCCTATCTTAAGCAATAAGTTCTTTGGAGAAAAAAATGATGATCTTATAAACTGATTCCTATTCAACCTTGTTCAAAGTTAAAACCCACTCCTAGAAAAATGAAATATTTTAGGATATACTAAAAAGGCAGAATATTTCCCCCTAAAAGGGAGGCAGAAATTCATTCCCCCCACCTTTGTTAATGGGCCATTAAGGTCTCAGCATCCCATCTGAAACACAAAGGACCCATCTAGCAACAGAAACTCCCCACATGGCACCTGGGAAGATTACATCAGCCAGCAAGGCTAGCTATGACCTCTAACAGCAACCAATCAGGATACTCTTCCTGTGCCCCAGGAAGTTCAAAACCAGAGGGGTATAAAACTCAGGGACTCTCAGCATCTCTTCCCTTTTTCGGTTCAGGAACTCAAGCCATGTGATTCCTGTCCACCATTAAACCATCTTTCCAAGCAGTCTCCATTTTTCCAGTGTCTTTTTCCTCACTTGGAACTGAACCCAGATGGACATTTCTTCCAACAACCTCCCATAAATTGGGCTCAGATCCAGAGGAAATTTGATAGATTTTTTATTTCTTCCCATACCCCACATAGACACATTTTTCGTTCATGCAAAATGATCAACCTGCCACTGATATCAGTATAGTATTTAACTTTTTTATAGTAAACCTTGGCCTTGTCATGACATTTATTTTCTGTTAAATGCCCCAACTTCATCTAGGCATTCTTGTAGCAGCAGGAGAACTCCTTCCTGTCAGACAGTTCTATTCTACTGACAATTATCTCTTAATTACTTCTGTCCTTCCTAGAGTGGCAACACCTTGAGGAATTTTCATTATAGCATGTCATTATCGCCTTTGCACATTCTTCAACTTCCATGGATGTTAAGAGATTTGGCATTAAACAACATAAACTTGAATGATCACAAATTCTTCTTTTTTTTAAAGACACAAACAATCTCCATAATATTGAATGCACAAATTCCAGATTAGAATAGAGGTTTGTCACTGATCACTGCATATAATAATTGCTTGGAAGTAATTTAAGCAGTCAGCAGGCACAATGTAAGTCCTGGGGCTTGGATAAAATGAGTAGATTTAGGTTTTGCCCACCTGTTGTGATTTTAACAATGTTAGAAAGAAAACTAAGCTTCTACCAGTTTCCAAAAGGTGTAAAATTCAGTAATTATATTTTGTTAGGTTTGCAGCAGATGGGCTACAACAATGAATCCGAAAGATTTGAAAACTCAGCCCAGTATATATTGACACCTCCAGATACATCTTCACGGCCTATTTGTTATCTTTCAAGCTGACCATTTAGATATTAACTTGATCAGAAAAGTAATGCAAAAGAGAAACACCTCTTTAAAATTGATAGCATGCAATTGCTTCTCTTACTGTCCTGCTTAATTTATAATGGAATGGTAAATCCATCTTCACATGTATTAACATCTGAATTCTCACATTTCTGTGAAGGATGGAAGAGCTAATTAAAATCTAGACTTCTCCTCTTCAATACATTTCTAAGTAAGAAAAAAATGACCAGATATGAGTATTTAAACTATTTCTGAGTTACCTATTTCACCGAATAACCCCTTGTTTATGCAAAACCTTTTCTTGTACTTAAGCAGCTGGTAAAGAAATATGTTATAAGAAATCTCAAGCATTATCTATACCTTTTGCAAGATGAGCATTTGGTGACACAGACTTGTAGTAGCATCTCATGACCAATGATCACAAGCGAGCAGCAGTGCTAAAGAGTAAAGAATTTACTCTTCTCCCCATTCTGTCTGGCAATCTGCCTATTCTTTGTAAGAATTGCTAATCTCAAGGGACTTCCTTCTGCCTTTTGCCCCTAGACTCACCTGGACAGTGTTCTCTGACATTTTTCCTGGTCTGATGGCATTAGCTAAGATACTAAGCATTGCCTCGCCCTATAATATAGGAAAATACAGTTTTTGTTACAGTTATAGAAACTACTTCATTAATCTACAAAGATGAAAAGTGCACGAAATGCTGCAGGGGAAGAAGAAGTTGTTGAAGATGACAAAATTTGCAGAGATGCAAAATTGACCTGGTTAGCTAGAGTAACTATATTTGTTAGTGACTAGAAAGCCTCTGATAAAAACGTACTTGGGATTTTTGGGTTTGATGATTAGAAAGAGTACATTATGGAAAGAAGGGAGCTATGATGCAACCTTAGAGAAAATAAAATTATAAAGTATTTGTAACTGCTGTAAAGAGTTGTCTTTTTATCTTTTTCTATTTCAGAAGTCACTCCTTTATATTTTTCTTTTTTCTTTTTCTCTTTTGTTTCTTTATTCCTTTATCACCACTTTTCTTTGATTTCCCTTTTTATTTTAAGTGTTTTTACTCTAAAATATTCTTTAATAAAAATTAATAAAAAGGAAAAAGGAAACAATATCAAATGATATTGTGATTCTCAAAAACTCATTTTTAGTTCACTCATTCACTCACACTCACACTCACTCACTCTCTCGTACACACTACACACTGCTCAGTCTCCAATTTTCTATTTGTTACTGAATTATTTACAAATGAGTTAATTCCTAATACATTTTAGCCAATTTCATTTGTCATTTCATCAGCTTTTCTCTGTTTTGTTTTTTGAATAAATAGTCTATCTTGTAAATTGGGTATGGAGTGGTGATTTGCCTTTTTCTCTAGTCTGAGTTTGATTTTGTTCACATAATGGATTGCTTGGCAAACACATTAACCTGGTTAGATGGAATTAAAGGAGACTCTGGAAAACTAGTCTCTTTCTGTAAATTGAAAAAGCAGTATTCCACAGGTTTAGCCTAATCCACATGACCAGATTGGTCTAACTCAACTGCAGACCACCAACAATTTCTCAGGTGCCGGAACACACATTCTTTACACATCCTCAATTGTTTGGGAACAGGAAGACAATCTCCATCCATCTTTTTCTTCGGCATATGAATAGTCTGATGTTTTCTGATTCTTGCACTGATGTTTGGTTTGATTTCTGTATTTCGTTTAGTTATAGGCAAACCCCTCTATTCCAAATGTTTGCACTGTGATGTGGCAGGAATATTTCCTGTGGTCCTACTCTCCCTTCCACTAACTACCCCAAATGACAAGGAATATGGTAAAATTGTTTTCTTTCTTTTTTCTTTTTATTGGTCAAAGAGTGATAAAGAAAAAGGGGCATTACCAGGTTATCTAGGCAGAGCCTGAGACCACTACCATGGAGAGAATAGAGTAGAGTAGAGTAGAGTAGAGTAGAGTAGAGTAGAGTAGAGTAGAGTAGAGTAGAGTAGAGTAGAATAAAAATTTTATTGTTACATTTATTTATTTATTTATTAGTTATATGCCGCCCTTCTCTAGAGACTCAGGGCGGCTTACAATGCATTAAGCAATAGCCTTCATACTTTTGTATATACCTGCTTAGTAGGGCTTTTTTTGGTCCCCACTAAGCAGTGTTCTATTTTATACAAGGTCAGCTTATTGCCCCACAAACCGGGTCCTCATTTTACCTACCTTGAAAGGATGGAAGGCTGAGTCAACCTTGAGCCTGGTGAGAATTGAACTTGCAGTAATTGCAGGCAGCTGGCAGCTAAATGGTACTTTTAACAGTAGTTTAGTCTGCTGCGCCACCAGGCTCCTGGTGTACATTGAATGTACACTAATTGGCATACATTAAAATAAAATTTTGTTTCATTTTAGAAAATAGGTGAAATCTAAAAGGGATTTTTAAAAAGTTTTTTTTTTAAAAAACTTGGTTGTTTATTTGATGCTATAAAATGGCTACCCATTTTGCTTTTACAACATGATAGACTAAGGTGACCAGACGTCCCGCTTTTGGCGGGACAGTCCCAATTTTTAGCAATTTGTCCCGCGTCCCGCGGCGTTTCAAAAAAGTCCTGATTTTTCATTCTGCTGCCTCTTGAGCCCCAGCTGATGGCTAGAAGAAAAAAAAACTGTTTAAACTCTTGCCCGGGGCTTCAAAGGGCCGCCCTACAGGCAATCAGTGTAAAGAGTTCCTGAAGCAGTTTTTTTTTCCCCTAGCTAAGCTGCAGAAACGAAACCGAAATCAGGATCTTTGGTGCAACGTGACAAAATGAGGCAGAGAGAGATTTATTTTTATTTTTCCTCCCCAAAAAAGGTAGGTGAAAAACTGCAAACAATGGGAAATTTAGGAGGAGAGTTCAAGATTTTAAAACACAAAAGAAAAAAAAGCTGTATTTAACTAGGGAATTGTAATAATTGAGATACTATTAATTGTATATTGTGTTGAAAGCAGAAATGGTTTAAGTTGTGGTTCAGAGGAATATATGGGGGAAATTATTTGGTTTATTATTATTGGTAAATATAATTAATTGATTTGTAAGAAATTGGATTGCATGGAAATAATTGGAATATTCATGTTCATATTGATTAATATACAAAAAGATAGTTTTATAACTAATTGATTTATATTAAAATGTTGAATTTGTTTTAAACAACTGTATTACATAATTACATAATTAAACAATGTGAGGATGGATATAAAAATAGATGACAATGGAAAGGGGTATAATATAGAATAGAAGGGAAAAATTGAATTTGATTAAGATTAGAGATGAGGATGAAGGGTAATATTGTTTTTTTTTAAAAAAAATAGATGAGGAATAAATATGGCAAAAAGGAAATATAGAAATTGTAAATTTAATTGAAGTGACTAAACACTGTTTAAATTTGTGAACCGGCCAAATACTCTGTTCAAAGAAAATAAATTGTATGTTTGTATGTGTGTTTCTAATTACTGCTATTTATTCATATTTGTTCTTTTATTCTTTAAAGTTTAACATTCATTCTTTATCTTAATATCTTTATATTTGTTTGGGGTTGGCTTTCTTCCCTTTCATCTTTTTTATTGTACAGCAATCTTTCTCCTCAAACCTACCACCTCTCTCGTTTCTTTCCTTCTTACTTTCTCTTCCCCCCCCTCTTCTCCTCCATACTTCCTCTTCCTTTCTCCTTCTCCTCCTCTCTTCCTCCCCCTCTTACCCTCACTCCTACTCTAATTTCCCTTCCCTTCCTTCATCCCTCTCTATTGCTGTATCCTTTTATGCATATGGACTACTCAGAGGGCTGAAAAAGTTATTTTTGACTGGTCCTCGCACTTTTGACCAGTCCTCGAACTTACGACTGTCTTCACATTTTATGTTTTTTGCCCTATCTTATCACCATGGTGAAGAGAAGCAGTTGTGAAATGAGTGACATGGTTGTTAAGGATGCTGCATGGGCATAAATGTGAGGATGATCATAAGTGTGAGGACCAGTCAAAAGTGCGAGGACCTGTCAGAAATGACTTTTTTCAGCCCTCTGGTTAGTCCTTTTGTGCATATGGACTACTCAGAGGGCTGAAAAAGTTATTTTTGATTGGTCCTCGCACTTTTGTCCAGTCCTCAAACTTACGACTGTCCTCACATTTTACGTTTTTTGCCCAGTCTTATCACCATGGTGAAGAGAAGCAGTTGTGAAATGAGTGACATGGTTGTTAAGAATGCTGCATGGGCATAAATGTGAGGATGGTCATAAGTGTGAGGACCAGTCAAAAGTGCGAGGACCTGTCAGAAATGACTTTTTTCAGCCCTCTGAGTAGTCCCTATACACATAGCCATGGCCACCCGGTCACATGACCAGGTAGCCACGGCCACTCAGTCACATGACCAGCTAGCCACGCCCACAATGGTGTCCCTCTTTACCAATCTTAAAATCTGGTCACCTTATGATAGACAGTTTTAAATTATTCCTATATATAATTCATGCATTTACTTTTTCCTCTTCAGAATTTTTTCATTAGCTGAATATTTTACAGTTTCAGCACGCTTTCTTTCTTGCTATTTTTTTAGGTTCCTCTGAAAGTAGCAGCAGATTCATGCACTTTGGCCCTAAAAGATTACAGTACTATCAACAGAGTTTTCTTCACAGCTAAATGTTGGCAAGTGAGGCAATGGAAATATGCATATATATTTTTTTTGTCAAGCAGCTGGAAGAAAAACAGTTCTAGTTAATAACAAAGGTCACTGATAATTGTCTACCCATATAAACTGAGTGACATTTGAATGAAAATGGAAAAGCCACTATTAACTTATATTTCAAAACCTCAGTCAAAGTGGGGAGAAAAACTACTGGTTAAATGAGGAGTGAATGCTTTCTAAATTGCTAGAAAATGAATTGAACACAGTTCCTAAAATTCTTTGCCATTGATCATGTTAGAATGAGTGAGGGTGTATGTACAGAAAACTCTGGAGGGCACGAGGTTGCCTGTCCTAGCTTAGATAGTACCACAAGATTCTGAAAGAGGCCATTCCTTTCTCCATCCTTACCATCTACATGTGATGATCGTGATAAAACAAAAATGCAAAATGCAGCTGATAACTGAAAGATCACTGGATTTTTATTTAGCAGCTGTCATCTTCTGATACAGGATTCAAAAGTTAATTTATAGCCTTAGCACCACAAAGTTCTTCCTCCATTTTTACCTGCAACCCTTCTACTGGTGAGGGGAGAAGAAGAAAAGCCCCCAAAGCCAAGCAAGGGTCTTGTCCTCAAAGTATAATCGATGTGGTTCCTATAATATTCAAATTTACAAAAACAAAGCCTGTATCTCAAATTGCATTGATGTGAAAAGAGCAAGTGTCAGAGCAAATGCAATTTAATTGCATTGATATCAAAACTAAACACAAAGCACAAACTACAGCTCTGAGGTCAACCTTGCAGTGTTGGGGGCAGCTGGCATTCAGTCATGGCTTCCTACTGACTATTAATATAGCCATGCAGACATCCAAACAAATGCTTTATGCTAGGTAATAAATAGAAGAAGCTTAGATTAGGAAGATGTTATCATAGCAGAAGGGGGGCTGTTGAGGTTTTGGGCTGACATTAGAGGTGGAATCTTAAATTATCAGAAACTCTGGGATAACAAAGTGGGAAGAAAACATGAATGGATACGTATTTCATGGCTGGAAAAGTAAGATGGATCCAGATGGTATTGGATTTGTTGTTCATTTTATTAAAAAGCAATGAGGGCTGGTAACTCTAAAATGGATTGGCCCATATTGAACTATTGAATATTTGTTTTGTTCCTAAGATAATGGAAGATATCTGAAATGGAAGAGAGCACAATTTGGAGAAAGGGGTAAAATTGCAAATGATCCTTTAAATTTAATTATGCTTTTTTCATATACAATTCAAGGCAGAGAACATACTCTTTCCTCCTCCTTTCTTCTTAATCACTACACAGAAGTGCCTCTTTTATACTGTTGTTCCTATGGGGATAATATTTAATAGAATAGAAAACTTTGCCTAGGAGTTAGTTTTAAAGTGCAAAGTGTGATAGAAGAATATACAGACGGATAATAATGTATTTTGCTGCCATTTAGCATTCATGGGGATTTCTGTAAAATTTATTTTTCTGTCATTTAAAGAAACAGCTAGTAACTTTTTGGAGACACCTGACACAAATTTTTCTGGTGGTGAATGGTAGCTCTGGTTTTTCAGGTGATACAACTGTGGTGTAGATCAGGAATCTCCAACCTTGGCAACTTTAAGACTTGTGGACTTCAACTCCCAGAGTTCCTCAGCCAGCTTAGCTGGTTTAGGAACTCTGGGAGTTGAAGTCCGCAAGTCTTAAAGTTGCCAAGGTTGGAGACTCCTGGTGTAGATCACAGAAGCACTTTTAACCTGTTTTGACAGCAAAAAAAATAACTAGGAGAATAGGAAATTGCACATACCTGCAGAATTTAAATACAACCTATTTGCTGCTTAGTTAATGGAGACCAAATCAAAGTGGATTTTTACCCATTATAGGCTAGCAAGCATAGTGCAATGTAGTAGAAGAGGTCTTATTCTTTGCTTGCCAATTTGGTACTTTGAACCACCATGGCAAGGAATCCTGGGAGTTGTAGTTTACTAATTATATCTGGCAAGCACCATGTTCTTATATGTCAGTGATGTTTTTGCTTGAGGGGGGCCCTGCATTTTCTTCCCACTGCTTTATATTATGTGAAGAATCAGAGTTCATTACTGCTCCTGTGTGATACTATTCTTGTAACCTATTCTTTCCACAACAGAAACAGTTTTAGATGACTAGCTTCCTTAGATATCTAATTCTATCCCAGTGATGGTGAACCTTTTAGACACCTAATGCCCAAACTGTGCGCTTGCATGCCCAAACTGAAAGGTGCGTGTAAACACGCATGCACAGACATGCGCGCATGCGCAGCAGAGACCCGAAGACCAGCTGGCTGGCAGGAGGCGGGGTATCCCAATACTGGCAGTGCAGCAAGAGGTAAGATCTTTTTCTTTCGTGAACTTCTGTTTTGTCATTTGCAGTGAAACAGACGCTCACAAAAGAAACACCACAGAGATCTGACCTGGGGCAATGGCGCGCATGCCAGCATAGAGGGCTCTGCGTGCCTCCTCTGGCACACATGCCATAGGTTCGCCATCACGGATCTATCCCATTGCAATTCTATGGCTCCATATTATGCTGATTTTATTATGTTTTTTTAATTTAATATTTTAATCTCCTATATTGTATTTCCCACATATTGTATATGTATACATATATGTATACCTATATGTGCATGTATATGTGTATAACAGGTAGGTTTCAGCAGGTTCTGACCAGTTCTGGAGAACCAGTAGCAGAAATTTTGAGTAGTTCGGAGAACCGGTAGTAAAAATTCTGACTGGCCCCGCCCCCATCTATTCTCTGCCCCCCAAGTCCCAGCTGATCAGGAGGAAATGGAGATTTTGCAGTAACCTTCCCCTGGAGTGGGGTGGGAATGGAGATTTTATAATATCCTTCCCCTGGAGTGGGGTGGGAATGGAAATTTTACAGTATCCTTCCCCTGCCACGGCCACCAAGCCATGGCCACCAAGCCACCCCACGCCTACCAAGGCACACCCACAGAACCGGTAGTAAAAAATTTTGAAACCCACCACTGTATAAGTATGTGTAGTATATATGTATATGTAAACTTAAACTAAATAAAGCTTTATTTAAACTATTGTATATTAGTATATCAGTGATTCCATGATCTCTGTAGATGTCATATGCTAAATAAATAAAATAAAAACCTGTTCTTTTACTATAGAATAGTACTACTTTTGCCTTTCCTACTATCATTTTAAATTTATTCAAGATTCTACTATGAGTCTGTAATTCTGCTTGATATTGCTGCAGAGCTTTAAAGGACCTTTGATAATCTGTCCCACAATGATAAAAAATTCTACAGATGCTTAAGACCACATGCACTGTGGGTTTTTTCCTTAGAAATGCAACGGTACTCTGCTTTACCAATGAACACATTAATTTGGTGTACTCTTCTCTCTTCAGATGTGAGTAAATTATGGTAATCCTGTTCTCCTACACAGTATGTGTTCCTACTTTGCAACTTTCCAAGGCTGAAGCAAGGTTTTTATTTTAAAGAAATCCTTTTGCATAAATATGTATTAAAATATATCTTCAGTGGCTTTCCATGTATTTGCTTCACATCTTAACCGCTTGGGTGGATGAAGTGCATTCATGCGCTAATAAAGTCCTTAATTTACTGGCTTCAGTCAGCTGTAGTTTGCTTCATTTTCAGCTTAGCCTCACCCAATATTGTTTTTATTATAATGGCTGTTGATAGAAGAAAGTAGAATATGCAATTCACAACAGCTTTTTAGTTTAATATTGCCTGTGCACAGCAGCCTATTTCTAAAGCAGGACAAGAAGCAATAGATGGAAACTAATCAAGGTCAGAACCAACCTAGAATTAAGGATAAATTTCCTGACAGTTAGAACAATTAATCAGTGGGATAATTTGCCTCCAGAAGTTCCAACACTAGAGATTTTGAAGAATATATTGGACAACCATTTGTCTGAAATGATATAGAATTACCTGCTTGAGCAGGTAATGGACATGGGTGAAATTCAGCAGATTCTGACAGGTTCTGGAGAACCGGTAGCGGAAATTTTGAGTAGTTCGGAGAACCAGCAAATACCAACTCTGGCTGGCCCCAGAGTGGGGTGGGAATGGAGATTTTGCAATATCCTTCCCCCAGGAGTGGGAAAGGAATGGGGATTTTGCAGTATCCTTCTCTGCCATGCCCACCAAGCCACACCCACCAAGTCACACCATGCCCACCAAGCCATGCCCACAGAACCAGTAGTAAAAAAAAATTGAATTCCACCACTGATAATGGACTAGAAGATCTCCAAGGTCCAACTCTGTTATTCTGTTAAGTCATGGCAGTTAGTATGACTAAATCCAAAACCAAATCCTGTCAAATCTAAAGGACAGGAAGGAACATACTTTACTTAATTTAGGAGAAATGTCTCCAAGAGCATTTATGACATTGCATTAAGATGAAGCAGTTTACTTTGGGATTTCTTATAGATGTTGACATAATCAGAGAAGGCATTTTCCAAATATTTTCCAGGGCAAATTTAGAATACTCCCAAGATTTTTTTAGAATCATAAAGTTGGAAAGGAACCATTAGATCCAATCCCTTGCCAAGTACAGTCCAAATTAAAGAGAGTTTAAAATTATTTATTTAATGGCGCTAAAGACTTCTCTGTGTAATTCATTTGGCTGTCAAGCAACTCTGCAGGAAGTTTCCTCTATAGAAACTTTCTTCCTGTAACTGAAGACCATTATTTTGTGTCCCGGACTCTGGTATAAAAAAAAGAACAGAATGCCTCATATTCTATTATTGCAGAAGACCATGGAGATTACCTAGAAGGAAAAAGATAAGAACCATTGCATAAGTAAAGACTGAAACATTCCTTAAATCAGGAGCGAGAAACGATGGCCCTTTTATAATTTGTGGACTTCAAGTGCCATGCTGGATCAAGAATTCTGGGAGTTGAAGTCCACAAGTCATTAAGGGGCCATCGTTCTCCACCTCTGCCTTAAGTACTGGGTAGCAAGAAATATTCAGAAGAGACTTAGGCAGTTTCTTCCTTCATTTATTGGAATGTAAGAGGAAAGAGAGGTAAAGCACAACAAGACTTGCAAGATTATCATACTATAGCCTCATTGAAGTACAGCTCTTTCCTTCCTGTGGAGTCAATTTCCTGATCTAGTCTATCTCATAGGGCTGATAATGATCCCCACTACACATTAAGTCATTTGAGATCCATCTCAGGGATTGAAGTTCAATTCTTTCCTGAAAATGGATCTTAACCATGAAAAGAACACCCTACTAAGATAAAAAAGATACATCCCCAGTACGGTTTAAGAAGACCATAATAATGCCTTTGTATAATCTTTTAACTGCTGTTACAGTTTTTTTAATTATTAAACCTTTTTTAATTGTTTTAATGTCTTGGTGCTTATGCTAGATCAGGCCTGTCAAACTGGCGGTCTATGGGTCAGATATGTCATGCGCAGGCCATGCCCACCCCAGCTCCGCAAAGGCAAAAAAACCGTCACAATACGTCATGTGACATGATTGACTTTGACACCCATGTGCTATATGGAATTACACTCCCCCTGAAACAGGTAGTCTATGATCTTGGGTCCTACTGGAGTTTTAATTCCTAATCAAATAGAAAGTCGTAGTAGCCAGGGCATGGTGTGGTGCTTGTCCAAATGGCTGATGAGCCAATTATCATTCAACCTAGACAAACATGCCATTTTTATGGTCACTCTTATCATGATGAGCACTAAGCTTATTTGGATTGTCTTTGAAGATGACTCAGAAGCTGCAACTTTATAAAGTGCTGTACTGCTAATTGGACAGAGCAGTACAGAGCAATATGTATTGTGATGGTAATACAATAACTGCCAATAGGCTTCTGGCAAATTCAGGGTGTTGGCTATCACTTATAGCAATAGCACTTAGACTTATATACCACTTCACAGTGCTTAACAGCACTCTCTAAGCGATTTAAAGAGTGAACATGTTGCATCCCAAAATCTTAGTCCTCATTGTACTGACCTCAGAAGGATGGAAGGCTGAGTCAACCTTGAGCTGGTCAGGATTGAACTCCTGGCAATGGGCAGAGTTAGCCTGCAATACTGCATTGTAACCACTGCACCACCATGGCTTATAAAGCCTAGCACTGGCCTATAGCAATAATCTATCTGATTTAAACATCTGGAGAAAGTCTGTTGGAAGCCCCATTCCCACAGAAAGTACATGGACTATGGTCTAGATGTCAGGCTTTTTCAATAGTAGACTCTGAAATATATTTCCTCTGGAGGTGTGCTTGGATCCAACCACCTTGCATTTCTTAAGATTGTGATAACCATCCTGTTTCAAGCCTGCCTTTGACCTAGCCTGTCTTTTACTGTGCTGTACGGTCTATAATGATTTAAGTTTGAAGTCTGAGATAGTTTTTGTTTTGATGCATTGCTGCATACTGCCTAGGAGTTGAGTGATTGGGGTGATTTACACATATTGCAGTAATAATAAAAACATTAGCTTTCAGATATAGTTGAAAAATCAATGCAGAATTCAGTTATGTGTGTTAAATTCACAATAGGTTGAATCAAGTAAACCAGACAAAGCCAATCATAGATTTCTGAATTACTGTATGCTATATTGATCAGCAAGAGAGACAAAATTGGAGTGATATTTATATTTTAACTCTCTGAAAATGATTAAAGAATAGTAAGCAATATCTCCCTATTGGGGCTACTTTGCTTCATTTCAATAATAGCAATAATCAAATGTTCACTCAAGTATGGTGGTTGTCACAGAAAAACAAAGTCATAAAATATCAGCAAGAGACTGAAAATCTGTTTAGAAACACACTATTAAGTTAGAAGGATATCTGCTGTCGTAGACTGCATACAGGTAGTCCTCAACTTGCAACAGTTTGTTTAGTGACCATTCAAAGTTACAACAAAGTGACTTACATCCGTTTTCCACACTTATGACTTTTACAGCATCCCCATGGTCCACATCAGGGGTGTCAAACTGGCAGCCCACGGGCCGGATGCATCAAGCACAAGCCACGCCCACCCCAGCTCCGCAAATGGGGAAAACATTGTGAAATATCATGTGACGACAAGATAACATGGCGAGTTTGACACCCGTGCGCCACATGTTCAAAATTCAGATGCTTGGAACTGACTCATATTTATGACTGTTGCAGTGTCCCAAGGTCATGTGATCTCCTTTTGCAACCTTCTAACAAGCCAAATCAATGGGGAAGCCAGATTCACTTAACAACCATGTTATTAATTTAACTACTGCAGTGATTCACTTAACAACTGTGACAAGAAAGGTTGTAAAATGGGACAAAATTCACTTAACAAATATCTCACTTAGCAACAAAAATTTGGACTCAATTGTGGTCTTAAGCAGGGGTGAAATGCTCCCGGTTTGGACCAGTTGCCGATCTGGTAGCGATGGAGGCGGGTGGTTCAGAAACCAGTAGCAAAAATCCCTGCCTCCCCCCCATTGCCTAGCTGAGCCGCGCAATCATCAAAGCCTTTTTTTTTTATTTTTAAAAGCATTTTTTCTACAACCTCTGGCTAAAAAAATGCTTTAAAAAGTAAAAAAAAAAAGCCTCTGATGATCGCGCGGCTCAGCTGGGATCATCAGAGGCTTTTAAAAGCATTTTTTCTACAACCTCTTCATCCGAAGAGGTTATAGAAAAAATGTTTTTAAAGAGAAAAAAACCCTCTGCCGATCAGGCAAGTCAGCTGGGATCGTTAGAGGCTTTAAAAGCATTTTTTAGCTGAAGAGGTTGTAGAAAAAATAGTTTTAAAAGAAAAAAAAAAGTTGGCCACGCCCACTCAGTCATATTACCCCCCTACCAAGCCATGCCCACAGAACCGGTAGTAACAAATTTTACATTTCACCATTGGTCTTAAATCAAGGACTACTTGTATTTCTGAAATCAGGAGGATTGTGGTGTCGAGTATGAATTAAACTTTTCTAACATTACTGTATATATAAACAGTTCTAAATGCTGAATCTTGAGTTATAAACATAACGCCATTGTGGTTTCCTATTATTGAGATACAAAAACTCTTTCAATATGTATCATATATTATGATGTTATAAATATTGTTTTCTGTTTTGACTGACTAATCAGCAATGATCCAAGATGTCCTTGTACCTGAGATGAAAAAACTTTCTTTTGCTATCTCCTTACTGAATGACTCAGCTTGAGATATCCTTCTTTAAAACTAACATGGTGTCCAAGGTTGGCATGAAGATTTCCTAGGTCACAACAGCCCATGTTTTACTCTAAGGAAGGAATTAAGGCTGTTTCCAGAGGCATCAAACAATACCTGGCCTACCCAACTACTTCTTTCTGCAGATGCCAGCAGATAGCAGAACAGCTGCCCTACCCCAATGCCGTAGTCTGAGAACTCCCTAACACTGGCTAGTAAGCAGTCCCTGTGGATATCCTAGCACCACTCCATATATTTGAAGCACTCCTATACTGTTCCCCTGAGATGAAATCCCTCACCACAGAAGAGCAAACCTTGGTTATGTCCACCCTCTCCAGACTTGAATGGATAGGCTTTAAAGGAAATGCAGAATCTTTGTTTCTTTGTTTAAAACTGCAGGGATTGTGTCTAGAATTAAAATACTGTAAGATGGAGAGTGTATATTGGGAACCGAATGCAAAGCATGCAAAGTGAGTCATACAAAATTTATATAAATTAACTAATGAGGTTGTACTGTGGCTAGTATAGTTCATGATGTTTGCTTCCATACATTACATATATTTCCAATCAGAGTGTGATTGGACTTGCGGTCTTTCCCGTTTAGTCCTTCTTGATGTTCAGTGTCACCTTTTCTTTTCACCTCTGATCACTAATGCCCTCTGCTGGAAGTTTATCTCAGATTATTTGCTATTACTTTACAACTGCTCTCTGCTCAATAGAAAAAGCAACTTTAGTTCCATCTTCTCTACTGCATGTACCAACTGCATATGATTACATCAATCAATCCATTAATTAAAAAAAACATTTTAAAAGCCATTTACCATTTTAGAATGCCTTATCTGGTTGTAATGTTAGAGAGATGGAAGGTCCATAAAGTTCTAAACCAGACTTCAGATAGATTTCAACAGTATACACACTATACACTATACACAATAGCTGAAACTGAAATTAGTAATAGAGTACAAAGGTACTAACATCACTATATTATATATTGTTGAATCCAAACAAGCTATTTCTGTACCCGCTTATTTTGGGACAATTTTTAAAAGCCATTTGTGTCCAACTCAAGTTTCCATATATACAGTATTGTATATTCACTTAGCTCTCAGCTAGCTAAAGAACAATGCAAAATAGCAATCCAGGTACATATTTATTTATTTATTTACAATGATTATGGTTATACAGTACCAGTAGACTCTGGGTGGTTTACAAAATCCAAATACAGAGTTAAAAACATGAAGCAGGACGTGACCATTCAGATTGAAAATAACATTAAAAACACAATTAAAAAAAAGATAATGGTTTTCCCTGTCCTGTCATATCCAACTCTAGGGAGAAGTGCTCATCTGCCTTTCCTAGCCAAGGAAACAAGTATTGTCTGAAGATTCTTCCATCATCATGTGGCCAGCATGACTATAGCCAAGGTGCTGGAACATATTGTTACCTTTCCACCGAAGTGTTAACTATTTATCTACTTGCATTTGCATGCTTTGTAACTGCTACATTGGCAGGAGCTCAGGCAAGAATGCGAGCTCATCCCGTTGCCTGGTGCTTGGGTCTTGAATTGCTAATCTTCTGGTCAACAAGCTTAGTGTCTTAACTGCTATGCCACTGCATCCACTGCAACTGATAGGGGACCCACAAATACATTAAGCAAAGATTTTGAAGCAAAGCCAGATCTTATAGGTCTTCTAGAACCCCAACAAACTGGGCATCATCCATATATCTGTATCTGAATGATAGGATTTCACTAGGAGCCTACAAGAAGGGTATATGCTTAAGAGATAATGATTTGGCTTGCAATGGTAGTATGTGGTCGGCAGTAGAAGGATATAGGATAATGAACAGGCATCTTTAAAATGCTACATTTTTTCTTTAAAAAAATATCTATTGTGGGATTCTGGGCTTGGTGGGTTTCCCCGAGACTTTCGGCACAGAATATTATGTCAAACATGCCTGCACAGCAGTGCTCTCCTAGCACCATCTGATATTCCCTCTGTGCACAATCAGGGAAAAATTTCACCTCATGCATCATTCAAAAAGCCACTGCTGGAATTCCAGTTGTTGCTAAATCTCTCCCCTCCATCTTTCTCCTTCTTGTTCCTACAGTAAGAGCTTCAAACTGAAAATACATCTCTGTGCTTTTCAATCTAATTTGGAAATAAGCCACAGGCGCCACACTGTAATGAAAGCATCCTTGCTATTTTAAACCCTATAATATAGCCTGCAGTTGTATTTTTCATTGGCTTGGAATTTTTATTTTGTGGATTTCATAAATTCTAGAAGCTGCAGAGGCACCATCACATAAAGTTAGGAATGTTACTTTGTCATGATAGGTATGCTTCAATAATGCATGAACCCTTTCAAATCACTGGAATTCAGTAAGTTCCATTCAAAAATTGTCAGACATAACTATCAGTGACTAAGAGGTGGCCATGTATGACTTGACTGATGATGCAGGTTCAATGGGCCCCATTTCTAGGCATGTCTCCATAAGGATCATAGAATCATAGTTGGAAAAGGTGAACCTCCTGTTCAATGTAGGAATCCAAATTAAAGTATCCCAGAGACATATGACTTTCTAGCCAATACATGGATATAGCAAAAGCAGAATACAGTAGAGCCATTCAAAAATTATGCTTCATCCACTTTTTTGAAGAAAAAGCACAAAAAGTTGGCAGCAGGGAAGCATCTGGTGCTAATATGGCTTCCAAAGCTGACACTACCTATAATTGGCTCAAGACCCAAGTGCAATTGGAAAGGGTAAGCTCCCGTTCCTGTGCTAGCTCCTGCTCACCTAGTAGTTGAAAGCACGCAAATCCAAGTAGATTAATAGGTACCACTTCAGTGAGAACAAACAAGCTATATGATCATGTAAAATGTCTTCAGACAATTCTGGCTCTGTTGGCCAAGAAACTGAGATGGGTATCATCCCCTAGAATCAGATACGACTGGACAGGGAAACGTTTACCTTTACCTACAATGGAGGAATTGTTGGTGAAGATGTTGGAACTTACTGAGATGGTTAAATTGACTTCTTTGATTAGAGAAAAGATAACATGTTTATTGTTGACTGAACACCCTCAAATGGGCATTTTTGCATAAAACAGAAAAAAATGAATTTATGATTTATTGTTCTGATGATTAGACATTATATATTATAGGAAGAAGAGAATTACGTTATAGAGTAAGAGGTAAATTATAATTGTGTTTATAATTGGTGTGAAGATAAGAACAATTACTTTGTATCTTTTTTCACTTTTCCTTTTTCGCATCTTTAGCTTTCTCTTTGATTTCTTTTTTCTTTTTTTCTTACTTTATATTAGTTTATATTCGTTTTTAGCTTCCTTTTTAATTTTTTTAAATATATAAATTAAAATGCCCTTTACACAGTGGGGGGTTCAAATAATTTAATAACCCATTTGCCCACAATCAGGTTTGCTTTCGTGGGAGGCATGGCCCATTCCCATCCTCCAGCTCCACCGCACATACCAGACGAGCCTCCCGCGACAGCCAACCTTACCCTGAGCAAACTAGTTCTTAAATTATCCTACCCCCCATTAAAGTGGATCCTGGGTGCTGCGCTGTGCTGCACTGTGGTGCAATGGAGAAATGGGCAACAGAGCGGCCATTGCTCATTTGTCCAGTGCAACGCAGCATCCAGGATCCACTTTGATAGTGGTGATGGGTAATTTAACAACTGGTTCACTTAAACAGGTGCGAACAGGCTGAATCCCACCACTGCTTTTACATCATCTATGGCTTTATTTCAGCCACATTCTCACTTTCTATAATGAAGAAGACTTTATCCACAGTCCTTACTTTTGTTTCCACCAGCACCAGCACCTAGGATTCAGTTTAAAGCTTTTCTAATCAACTTTCCCATGCTTCATTAAATCCAATCCAGGGACCAGGATTTCAGAAGCCAAATTGTTCCCATCCTAACAGCAAGTATTTGACTTGGAGTATTTTTCTTTTTGTTCTTTATCATGGACTGGAAAGTTGGATGAGGACACCAGCTGAACTTCTTAAGAGTTTTCTTCCTAGATTTACAAAGTTTATGAAACTTTGTTTATAAACTTTACAAAGTTTATGAGGTTATGGATGTCCTTTTTAATACCCTTTGTTCCTTCATGTTAGCAGAAAGGCATAATTGTCATTAAATCTGGAAAGATTATCTGACACATCTGTGAAGCTTCTTCCTGACAGCATACTTCATGAGCTAATAGCTCTGGCCAGCATACACTTGTTTCAGTTTCTCATAGCAGTGAATCACCAACTATCAGATCTTTCTTTTTGTCTTCTTATAACACAGTTGCATTCTCTGCTTGTTAAGAACCTATCATCCTCTCTCCCTTTCTGTATGATCTCTTTTTTCTTCTTTTTGAATGTGCAGAGCCAGCTTCACCTGCAATGATCTGAACACAGTTGCATAGTTGCTGGATAAATAAATAGTGACTAAACTTTACATCTTTTGCTTCTAGTTGTTTCTCTATCCACTTGCTTCCCCCTAAGTCAGTCTGTCTCCCTTTTCTGCCTTCAGCAACCAATTCTACACAATACACCCTTTATTTTTCTAGTCATTTCTCATCAACTAAGATGTGACTGCTCACTGTTCCAAGACTTTGACTTTTTCTGTAATGATGACTATGAGCTTGCATTTGTTATGCATTGCAGAGTAAGGCCTGGTAATGAAACATCTTCAGGAAAACATACAGGCACAGGTACACCAAGCATCCCAGAGGGGTGAAAATGAAATTATGAGCTCTACCTAGAACTTTCCTGAAATTTTGGGTGGAAACTTTTGTTAAAGATATTTAACAAAATATATCTGTTTATATATACATATAACTTCTTCCAATTACCAAATGGTCATCTGGATTTTGCACCTCAGATCTTATTCATCTAATAAAAATTAATGTTATAGAACCCAGAGCAGACATTTCTATACAGAACTAAAAAAAAAATATTGTAGTGTAATAAACTGAAAAGTTGCTGCCAGTCAATGTAGATAATGCTGAGTTATACAGTAATGACATATGCTCTGCTTTGTATAAGACAAATTCCTAATTGTCCTATGTATTTCTGCTAGTGGCCATGTACAACCACATTGACAGATGGTCTCTCCCAGATGGTCTGTCATAGTTGTATTTAGAAAGAAAAATCTGTATTTCTCTATTATAATTAAGACTGTGAATGACTGTCATGCCGGGTGAGAATCTGTTTGCAGGCTAATCAATACTTTTATCCAATTATCCCTCCAACATCAAAAGCAAGGTGTAGATATCTGCAAAAGAAGTATAAATGACACAGATTTTGCTGTGATGTTGACCACTAATTATTGCACTTCAAGGCCATGTTTTTATAAATAGTTTGCCACTAAATGAAATTTTTATTGCTATATGACATTTCAGAATGGCCTTGTCAAGAAATTCAAATACATTTCATCTAATTAGGACATTCTAACTTTGCTTTGCATGTTACAAAACAAGCCCTAAGAATATTTGACAAAATGACTTATATTGAATAGTCACTCTGACTGAAGGGTTATTTGAAAACTCTAGCGCAGGGGTGTCAAACTGGCGGCCCATAGACTGGCTGCATCATGCGCAGGGCATGCCCACACCAGCTCCGCAAAGGGAAAAAACATCATAAAATGTCACATGACAGCAACATGATGCCGCCAATTTGACACCTGTGCTCTAGAGAACCTGGCTGATATTCAGTGCTCTCTTCTACTAAAAGGTGATACTCAGGAGAAATCCATTGGTTATCTTTTACCACAGACTAGTTCTTGGATTTTTTTCTTTGCCAACAAAAATGCCAGAAGTTTGAATTCATTATGACATGTCCACTACCTTGATCTGTACAACCATCGTATATAGACATCAAATAGAAAAGCTGATTTTGGGAAATTTCTTTCAGAATTGGCAAAAGCCATTGGACTTTTTGGCAACTTCACTTTCTATTCCTTTAGGTCTTGAACTTGCTACTTTTTTTTTCCTACTTACCACCAAATTCTTCTCTGAAGCAACAAATAGGTGTTGTGTTTAAAACCTATGGATGGTTATTACTGTGCAAGACATCAGAAGGAATTATTTTGATGCTTCACCAAGTGTTTCCTCTCTTCCTGCTACAAGCCAAATTTTGTTGACCATCTCCAAGTATGTTTAATTCCTAGCGTCATCTGCTAGAACAGGGGTGTTAAACTTGCATCATCATGTCATCGTCATGTGACATATCGAAACTTTTTCCCCCTTCGCTAAACTGGGGTGGGCATGGCCAGCACGTGACGCATCCAGCCCGCGGGCCACGAGTTTGACACCCCTGTGCTAGAATTACTTGAAAGGTAATAGAAAGCATAAATTGGACCACCCGTCCATGGATCAAAATGTTATGAGATTCCTAGATTTTAGGTAGGATAGGTTTATTATTACATTGTTGAGTTATCTTTTATTACTTAAGGACTTATTCCTCATTGTTAATGAATATATCAGTATTTGGTACTGTTGCTACATTGTTGAGCTATATTTTATTTTAGTGTAAATCCAAATGAAACATCAGCATAGGGATTTATTATTTTACTAATAAATAATAAATAAAGTTATTCAAATAACTTATTTATTAGTAATAAATAATCATATTTTAATCCCTGTTTATTGAGAAGAGGTTTCAAAAGAATGCAACTAGAAAAGAATGGAAAATGCAGAAAGACAAAAAAAAATCATGAGATACTTTGAGGAGACTTCTATTCAGAGATTTTTGTGTGTGGAAAAGAGCAAATTATCCTTTTTAATCTGGAGCCTTGGTGGTGCAGCAGACTAAAGTGCTGTTAAGTAGCACTTAGCTGCCAGCTGCCTGCAATTACTGTGAGTTCAAATCTCACCAGGCTCAAGGTTGACTCAGCCTTCCATCCTTCCAAGGTAGGTAAAATGAGGACCCGGATTGTGGGGCAATAAACTGACTTTGTATAAAAAAGAACACCACTTAGGGGGGCCAAAAGCCCTACTAAGCAGGTATATACAAAAGCATGAAGGCTATTGCTTAACGCATTGTAAGCCGCCCTGAGTCTATGGAGAAGGGCAGCATATAAATCGAACCAATAAATAAATAAACAATAAAAACAGACAGTGTCTGTGTCCTCTAGTGTAGGGGTCCATCATCAGTCCGCAACATGCCAGAAACCAGTCCACGCAAACTATCAGCAGGCAGCACACAAAACCATGCCCCCTCAGGTCTGTGGAAAAACCTCTCTCCATGGAACCAGTCCCTGATGCCAAAAGGTTGGGGCCTGCTGATCTAGTGAATAGGCATGCAAGTAGGGAGACTGGGGTTCATATTTCTATGATCACACAAGAAAATAAATGTAGTAAATATCTGAAACACTCTACCCGATCCTGTTGTTAGTCTCTCTAATCCCCATACCTTTTACCTTAAACGGTCTACTATGAACCTTTCATGTTTTTTAAGAGGTCCCTAAGGGGGCATGCATAAGCGCACCAGCGTGCCTACCATCCTTGTCCTACTGTTCCCATTTATATGTCCTCATAGCCAACATTATGGCTATGTTTTGCTTATTTATTTCCTTTTATTTGTGCCAAAATTTTTTGCATGTGTCCATGTCTATGTCTATACCAGTGATGGCTAACCTTTTTGCAACACGTGCCAAAAGTGGGGGTAGCATGAGGGGGTCACGCACACATGTGCCCACATCCATAATTCTATGTGCCCTGCCCCCCCATGCTCCCCCTGCTTTTGGCACATGATGGCCCGGTGGGCCCGGTAGGCCCATTTTTCGCTCTCCCCAGGCTCCAGAGCCTTTCTAGGAGCCTAGGGAGGGCAAACACAGCCTTCCCCATCCCCGCAGAGACCCTCTGGAGTGTTTCCTGACTGGGCCCAGAAGGCCTGAAAATCAACTGGCCGGCGCACGCATGCATGCTGGAGCTGAGCTCGCGTGCCCACCAATATGGCTCCATGTGCCACCTGTGGCACCCGTGCCATAGGTTCGCCATCACGGGTCTATAGTTTCCTTGTATTTGTTGACAAATAAATAATAAATAAATAAATAAATAAATAAATAAATAAATAAATAAAGTAAAAGATGGGGTGTGATTTCAATTATCTGATTGCAGCTGTCATCTTGACTTTTCTGATTCCCCTGGATCTCCTTGGTTCCAGGGTTGCAGTTCTCATTTCCATCCATAGGCCCAGTCATATACAGTATGTTTATAATGTATTAGTCAGTATAAACTTCTAATTTCCATTGGCTTCTAATTTTATCGCTTTATTAGTGCTTTGAATTTTCATATTGATATTGTTTAAAATTGATTTTGTTCCCCACCTTTATATTTTTATTAGAAACGCAAATGGTAAATGTTTAAAACAACTAAATAAACTTGATGGCTTATCTTCAAGAAAAAGTAAGGGAAATACAGATAGTCCTCGATGGACAACTACAACTGAGTCCCAAATTTCTGTTGCTAAGTGAAACATTTGTTAAATGAGTTTTGACCCATTTTATGACCTTTTCATGCTACAGTTGTAAAGTGAATCTGGCTTTCCCATTGACTTTGCTTGTCAGAAGGTCGCAAAAGAGGACCAGATAACCCCAAGGTACTGCAACTGTCATAAATATGAGTCAGTTGCCAAGCATCTGAATTTTGATCATGTGACCATGATGCTGCAACTGTCGTAAGTGTGAAAAATGGTTATAAGTCATTTTTTTCAGTGCCATTGTAACTTTGAAAGGTCACTAAATGAACTTGTAAATCGAGGACTACCTGTATACTAAAAATATCCTAATCCAGAGTAAAACAACATTATTCCATTATTCCATTTATTGAACATAATAGAAAATATCCTAATTAGTTCAAATGAATTTTAGTTCATTCTTTTTAAGAGTTCTATTCTTTTTTTAAAAAATAATCCAATATAGGAGCTTTAAACAAAATTGTCAATTGGATTAAATACTTGTCCAAAGAGTAACAAAACAGTGCAATTTCCAGAATTTCAAAACTGAAAAGAATGAATCTGACTTCCTTTTTCCAAGTGAAAAAATAAAGTAACTGTAGTCAATATTTGGCAAGCTCCAAATAGATCACCTTCACAATTCCTAAGGTTGCGTAATTAAACACATTCTCAAAATGCTTCCTTAGCTGCCTAGGAATGTTTGCAGATTCTTAATAAGGCAGTCAAAATAGAAATTAACTTGCAGAAGTAGTCATCATGAAGGTTGCAATGGGATATAGTTCAGTAGAGGTTACAATGTGTGTGCATTTTGCTCATTTAGGAAAAAAAACTGATCAGCCTTTAAATACATTGTGTGCATAGTGTATATGCTTTTAAAATCAGATTTCATGGTGTATGGTGAGGGAAGCTATAGAAGAGAAATTGAAAAAAAGCACAGAGGCTTTTTGTTTTCTTATCAGTAGTCATTAACAGCTCAGTAGATGAAGGGAAGTCTCTGTTTCTTCTCAAGATAGCACTATGAAGTACAGAGGGCACATCTTCTAATTTATCTTTGTTCTTGTAGTAGAGCAGCCTGTATGACATATAACCCAAAGATACCATGAACCCATCTTCAGTCCGATTCTGTGACAGTATTTATGGTTTGCTTTTATTTTTTTTTACTTTTTTGAGACCACAGTGAAATTGTGGGTTACTTCTGTACATTTTGGTTCATTGCAAATATCCAAATCTTTGAGAAAACCAAAACAAGTCCAAGTGTATTCTTTTGATAATGCAATGTTTGCGACAAAAAGAAAGAAAGAAAGAAAGAAACATCAAGAATCAACATGGGTGATAAAGTTTTAACACATTAATTGATAATATCAGGCTTTTTATCTCTTATTGGGAATCTGATCATTCTTCTGAAGTAGGGATTGACAGTTTTTCAGTGCTGGATTGATTCGCCTGTCTCTTGATTCTAGGAATCTAAGGTCAATCAAGAGAACTGAAGGTAGATTTATAATAAAAACAGAGCAGGGGTGGGTTCTACTTAATTTTCCTACCAGTTTGCAATGGGGCCGCGGGGAAGCTTCCTGATGACATTGGGGTCGGTGGGCAGAGCCTCCTACCAGTTTTACTACCGGTTCTATAGAACCAGTCCGAACCGGGGGCAACCCGCCACTGTAACAGGGGCTCTGAAAGAAATCCCTAGGAATTTCTTGTTTGCTTGTTTTGTCAACCTCATTGATAGAAATGATTGCCTGTCAACCTCATTGATAGAAATGATTTTAATGTGACAGGAATTAATCATTATTGAATGCATGGCACAGAGTAGTTTTAATGTATAATGTTTAATTTGTTAAATGCAAATCAAATCAAATCAAATTCATTTTTAGTATGGGCCTCATCAGTGGTGAAAGTCAGCCGGATCTATCCGGCTCGCACAAGCCAGTAGGGCCGGCGGCGGGCCTTTTTTTTTGTCCCTTTTTTTACCCTCTGCGCATGTGCAGAAAGCTCTGTCATGCATGGAGGAAGCATTTACAATCCGGTAGCGAAGATAAGTGCATTTTACCCCTGGGCCTCACCACCTTTTACAAGCTCCCAGCAGCTCCCAGCAAAAAAGAGGCAGAGTGGGAATAAATTGGGCAAACCTGCGAAGTGAAGACAACCTTCCAGTATTCAGTATATTTAGTTGTCCACACTATTTATACTGAAAAATGTTTCTTAATAGAAAATTGTTGGATATTAACCAAAGGCCTCTGCCTCTCTCTCCCTCTCCCTCTCCCTCTCCCTCTGCCTCTCCCTCCCTCTCTCTCTCTCTCTCTGTGTAAAAGTCAGTATGGTAGCCATGTCATCATAGACCCACTCTTCTTTATGAAAATTTCATGTGCAGCAATAGCAATAGGGCCACCATATTGTCTTTTTCGACACTTCTCTGCAGTGATGGCTGATTTCAACTTGTGTCACAAGATTCCTTAATGCTTTTGCTGCAACAGACCTACAGGCTTTGTCTCATTGTCTCAATATTCATTGATTACTTGGAATTTGCAGGCATGTAAAGTTTTAAGTAAGTAATCAGTATAGAATTTATCTAATTAAATTCATAGTGCAGTGTCCCAAAGGTGCTTTCTTGTTTTTCTTAGAAGACATTTCACTTCTCATCCAAGAAGCTTCTTCAGCTCTGACTGGATGGTGGGGAATGGAAGGATTTATATTTATATTTATATTCCTTGCAGACAGCTGGTCATTTGCCTTCTTTTAGAGAGTTGTTGAGGCCACTTGGATATTTTTCAGGGTTACCTGAATACTGGGTGTGGCGTGTTTTTGGAAAAAACAGAAAGTCCAGTTGCCTCTTGAAAAAGGGGCAGGGAGGGAGGGAAATAATCTAAGTTGTGCTTTTATTAAAAATATATATTTTGAGAGTGTTTACTTATTTCTAATTTGCATTAAAAATATGATTTGTAAAACATTTATTGCAGAACATGTTGATTATTTTGATAATTTCTTGGACTAATATCAGTGTGTGCTTTGCTTTTTTTCCTTCAGGCCAATGTTTAAAGGAAGAAAAAGATAAGACCAAACATGTTAGCTTATTTTTGTGAAACATGGGAATTGATTTCTTTCTCTTCTGCTTGCCTGATTTGGATATAAATGATTTATTTAAATGTAATAAGGGGAGAAGAAAAGGAATGTGCTTGCAGCAAAGAAGTTTATTTATCTGATTTTCCAATTATACACCTTCCTTATATCTGAGGATGTGGTAAAATTGTGTAGAAAAAGCAACACATATGACACCTAAAATATATTTAAAATCTTAAGAGAAATGTTGATTTTCATCCCACTTGCCATGGTTAAAACTGGTCCTTTGATATTTTTCTATACTTTAGCTTTTCTTCTTTAACTTTTGAAACATCACTGCATAAATTTTGGAGGAGAAGAGTAAGTTCTTGGTCTTGCTGTTTGTGATAAACATTTATTTGAGAAATATTACTTGTGTAACACTGGTACTAGATTTCTTTTGCAGAGGGGGCATTGCCCTTTTTTTCAATATGTGAGGAAGGCACTGCTTGGTGTAAATAGCTTGGCCTACCATGTAAACAGCACTTTATATAGCTAAGTTCATGTTAAACTTGAGATAGCCAAATATGCAAATCAGTAATGGGTTTCAATTTCGGTCGCTACCAGTTCGCTCACGGACGCGTGCTCTCTCATGCACACACACACGATGCTTCTGCGCATGCGCAGAAGCTTCTGCACATGTGCAGAGACATCCGGGAGGGTGGGCGGAGTCTCCCGATCCGGGGCGAACCAGTAGCAACCTACCACTGATGCAAATGCATGAATCCTAAATATAAACAGAAAAAACACACTTCCCAGTATAACTGATAAATACCTACTTTGAATACTTTGTTTATCCCTATATTAGGAATCACTTGGATACTTAATCCAAATGGAAGGCAACACAAGAAGGCATATTGTCTTTGAAATTCTCTTTAAATCTGAGGCACATTCAATTAGCATATGCCATCACTCTCTTTCTATAATGAATCACTGCTTATTTTTGTCCTTTTTTTAAAATGAGAAGTATTATTTAATTCTGGATTACAAAAGGACATCTGCCTTCTGACAATTCTTCTTATTTGGAACCTTGAAGCTGTCATATTCCTTTTATCTAATTTTGAAGTGTGATTATAGCATTGGATTTCCATCAGCAGCTTTGCAAATTTTTATATACATATTTCATTTATTCACAAAGTTAGGGGAGCCTTAGCAGGAATCATGTCCAAATTCATAGGAGCAATTTTTAATTTCTTTTCTGTATCATCCTAGATATGCCTACTAGTGAGGAAGCTTGGCCATTTGTTGCATTTAATGATCTTTTAGAAATGAAAACATATGTTTATAGCCTACAATGCTCAACAAAAGTTATGATAAACTTTTATAAATAGTCAGAAGTCCTTCTGAAGACAGTTAGCAGTATAGAAATGCCATATACAAACAAACAAATAAATAAAAGGAATTGTTTACACAACAGTTTCAGAATCCAATCCAGTTGAAGATAAAATTTTAATTAAAATATATTATTTTCTTTCCCAATTTTCTTATTACTTTATGTTTATTGATAGGTAAATGTCATACCCTCAGCATGAAACCTGAATTCCAGATTATGTTATATCACAATAGGCTGGTAGAGATATTTTACATTTATACAGAAGATCCAGGTGTCTTTTCTGAAGGAAAAGGTTCATTATGGAAAGATCAGCTTTGAAAACTTAAATTGCAATACATTGTCACTGGAACTACACCAATTTTTCTCAGGTATCACGTTAATTGCTTTTTAGGTTTTATATAGAACATAGTTTATTTTTTAAAAACAAAATCTGAGTGAGTTAAAAAAAAAACCTTCCTAGTAAAAAAAAAAAAAACATTACTTTGTTGCTTCCCATCCATTTTATAACCACATTAAGTTTTTTAAACTGTATGTATGTGGGAATGTATACAGTTTTTGCCTATGCAAAAAGGCATGAAAGAGGGCCACACATTAAGTTCTAATTAAACTGATTTATTGATTATGCATACGCACAGGAATCTACTCAACTAATGGCTAACACTATTTTGGTTCTAGATAGGTTAACTGAATTTAAGAGGGCTTGGACCAAGCTTTTTTGTGGCAATATAGAGACTCTAGGCCAGGGGTCAGCAACCTGCAGCTCTAGAACCGCATGTGGCTCTTTCATCCCTCTGCTGTGGCTCCCTGTTGCTGGTCAGCTCCACAATTGATAGGGTTTTCAATTAGGATAGGTAGAGGAAAAAGGATGCCATGCTAGGAGGAGAGTTTATTGTGGGGAAACCGGACTTCCGGTTGGCAGAGGAAAAAGGACGCTGCACTAGGAGGATACTAGGATGGGGGAACCGGACTTCCGGTTGGCTCCAGAATTGAACGGGGGCTTCTGGTTAGGATCTTTGTGGCTCTTTGAATGTTTAAGGTTGCCGATCCCTGCTCTAAACTGATTCCTCTTTTGACTCTATTTTCCTGGCTCTGCTAATCTTTTTCCTACAAAGACTGTGATGTGCCTTACAGAGATGCTAAATAAGCCTTGTTCAGGCATGGGTTACAGTGCTGTTGGCTATGAGTTCACTGTTAATGACTTGACAATAAGATAGAAAAAGGATCCAGAAAAAGGAGGGGGAAATTTGCCAATTTGTACATAAGACCCCTCCAAAAGGACCAAATTTATTTTTATAGTGCATGATGAAAAGATTTAAAAAGTATCCAAATCTGTGTATTCATAAACTGACAAAAACTGATAAAAATTATTTTTTAAAAAACATAGCGAACAGCATTGTTGTGAGACTAAAAGTCAAAAAAAAAAAAGTATGGCCATGTTACCCAGGGTCAAAAAAATATTAAATCCTTCTCACCTAGTGCTGACTGGCTCACATGCTTCAATAGACTACATGGCATGAAAAATGTTAAACTTGCAAATGAGACAAGGTTCTGCAGATCAGGAGTCTGGACAAGAATTTAAAAAATATCTACTAAGTGCTATATGGTTGTGTGGAATAGGTTTTTAACTGAGATGAGACTGGCTAGTTTTACAAGGGCATTGTCAAACAAACCTATATAATGCAAATGGCCTTCAAAGCCCTGGAATCATTTAGGACTGTGCAATTTTGTTATTGTGTGCCAATGCCAAGGACATCTTTAAGAACAAGCCTCTAATGGTATCCACAAGCACTTAAAAATCCACAAGCACTTAAAAGGAAAAACTTGAACCATATGCCAGGTGGAGGTGGAACAAAAAAGCATGAATGACATCTGAAATATTCTGGGATTCTTTCCACAAGAGTTTCAACCCAAAAGTTGAATTCTATTTCCAGAGCAAAACCCTGGCCTTCAAGATTTTATTAGTTTTGAATAATACCCCAATCCATGAGGAACTTAGAAATGCTCACCCGAAACATGGAGGTTCTTTTCATGCATCAAGCACTTCACCACCAGATTCAATCCCTCAATTAGGACATAATAAAAGCTTTCAAGGCACAGAACCTGAGGGAGTCTAATAGCAAGGCTTGAGGGGATAAGAAAACCATGATGATGAACTAACTACTGGAAGTCAGTCACTATATGCAAAGTTATTACGTTGACATAGCCTGGGACAGCATCATGCAGACCACTATCAATTGTTGGAAAAACAATTTGACTGCACTGTGTAAAAAGGTTCAAAGTTTGAAAGTGTCATGAAAACATAATGTGTATAGCAGAGCAAATATATGGAAAAGGCTTTCACAACATGAAGAAAAAGACATGGAGGCTATTTTGGCAAAGGAGGCAGTAGAACTGAACAACAAGATGGCAAAAAAGGCATCAGAATCAGCAATGATTTTTTAAAAGAAAATATTTAAAAGGAAGAAAGGCTTATCATAGTTAAGGTCCACAAATGTGTGTTTTTTTATGCATCATGAAAAACCTGTGACTTTGTCTTTAAACACTAAACATTTAAATTTGCCCTCATTATCTAAAATATATATTCCCAATCATAAACGGAGCTAAAGTTTGATTAACTTATTGATTAAACTGATCAAAATTCACAGTGTTAGCGTTTATCAGTAACAGCTATTATAGAAAATGAAACCATTTTCAACACATATAATACTGTCTGCATATATAGAGAGATACTGGGGACAAGCAGAGGAATAGACTTGCCTTTGTAAAAAGATAATTGTAATACCTTTCAGCAGAGAAAAGCAGCAATGCAGTTTGGTTTCAACATTAAATTATGGTTTCAGAGATGGGGTAAAAATTGAATGTAATGACTCCTTAGGTGACGGCTTAGGAGCAATTAGTGGTCTGAAGATGATATGTAACTAAATATATAATTGCTTTTAAAAGTCTCTGCTGCCAAGTGTTGCCGCTGTTGCTTTTTTCCCCTTCTCTTTATGGAAAAGAAGCTACAAGCTATTTCTCAAATGTATAGGACTCATTTATATAGATTTCAGCAGGCTGACATTTAAAACCTCAAACCTGCAGTGTGAACACTGAAGTTTTAAATTCTGAATGATGCAGAAAACACTTCTCATAAAAAGGGAGCGTGCAAAACTAGGGAAATGAATTATGTACCCACTGTATGCCACTATTATATTATGAATATGTATGGCTTATCAGAGTTTGTCTAGAATATGACAAAACTGATTTCCTTATATTAACCCCCAAACTTTTTCTGCTTTCTATCTCTTACCCAACCTTTTATCCTTTTCCCTCCTCTCTTAATTTCCTTTTTAATTTCTTTGATGACAGCAACCTTCCCACATAAAGTCCTCCAAAAAGCCAACTCACACTTCTATCAGCCCCAACCATTGGATGTGGGGAGGAATGATAGGAAACCATTAGGATAGAGCTTTTTTCCAAACAACTATGCAAAAGTCTTCTTGTTCATTGAGTATCTGGGACCTGCTTTTCACAGAAGAAGGCAAAGTTTCCCTTTTAAATAGCCAAAGTTCCTTAAAGATGAAGTACGAATATTTCACAAATCTATATGATTCTCCCATCTAATTGTTCCTGATTAGGAACAAAAATAAAAACACAATGCAACTATCAAGATTACAAGAAGAAAGGAAAAAGACAAATCAAGAACTTAATAAAAAAATCTGAATACATATAGATCACACAAATCATGTCAGGATTGCATCCTCACTTGTGAGAAATTCAAGTCATCACCATCTTCCTCAAAACCAGTAGAATAGGACAATCTATATCTCTGAGGAGAGGCTGTTCCATAATTTAAAAAATATTGATACTAACAGTTTCAAAGAGGTATCAGATAGAAGCCAAGTAACCTCACTTGTTCTACCTGTGACTCCTGGGAACATCATAGCCCTATTTTTCCTGGGCTGTTGCTTTCTATTAAAATATAGACATCACTGTCTTGAACTTCAGCACTTTGAAAGTTGCACCTGAATGAGCAGGCTAGGTTTAAGATACTGAAACTGAAAAGAGAACAGATGAAGATAATAAATTCAGTGCGAAGTGGTTCCTGACAAAGAAGATCATGTTTAATGGTCCTCTGCAGCTGTAGTTAGGCTGAAATAATTCTCTATGCCATGAATAATGTTAAATATACCAAAACCATCTTAGTTTCAATTGTTCTCTGCTTAGAGATCATCAGTGTTTCTTTATTGGGTTACTATGACTTAGGATACAAAGATAGAGGTAAAACACACTGCTTTTGCCGTGAGGAAGGTTATAAGGAGGACTGCATTTTCTAATTTTCCGTGGTTATAGGTTGTAACTAATGCTATATGTCATTGCTAACAGTAATTTTTATCTCTACATCCTTGAATCAAGAAAAGAAAATGATCATTAGAGGGCAGCACAGGAATACTTAGAAGTATTTGGGGTTATTTTTTTTCTTTTTTGTTAAATCTCTTAGCCCTTTTTTGGGGGGGCTTATCTTTCATATGAATAGAGAACCATCTTGTACTTAGAAGCAGTTTCACACAAGAAAGAAAGGAAGGCGCCTATGAGAAGGCCTGTTGTTGAACAACAGGAAGATTAAAATATTTTTCTATATATAAAACACATAATTTTGTAGCACTTCCTCACCAAATGTTATTTATTAAGCTGTTATAGCATTTTTACATGACAAGAATAAATATATACAGCACATTCACATATACAACAGACTGAGAGATTTTAGGTGTTTCTAGCAATTTTGTTATTGACAAAATAGGATACGAAAAGTCTTAGATTTATCCTTCTAGTTTTCATAGTATCAACACTATTCCACTTTCCCTGTGACTATTTATATATGCATGTACTGAATTTACAAAACACTAATACATCTCATGTAAATCATGAGTGAATTATTACGCTATAAATTCTTATGGAAAGAAATGGTCAGAAAATAGAACAAAAAGAATATGGATCAAGCTTCCAAATCTGAACATGATTTGAAGGTTCTTATTTGATAGAAAAATAGATGTGAATGATAAGTCATTGACTTCAAGTCCTAAGTCCGTGATGGTGAACCTATGGCGCCCTCTCTGATGATATGCAAGCCGTTGCCCCAGTTCAGCTCTGCTGCACATGCGTGCGCACCTCCCACCAGCAGTTGGTCTTCGAGTCTCTGCTGCACACACACAGGGGGTGGGGCACATGCAGGAGGCCACATGTGCATGCGCAGGGAGCAGGGGCGCATGTGTGGGGTGCATGCATATGCATTGGGGTGGGGCGCATGCAGTGCGACCATGCGCACATGTGTGAGGGCCGGGGTGCATGCAGGGGGTGCGGGGACATGCATGGGGGCAGGCGCATGCATGGGGAGTGCACGCATTGCATTTTGGCGGTTCATGCACATACGTGCATACTTTGGGCACTTGGTCCGAAAAAGGTTAGCCATCACTGTCCTAAGCCTTTGGAGTTATTTATTTATTTATTTATTTATTGGTTCGATTTATATGCCGCCCTTCTCCAGAGACTCAGGGCGGCTTACAATGCGTTAAGCAATAGCCTTCATACTTTTGTATATACCTGCTTAGTAGGGCTTTCAGCCCTCCCTAAGCGGTGTTCTTTTTATACAACGTCAGCTTATTGTCCCCACAATCCGGGTCCTCATACAACTTTGTGACAGTCTCTTCCTAAAACCTGTATCACCTTATTATCTTTTTATTCCACTGACACTCGGCAACATCTGTTTTACTTTGATGAGATAAAGTATAGAATAGAAAAATGTATTTTAGTGCAGGCTGGTGACCATGAATGCTAGATGTTCATTTGATGTTTTTCTAACTGACTGGATACCAAAGATCTGCTTGGAAGCTCTTTCACATGTAATTAGCTTTACTCAAGTTTCTGACTCTCCATTTCCAGAAAATGCAAGTGTTCTTTTTTTAAAACGTACAAGGGAACATATTTGAAACAGATACCTACTGCTTTTACATATGTAGGAAAAGAAAGGAGCAGAGAACAGTATATACTCGTATAACTGAATGAACTACTTGAAATATATCACTGAATTACCTTCCAGTTCAAGCAGCAGGTCATCACTCAGGAGTTTAGGTGAAGCCTTTTTTCTTGTGTACTTGTTTTAACATTTTCTCCTGAATGTCTCAAATGCTACTGTACCAATGCTTCAGGAAGCCTAACAAAACCTTGAAAATAAAAGACATACATTAGTTAAAAGAGACATAAAGTATCTGCCTGCTCAGTAATATTCATTTATTTATTTAAAACATTGACATAGCCGCCCATCTTATAATCAACTCTGGACAGCTCCCAATCAAAACTAAAAACAGCCAAAAAAAACACAACAAAACCCTTGTTAAAACTCGAATACTAAACACATTAAAGACATTTTAAAAACAAAAGAAGAACCTGGCATCAAGTCAAACTTGGTACAGTCACCTAATCTTATATTAGCATTTGGGGGAAAGGCCAGGTTTTCAAAGCTTTATATTTATTTATTTTCAACATTTATTTGAGGGTTAGTTAAAGCAATATTGCTTTTGATCACTCCTATAGACCCACAAAAAAAATGAAGCAGACAAATTTAATGATCTCTTAGAATCCAATTATTTATTCACTCCTAGAATATTCTTCAAGTAAAGTTGTACATCAGGGCATTACCAGAAAAATATCCAGAAATCAAGCTGATTTGATTGGTACAACAAGATGGAAGACATCACTTACAACATCAAAACTATGAACAAAAACTGACTGTAGAACAATTCAAGTGCAAGTTCCAAATCAAACTAAAATAGAACAAAGCTAACCAGCTTCCTAATGTAATCTTGAACACTCATGGAAGTCATTAGGGACTGCTGTAAAGTCCTGAACCTCATAGATGGGGAACCAGAAGAACTATGGAATAAAATCAAGTACATTGTTCAGAATGAATGTGAAAAGAGACTGCTGAAAAACCAGAAAAGAGAAGAAAGCAAACGGCTGTCACAACAAAGAATGGATATTCTTAGGAAGAGAAGAAAAGGCAAAGTAAAAAAAGACAAACATAACAGCTTAACAAAGAATTATATAGTTGTTACAGGAGATTAGCAATATTAGAACGACATAATAAAAACACTGAAGATGGAAACAGATACAACAAAACAGGAAAGTTCTTCAAAATATTGGCACATTCAGAAGAAGGTTTCAGATTCAAATTGGTATCGATAAAGGAGAATATTTGTAGTTTAGGGTTGAAATGAAGGTCCTTGGTGCTCTCTGAGCTTGATTGTTTTCTCGCAGGCATTTCATTATCCAAACTAAGCAACTTCATCAGTGCGAGTAGGAGTGGGGTTTCCTCTCAATTTATATTCTAGTGGTTTTCCCTGTTGTTGGGAATGGTCTTGGTGGTTCTTTGGTTGGGCTGTTTAAGGTTAACTTGCTTGGTACTTCCTTGATATATTGTTTAGTTCTTGATGGTTGGTCTGTTAATCTTGGTGTTCATCCAGATGTTGATTGCTGGTGGAGAGGTGTTTTGGACATTTTGTTCCTTTTTTTTTGCTTGTTGATTGTCTCTTTTGAACAGTATGTAGATGTTGTTTATGTCTATGTGTCTGTTGATGGCCAATTTGTCAGATGCTAGGCTCTCTTTAAGGAATTTTCTAGCAGTTCTGGATTTGACTTGGTCTAAGATGATCATAGTTTCCCAATTGAAACTATGGTTAAGTCTGCCCATATCTTGTGAAATTAAAGAGTTTTCATTATGTCTTCTATCTGCTAGTTGGTGTTCACAGATGCATTCTGCTAGTCTTCTGCCTGTCTTAAGCAGTGACTGTTTCAGTCTTTACACTGTGTGTTGTATTATGACTCCTGTTTTTCCCCCCTTCTGGGAGTGCTGTGTCTTTTGGTTTACTTAAAATGTTTTAGAGGGCTTTAGTTCATTGTGTGCTAAGCGGTATTAATGGTGATTTCTGAGATGTTTTTGATATATGGCAGTATTATCCTTTTTATGGTTTGTGTTGATTGTGCTATATTGGGTTGAGTGGTCAGACACTTTTTGATGAAGTTGCATGGATATCCATTTTGTTGTTTAGATGATCTGTTTTCTTTTTTCTGCTGTTCAGGGTTGCTGTAGTGTGTTTGTTCTTGTCTAAATGGAGTTCCTCCATAGCTTCCCTTGTGGAATATAGGGTTATTGCTTTGGTAGTGGAGCACTTAATTGGTGTGGGTGGTGGGTTTGTGGGTTTTTTTTTTGTGTGTGTTTGTGTTTCTAATTTGCCATCATAGTCTCTGATGATAAGGATAACCAGGTAGGGTTGTAAGTTATTTCCTCTTTCCTGATGAATTGGATTCCTTTGAAGATGATTAAAGAAAGAGATTTAATTATTCTGACCATATAAAGCTGTACAATACCTTTCAGAAAATGGGAATCTCAAAATATCTTACTCTTCTCATGTAAAACCTGTACACAGGACAAGAAACCTAAATGAAACTGGTAAAATAGACTATCTTGAGATTAGCAAAGGAGTGAAACAAAGCTGTATACGTGATCCCTATGTATTCAAATATAATGGAATATATATTGAGGGAGGCTGGATTAGAAGAAGATGAACATGGTCTTAAAAGTGGAGGGAAAATATATCAATAATTAGTACTATGCTTATGACACTATACTGATAGCTGAATGTATAAATACTTCATAAGCTCTGGTAATAAAAGTTCAGAAACACATTGAACAAATTGGACTATTATATGAAGAATATATATAATAATATATTGATTAATGTAAAGAAGAGTAAGCTAATGCCAACATGTACAACAATCAGCATTAGAACTGTTAATTAAGGCACAGAAAGACTGTTTCTTCCTTCAAAAAATAATTATCAACATAAAGGAAACAGCAGTGAAGGTATTCACCATGGTAGGGTAGCAATGAAGGCCTTGGAAAAAAAAGTATTCAGATATTCTGATGTATTAATGACTCAGGCAAGTAAGGGATTTCTGTCTGATACTCTATGGAAGTGAAAATTGGACATTGAAGAAGCAGGATAGAAAAGCTATTGGTATTTTAGAACTGATGCTGGAGAAGATTCATGAAAATACTGTGAATAACCAATCCCCACCCCCAACCAAATGGATTGTTCTCACTCTAAGTTCAAATACTCATACTTCAGGCACATTATGTGAAAACTGTCTTAAGAAGTTCATAGTGCTGAGATAGGTAGAAGGAAACAGAAGAACAGAGACACCAGAAACAAGATGGATGGATTCAATTACAGCAGTGATGAGTACATTGCTAGGAAAGTCGGAGGTCCAAAATGGAGACAGAGCATCCTGGAGAAAGTCTATCCATATGGTTGCTAAGAGTGGATAGTGACTTGGTGGCACACCATCAATTAATGCACACACACACACACACACACACACACACACACTTCTATGAAGTGGTCATGGAAGGAGAAATATACCTTGCTATAGTGAAAAGCAGGATAGGTTAATGATTAATGTGTTAGACAAGGAGTAGGAAATTTAGGTATTTCTTCATTAGAGTTTCAAATATGGCTAAACAAAGAAGAACCTAAAGAGTGATTTCTAAAATGCAAAACATCTCCATCTCTCTCTCTCTCTCTCTCTCTCTCTCTCTCTCTCTCTCTCTCTCTCTCTCTCTCTCAATCTCTCTCTCTGTCTCTCTCACACACACACACACACACACACACACACACACACACACACACACACCCCAATTCTTGTTATTGCTTTCTGAGACTTTTTTAAAAATAAACTTTTTTTAATTTCAAAAAATTTTCAGTGTTTCCACTTCTTTGAAAAGCCAAGTTTGAAATAATTAGTGGGTTCTGTAGGTACTCATTTCTGGCTACAGACATTATAGTACAGCTTTTGCTCAGAAGCAGTCATTCTGCCACAATGATACATTCTGAATTAGCTTAGAACTATGATTGTGCAGCTAACACTCTTATTCCTCTCCTCTGGAATTCATGTCACAATTGTTTAAATTTAAATCAAGATATTCCTTTTGTCACTTGTTCAGCCTGAGCAATGTACTGTCTTTCTTGTCCTATTTTGAACTCTTGGAGGAAAAAAAAGAGGCAGTCCTGCAGTATAATGAATGTATCTGAAGAAATCTACCAGTTTACTTTGACAGATAATTCAGTTGTGTTTGTGGCCTTTATTACCTTGTCCATCCAAATGAAATGCCCCGGCTCTTGCCTCGCAATGTAGATCAATGAAGGGTTCATCTGGAAAGACTCCCCTCCACCTCCCTTTGTTCTTAGCCACCCACATGGAATTATGTCTGCAAAGCTTGTTTGAGAATGCAGCCTTCCATGTGGGTAGTGGTGAACATGCATTCCTTTAACTGCTGGTTTTTCATTTGATCAAACTACAATTTCATATCCTTATGATTTTAGTTAGCCTGAATAAATACAGGCTTTTATCAAGCGGCATGAGCATTCCAGAAAAAATTAAAAACTCATTGTCTGGAGGAGGAGCAAAAGAGATTGTAGAAATATATGTGGCCAGCTTTCGTTTTTCCCCTTTTCAGAACCCTCAGCTTCTTCCAGGGAGTGTCGGGAGCAATGAGTCAAGATAGGCCACACAAGAATGGAATGGAATGGAATGGAATGGAATAGATGATGATGATGATTATTATCACTTTTATTCATTAAACATGAAACTCAGTCAACTGAAAATTTAAAAATGTGTCACAAATACGATTGACTAGTGCTAATGGTTGATATGGGTTGCTGCCAGTGTCCTACCTTGTTTTCCCCAAAATAAGACATCCTCTGATAATAAGACCAATCGGGCTTTTGAGCGTATGGCAATAAGGCCAAGCACTTATTTCAGGGTTCAAAAAAATATAAGACAGGGTTTTATTTTCAGGAAAACATGGTAGGTATCAACCAAGTATCTTCTTAAAATGTATGATGTTCCGAGTAGTGCAGTTTTTTGCAGTTCCGCTGGTGTTATTGCAGGAAATTGCAATTTCTTGATGTGTTTTGTAAAATTCTTGGACATGGTACCAAGTGCCCCGATGACAATGGGTAATACTGTTACATGTTTCATCCATAGCCGTGTAGTTTTGATGGCCAGGTCGCAATATTTCATTATTTTTTCCCGTTCTTTTTCTTCGACTCTGGTGTCTCCTGGTACAGCAATATCAATAAACGGTACGCTTTGGCCCTCAACAATCATGATATCTGGCATGTTATGTTCCAAATGACGATCCATCTGTATTCAAAAGTCCCACAAGATCTTCACTCTCTCATTTTTGATAACTTTTTCCACTTTGTGCTCCCATGACTTTTCGGATAGAATATGTCATAGTTGTTACATAATGACCAGTGGATTAATTTAGCAACTTGATCATATCTAGCTTTGTAATCAGTTTGCGCGATTTTGCTGCTCTCACATATTAAGTGTTGCTTAACGCATTGTAAGCCGCCCTGAGTCTCCGGAGAAGGGTAGCATATAAATCAAATTAAAAAAAAAGAAGTGTGAAACTGTTTCATTTTTGTCGTAAAGTCAGCAGTTTGGATTGTCAGTGGATTTTTGTATCTTTGCTTTCATGGCATTAGTTTGTAGTACTTGTTCTTGAGCAGCAAGTATTAAACCTTGCGTTTCTTTCTTAATGGTTCCTCTCTTATGCCATGCCCATGTCAAGTTGTTATCACATTTTCCTTCAATGTTTTTCAAGTGCTGTCCATGCAGAGTTTTGGTTTTCCATCCAATTAATCTGTCATCCAATTGTTTTTCCTTGTATTCTGCCTTTGTTTCTGTTGTTTTTATAATGTTCTCTGTTGTCACAGCCTGCAGCAATCTTTCTGTGCTTTGGTTCACATAATCATTCAAACTTCGTTTTTCTTCTTCTTCTTCTTGATGGATTTGCAATAGCCCTCTGCCCTCTATTCTTCTTGGCAGGTACAACCTATTAGTGTCACTTCGTGGATGTAAAGCATGGTATATATTCAAAAGTTTACACGTTTTCCGGTCCAGGTTTTCCAGTTCAGCCACAGTCCAGTTGATGATTCCAGCTGGGTAATGTATCACTGGAACTATCCATGTATTAATGACTTTAATTATGTTTCCAGCATTCAGTTTTGATTTTAATATTTTTTGGACCTTCCTGATGTATTCCTTTCATGTTGACTCTTTGACTTTTCCATTCAAGATGTTATCTTTCTCCAATATGCCTAGGTATTTGTAACCATCATCCTTTGCTAATGCTTTCATGATGCTTCCATTTTCCAGTTCTATTCCTTCTATTTTTTTCATTTTTCCTCGCTGCATGGATAGTATAGCACATTTTTCAAGTCCAAAATTCATTCTGATGTTGCTGCTAAACAGTTGAACTGTGTTGAGTATTGATTCAAATTCAGTGGGGCTTTTTGCATACAGTTTTAAGTCATCCATGTATAGTAGATGGTTTATCTTGCTATGTTGGTTTGAGATTTGGTAACCCAGTTTTGTGTTTCATAAGATTATTGTCAATGGAATTAATGTGATGTTGAACAGTAGTGGTGAAAGTGAGTCCCCTTGGAAGATTCCTCGTCTGATGTTGACTTCACCAATGTTCTCCCCATTTGCTGTTAGAACTGTTTTCCATTTTTGCATATTTGCTTTCAAAAATGTACAAATATTTTTGCTGATTCCAAATTTTTCCAGACAGGCGTTAATCCAGCTGTGGGGTAATGTGTCAAATGCCTTCTTGTAATCTATCCATGCCATATTTAAATTTGTTCTTCTTCATTTTGCATTTTTAGTGCCATTTTGCCAATGAGCAGCTGATCTTTTGTTCCTCTTGATTTTTTGTAATTTCCTTTTTGTTTTACTGGGGACAAACTGTTTTTCATCATATAATTGAATACTGAATTTGCCAATACTCTTGTAAAAAGTTTGAATGTTGTTGGCAGATAAGTAATTGGGTGATAATTGCTTGGTTTTGTGCCCTTTTCTGGATCTTTCATTATCACGTATGTTTGGCCAGCTGTTAACCATTCTTCGCTTATTGCATTTTGAAGCATTTCATCAAATTGAGCAGCCATGCAATGATAGAGGCTGGTTAGATGTTTTAATCAGTATCCATGAAGTTCGTCCCAGGCCAGGTGTGCTCCAGTTCTTGACCTTCTTTACTTGTTGTGCAACCATATCAGTTGTTATTACAATATTCTCCATTTTGTTTCGTGTTGCTTGTTTTTGAGTATCTTTGATCCAGGAGTCAGTTTTATCATGTTCCACTGGGTTTTCGCACAGTTGTTTCCAAAACTTCAAAGGTTTTACTTTACATGATGAACATTAGTATGGTCTTGACTTTCATCAAGTGACCGGTAGAAGAGGTGTTGATTTCTTCTGAACTGGACATTTTCACAATATTGTTTTATTCGTCCTTTGTATCTTTTGATTTTCTTTGCTGTTGCTATTACATGCTGTTTTAGTTCTTCCATAATTTCTGTTATTGTTTTTTCCTCCAGGTTGTATGTTTTGTGTAAACTATTTTTCAGCTTTTTATTCTTTAGTTTTCCTTCTTTCAAGTATTTCAAATTGCTGACATCTCCTAGTATTTTTTAAATTTTATTTTCAAGTCGAATTTTCCACTTTGGTGTTCCAGTGGGTTTCTTTTTTGACATTTTATAACCCAATTGTGCAGTTATAATGGTGGCTGTGCTGTACATTAGTTGGTTTGTTTCACGTAGTGTACTGGAGGGATGGAAGTTAAAATGTTGTTCACCATATTTAGTAGATTTTTCACTCATTTGCTATGTACTTTGCGAATGACAGGCAGTCTTTTTCTTTCTGTATTTTCTGTGAAGTGGTTTTCAGTCTTTTCTTTCAGCATTTTCACTAGATCACTTAGCTCTATACTTTCGAGTTGTTGCACAGGAAGATCTTCATCCTGTATGTTGGTTTCTTCCACTGGTTGGTCAGTTTGTTCAGGTGTTGGAACAGTTTCTTCAGCCTGTTCATCATTACTTGTTGTTTTCTTTCTAGCCAATAGATGTTGCATTTCCACATGTGTGAAAATTTTATTACAGATGATGAAACGTCTTTGATTCATTAATCTTTGTTTAGTTATATCACTTTCTGGGTGTTTTTCCTTCCATAGTTGCATCATTCTTTTTTGAAATCCCCTGGCTGTTGGTTCTGCCTGGTAGTAACATTTGATGATTTCTTGATTTTCTTCAGTTGTACAAGTTTTGTGCTTTTGTCCCAGTTGCTTTACAGTTGCATGGCCTGGTTCCCCAGCAGTATCAACTGAGGCCTGTAGCCAATTTTTTGGCAGATCTCCAGGAGCCATAGCATCTGATGCAGTCCTTGTTGACCTGGTATGGAATTTTGTTGATTTCTTCTCATCATTGGTGATGGTAGGTGCCTGGGTTGGTTCACGGTGGCTAAGCCACTACCGATCTGAAAACCAGCATTCCCATAACCATAGGGACCACACCCAATAGCCGTCCAGGCTCAGCAACAGGTTGTTGTTGTTGTTGTTGTTGTTGGTGTTGGTGTTGTTGTTATAGAATAGAATTCTTTATTGGCCAAGTGTGATTGGACACACAATGAATTTGTCTTCAGTGCATAAGCTCTCAGTGTACATAAAGATATAAGTGATAAATCATAAATAGGATAGGCATGGTCCTGTCCAAACCCTTGGCTACCTTTTGGTTCTAGGACATAACCAATGCTTCAGCAGGACCCTGCATGCATATGAAATGTCATTATGGCTTATATTTTCAATAGGAAAATTGTGCTTAATGCCTTTTTATTGAAATTTATTGGCATTTGAAGAACCCTGACCAGGAAAAACATCTAGTCAAAAATATTATTTTTCTCCATTGAATTTCAAATGACTCTTAAAGCTTTATTGGGTGCGCAGTGCATCCATTTATGCTAGAAAGCTCACAAGATTTGGGCCATTTCAAAGTTCCCAAGGCTTTATCTGAAATCCTCTTAAAATATTAGACTTGGTGACTTTACTATCATAAAAGGTATATATCAGTGGCAGAAAAGGTGTCATTGATTTTATTTATTGTACTCTGCTTTCTCTTGTACAATAGTCTTTATCATTTTTCTTTCCTGAATATTCACGCTTAATGCTTAAATTTGTTCTATTCTATCAATTTACTCACATGGAAAGGGACAGATTTTTTTTCCCCTGCAACTTTAGCAAATGTTTATTTAAGGAATCTTATTTAAAGAAATAATTGTATATTTCCCCTTAGAAATATTGCACTTTATTTTTAATAACTTATGATAAATATTTTTTTTTTATTTGATCTATATGCTGCCCTTCTCCAGAGACTCAGGTTGCCTTACAATGTGTTAAGCAATAGCCTTCATACTTTTGTATATTTTATACAAAGTCAGCTTATTGCCCCCACAATCTGGGTCCTCATTTTACCTACCTTAGAAAGGATGGAAGGCTGAGTCAACCTTGAGCCTGGTGAGATTTGAACTTACAGTAATTGCAGGCAGCTGATGTTAATAACAGTGCTTTAGTCTGCTTTGGTCTGCTGCGCTACCAGGGCTCCTACAAATTTTATTACAATTATGGTGAAAATGTTTGCATAAATGCGTCATTTAGATGAAATTAACAATTGCTCTCTTCTAAAGAGATTTAAGTACTGGTTTAGCAATCCATGTTAGAAAGCATGTAAACTTCACTTGCACTTTTAAAAAGATATTTGCAACTATGTTGACATGTTCTTGGATCCTTCAGGGCCCATCAATTCTAACCAGGCCCAAGTTTATTTCTGTGAGGAAAAACATCTTTTTAAAAAAATGTATACAAATTTAATACCATCAATTTGTTATCTTTGATAATGACATAACGGTAGAATTGATGACGTTTTGGTCAGGAGAAAACAATCATCATGTTTTCAGCAGTGCTGTGGAGTCGGAGTCGGAGTCGGAGTCGAGGAGTCGGAGTCGGAGGAAATTTTGGGTACCTGGAGTCGGAGTCGGAGTCGGCAAACAATGCACCGACTCCGACTCCGACTCCTACTAAATTTAGATTGGAATTTTAAAAAAAGCAAGTTTAAATGTCCCAATTCACAAAAAGTTATAATTAATGACTTCTCTACTGTAAGAATAAAGACCAATGCATGCAGTGCCTCACGTAACCGCAAAATGAACACGTTAAGTGACCGTGAAGAAGCATGCTTTTCATGTGCTTCACTATAAGGCACGCAACGCACAATTAGGAGTGGCAATACTTATACTTTCCATAGTGTTGTGTTCTGCTGTTACAGGGAACGCAGCGCCCATGGGTAACCTAGCCTCTCACTGATAAGGGATTAAGTAAATATGTTTTTTGCAGGACTAGAGACACTTGCATAAGTGAAGGGAATGGAGGGTCAATAGTTCAAGACTGAAGCTGTAAACCATTGGAAAAACTGCTGTCATTCAGCTAAGGCTATAAAAACTTGTAAACTCTGATTGTTAGCTTAAACTTTAAACATGACTATGGGATTCTACTAGGGAAATCATGTTTTATAATAAATGCCCCTTCCTGGATCCTCCCACTGCCCTATCTTCAGCAGCAGATCAGCACACAAAAAGGAGAAGGCAGCAGCTTCTGCCCAACTACCTGTTTTGCTCAGTGCTCTTTTGCTTGCTTGGAAAGACTGCAGATTTTTCCCCCCCCTAGCTATACTGAAAAACGAAAGAGAAAGTAAAGCAGGCTGTTGGTTTTGCATGTTAGAAAATTAGGCAGGCAGATTTCTTTTCTTTTTCCTCACCAAAAAAGGTAGGTGCAAACAACGGGAAATTTAGGGAAAAAAGGAGATTTTAAAACACAAAAGAAAAAAAGCTCTATTTAACTAGGGAATTGTAATAATTGAGATACTATTAATTGTATATTGTGTTGAAAGCAGAAATGGTTAAGTTGTGGTTTGGAGGAATATATGGGGGAAATTATTTGGTTTATTATTATTGGTAAATATAATTAATTGATTTGTAAGAAATTGGATTGCATGGAAATAATTGGAATATTCATGTTCATATTGATTAATATACAAAAAAGGTAGTTATATAACTAATTGATTTATATTAAAATGTTGAATTCATATTAAACAACTGTAATATTACATAATTAACCAATGTGAGGATGGATATAAAAATAGATGACAATGGGAAGGGGTATAATATAGAATAGAAGGGAAAAATTGAATTTGATTAAGATTAGAGATGAGGATGAAGGGTAATATTGGTTTTTTATAAAAATAGATGAGGAATAAATATGGCAAAAAGGAAATATAGAAATTGTAAATTTAATTGAAATGACTAAACACTGTTTAAATTTATGAACCGGCCAAATACTCTGTTCAAAGAAAATACATTGTATGTTTGTATGTGTGTTTCTAATTATTGTTATTTATTCATATTTGTTCTCTTTTATTCTTTAAAGTTTAACAATTCATTCTTTATCTTAATATCTTTATATTTGTTTGGGGTTGGCTTTCTTCCCTTTCATCTTTTTTATTGTACAGCAATCTTTCTCCTCAAACCTACCACCTCTCTCTTTTCTTTCCTTCTTACTTTCTCTTCCTCACCCTCTTCTTCTCCTCCCTACTTCCTCTTCCTTTCTCCTTCTCCTCCTCTCTTCCTCCCTCTCTTACCCTCACTCCTACTCTAATTTCCCTTCCCTTCCTTCATCCCTCTCTATTGCTGTATCCTTTTATGTATATGGACTACTCAGAGGGCTGAAAAAGTTATTTCTGACTGGTCCTCTCCCTTTTGACCAGTCCTCGAACTTACGACTGTCCTCACATTTTACGTTTTTGCCCTATCTTGTCACCATGGTGAAGAGAAGCAGTTGTGAAATGAGTGACATGGTTGTTAAAAATGCTGCACGGGCATAAATGTGAGGATGGTCATAAGTGTGAGGACCAGTCAAAAGTGCGAGGACCTGTCAGAAATGACTTTTTTCAGCCCTCTATACACATAGCCATGGCCACCCGGTCACATGACCAGCTAGCCACACCCACCCAGTCACATAACCTCCAAGCCATGCCCACAAAATAAGCCACGCCCACAGAACCGGTAGTAAAAAAATTTAGAACCCACCCCTGGTTGGGGGTCACCACAACATGAGGAACTGTATTAAAGGGTCGCGGCATTAGGAAGGTTGAGAACCACTGGCTTAGAAGAACTTGGTGGAACAGCTTCTTGGATTCAACTGTAAGTGTTTATATTGTATAGGACAAATCATGTCTAGGTTTAGTGCTGGGATATATAGCTTATTTGTTTGTATAAAGCCATGTACGTACAACTTACAAGACTGTGTATGTTGATATTAAAAATCTAATTATATGCCAGTTAGTATAACATATTTTATATTTTAGGGAAAGAGGCATCCTAAACAATGGCAAAAAGACTGCTAACAACAAACACAACAAAGTCTACTGTTTATGAGCACTTTGCATTATCAAGTGATGGAAAACATTACGTGTGCCAATGTATTAGAAAAGATGATGATGGTGAAAAACAATGTGATGCAAAAATTAGCAGTTTCAGTGGGCCTGATAAAAATGCACCTACAAGAGCATCAAATTTGAAAAGACACTTACAGCGTTTTCATCCCAAAGTGTTAGAAGCCGTGAATGAGAAAGATAGCAATGAAAACATTGCATCTACTTCTGTGACAAAAAACGTTCAGAAATCTACTGGAGAACAATCACAAATAAGAAAATTCTTTATATCTGACAAAGTTACCATAAGGATGACACCAGAAAAATTCAAACACCACATTATTGAAATGGTAGTAAAGAATAGTGTACCACTATCCTTCTTTTCACAGACAGCCTTTTTAGGCCTAAATGGAGAAATGGCAAAAAAACTTGGTGTTTCTCTGGAAAGAGAAAGTATAAGGAAACTTATAATTGAGGAGGCCAAATGTAAAAAGGAAGAACTACAGAAAGTTATGAAAGGACGTTTTGTCTTCCTTAAAATGGATGCATGCACACGTCACAGAGTCAATTATTTCGCTATTAATGTTAGATTTGTGGATGAAAATAACAAAACAATAACACGGACCCTCGGAGTAAAGGACACTCAGGCACATCACACCAGTGATTACCTTCAGAAGTTAGTGGAGGGTGTTCTAGAAGATTTTGAAATTAAAAAGGAACAGATTTTATGTGTTGTGACAGATAACGCTTCTAACATGTTGAGCACAATTGAGAAGATGAAGGCAGATGAAGAAGGTATCAAACAGATATTAGACTTAGAGGAAGACAGCTCTGCAAGTATTAGAGAAAGTTTAGAAACTGAAGAGAATGCTGACATTTTTTTAGACAACTTTGTTGAAGAAGCATTGAAGCTTGCTACTATTCATCATATGCGATGTGCTGTTCATACACTGCAACTTGCCATAAGAGATGGATTAAAAGATCGCCATGCAGCTACATTAATTGGCAAATTACGGCAAGTAACTGTTGCAGCCAGGGCCCCAAAAACAGATGCAAGTTTGAAAAGACGTGCAGGAAAAGGAGCCATTTTGGATCAAACAACTCGCTGGGGAAGCACTTATTTAATGGTGAAGCGTTTGCTTGAACTTAAAGACTTCATAGAAGAAATGGACAATGAAAATCTTGCATTAACTGCAAGCCAGTGGACACAAACAAAAGAGCTGGAGAACCTTCTTTCTCACCCCTTCACTGTCACCAAGAGGTTGCAATGTGATGATCTAACCCCGGGTAAATTCCTCTTGGAATGGAAGAGCCTGTTATATCGCCTGAACAAAAATGGAGGGTTAATAGCTGAGGGCATTGCATCTTCAATGATGAAAAGAGAGAGTCTTTTGCTGGAAAATGAAATCTTGTTAGCGGCTATTTATGTCGACCCAATGAGCCGACTTTTATTGAACAGTAAACAGATTGCTACTGGGAAAAAGGCCCTCTATGATGTAGCAGTTCGCATGAAGGGATTACGACCTGAAATACCTCCACAGGAGGATGGAGTTCTTTTAAGCAATAGTGGTAACTCAGAATCATCTTCTTCAAACGAAGAATTAGACTTTGATTCCTTCTTAGACAAAATGGAAGTTGCTAAAGGAAAGCGACGTCGCATAAGCGTTACAGAACCAGTAAATGTCCAAATAAAAAAATTCCAACAGGAGTTTTATAAAGCACTAAAAGAAGTTGAAAAGTATGATCGCTCATCAAAACTTACTGTTGAAGAAGCCATCCTTGTTTATCCAGAGATCGTTAGTGATGTGGCCAGAATAGTTACTGCAATGCCACCCACCCAAGTCAGTGTCGAAAGATTATTTTCAGCCCTAAAAATAATAAAGTCTGACTTAAGAGCCTCTATGAAAGAGGATCTGGCAGAGGCAATTCTCTTCCTTAGAACTCTACATTGAATTGATTTGCATTTGCTAAGCCTATAACTACATTTCAAGATTAATATAAACCATTTCTAGGTTTTACAGATTTTGTTTTTGGTTCATATAGATAAGCTTTGTTTTTGTTCTAAAACAACCAAATAATGTGGTTTGTATTTTTGAACTGGTAAAGTTCCTGTTCCTGATGTTTATGCCTGCTGCTACTATCCAGCAACTTGATTAATTAAATTAATAAAAAAAAATTAATAAAACTTTGTTGTTTTCATTGTGTTTGTCTTTTGCTTAAACTGTTCAATACAGTAGACTGTTGGCTTCCCAGCCAGTAGTCCTGTGGTAATGACATGTATGTTGCCTTTCTTTCCTTCAAGGAATGTATAAAATACATTCGCATATTAATACAGAGGAGTCGGAGTCGGGGAGTCGGAGTCGGAGTCGGAGTCGGAAGTACAAAAAACTGAGGAGTCGGAGTCGGAGTCGGAGTCGGAGTCGGAACATTTATCTCCCGACTCCACAGCTCTGGTTTTCAGAAGAGAAGTCTACACAAGCAGCTTCTCTTCTTTCACTGTGTTTTTCAAAGATGAGGAAAAAGTATCATGGCTTAGCTCAGGATGTTTGCACCATGATTAGGGGAATGTGAAAATGAACTTTCTTCAAAGGGACAGATTTAGCCAGTAGCCTGTCACCTTGATTTTTTTTCAAAGTGGATTAGATTTCCTCTCTTGAAGAGGATAAATGATGTCTCAGTGAAGATAGCCATATAACAGCAACAAATAAGCCTATTTCCTCTTCCAGTAACACCTATGGGGAAATGAGGGAAGATCCACTCCTCAATGATTCAACATTGAATTGTTGAATTGTTAAAAAACATTGATTTTTTTCCCCCAGTCTGGACAGAATTCTTTAACTGTTCCAATACAAAAGCAACGGTGTCCTACTAACTGTCACTTTGCATCAGAAAAATAACTAGATTGGGCTAGAGGTTGCTTTCACTTTCTCTACATGTTTACTCAACTAACCTTGTTCAGTTTTACATTTGGACATTTGATGAACTATTTCTCTGACACAGAGTAGCACAGGGGTTCATTATTTGCTTTACTTTTACCAAAATGGGAAAAAGAGGAGCATTTGAAGTAGAGTGAGAGGAAGGTAATTGTAAAGCAACTGGAATTGATTAAAAAAAAAAAGCTTGGAGCAGCTGGAAGAACCTGAACTACATTTTAATTTATTATTTTAAAGTGGCCAGATTGCAGTTTAGAATTTCTCCTGAAGAACTAGCCTCCAAACTGTTAGAGAGCTCACTTCGAAGTTGTATAACACTGTTTTGAAATGATGGATAATCTGTTCTGTAAATTAAGTGTCACACTGTATTTAATACTGGATAGCATAAAGTACTGGGGAAATGGGATTGTATAAACATAGGGACAATTTTCTTGGCAATTCAGTTGCTACTCTTGATTACTAAGAACAGTAAAAACATATTGCAGAATAGGGAGGTTGCAATTATTAATTTAGCCAATAACAACAAACATTTTATAAAGCAAAATGTTACTTTATATCATAAACCATAAAATAAAACCCCTTAGCTATACTCTAGGGGCAGGCTAGAATTATCACAAAAGCTAGATTGATGATTGTTTCAATGGGTTATTTAGACCATTGAGTCCAACCCCTTTCTCATTCCAAAAATCTGAATTTTCTCAAGATAAACATTCACAGTGACCGAAATCTCTCCTTCTAGTATTCATTTCCAAACCTCTTCCCACCATTATTCCTTTTCTTTTGAACTGTTCTAGTTCTTTGAATCTCATTGATCTTCATGTGTGGCAATCAGAACTCGACAGAAAAATAAGCTGAGTTCTGAACAGTGCAAAATGCTGTGTGACTTTTTTTTCCTGGTGACTAGGAAACTACAATTCCATAGACGCAGTCCTGAACTGTATTTTTCAGTTTTTGTAGTAATTAATAATGCTTACATATATTCCTTATCCTATACTCATATATTTGATTTCTTTTTGCACCTGAATGTGTTACTTGTCTGTTTAACTTTCATTGTGTTGTTTTGCTTATATATTTAATTTCAGGGTTTATTTTTTTCCTCATTATTTTTCTGCTTCAATGGAGCACGGAACATTCAAGGTGAACATATATTATTTGGGGTAGCGCCAAACTGACAGGGTTTATTTCTCAATTGTTTCCACTTTAAAATTTGCTGTTTTGCTTCAGCTGTGTTTCAACAATAAAATGAAAGATCTATAAAGTGAAACTAAATTGTGGAGAAATATCCTTCAGTGAGCAGAACAGATATTTGAGAAGGCTGGCTTATCACAGCTAAAGTTATTATACTGATGGAAACATGTATCCAAAAATGATATACACTTGAGAGTGAAGTGAAAAAAATGTTAAGAGGCTTTAGCAGACAGATAGAGTCTGATCAGCTAAAAGGTGTGAATTATTCTAGCATATAAGAAAGAGAAAGTCAAAGCAATGATACTATCATTTGCAAGATAGCCGCAGGATAGTTTAGAAGGAGAAATGCCCACAGTACCATGTCAAATATTTCTAAGAGCTTATTCTTTTTCACTGAGCAGCAAACATATGGGCATTTCACACCACTTCTGAAAGCTATTACTAACCAAATAAAGTTTTAGTGATACATCCCCAAAAGGAAGGTGGGAAGAAGCATTGTTGACGCTTTCTCTCAGTTATCAAGACAAATGAATTGCTAGAGAAATTGGATTTCTTTTCAGAGGGGAGGTGCTGTTTGACATGTAATAATGTTTTATTTACTGATCCCCACTAAAAATCCCCACTAGATTTTTATGAGAGCAAAAAGTTTTTTATTTTACCAATAGCTGCTGGACTAGGGTGGGATTTGATGTTATTTTCAGAAGAGATACTCATGCAATGGCCTAAGAATATCTTCAGATCTATTCAATTATTTGAAAGCTTACAGAAAAATAAACTCTTTGAAATATTCAGTACATGGTGTATTTGCTTGGAGCATAAAACAGCAGTGGATTGATGCAGAACAACTGACTTATATTATGTTCTCATTTATTGTTCCTGCAATTCTCACATTTCTGGAATTTAAAAAATGCCCACAAAGAAAAAGCTGTATAGATTTCAAGTAAATATGAGAATGATAAGAATACTTCATGGGAATTGCTTTGTAGTAGACAAAGGATCTTCAAAAAAAGAGATCTTTTTAGTTCTGTACGACACTATTAGTATAATACAGCAATAGAGATTTAATTACAGTTTCTATCCAAAACTTAGGAATTGTTGAGACAGCAAGGCAAAATCAATTTTTAGCAAATCTACTGTCAAGCAGCAGGGAAATCAGGAGATTCAGGCAGTTCAAATGAATATCAAAAATTTTTACAAGCTTAAGCTCTCTACAAGAATCTGACCTACTAATAGTCAAGGGAAATGAGCAGGATAGAAGAAAGGCATTCAAGGTGGGCTGGACTTAGATCTCATTCACAGGGACTCGTGACTTAGGATGTATTTCACCCCTCCCTCGGGTTCAGCCTAGTCATCTCCTACATCTAATGCTAACATTGCTGGCACTGCCATTACTCTTCACCCAACATTGCTAGTCTTTACTCAAGATCGCTATACTGTGTCTTTATGTCCCTTTTGCTCACTAAGCCCAAACCTTTCTCTGAATCATTTATTAACTAATTTGTCCTATGAATCCAATGGCATGGTAGGAACTATTGTTCTAATTCAGTGATGGGTAACCTTTTTGCCATCGTGTGCCAAAAGTGGGGTGAGTGCGGGGGAGTCGCGCATGCGTGTGCCCACACTTATAATTCTATATGCACACGGCTCCCTCCGCTTTTGGCATGTGATGGCATGGTGGGGCTGGTAGGCCTGTTTTTTTTATTATTTATTTATTTATTTATTTATTTATTTATTTATTTAATTAATTAAATTTCTATACCACCCTTCTCCCGAAAGACTGAGGGCGGTGAAGAACCACAAGATAAAACACATAAATACAAAAATGTAAAATAAATTAAAAACGAATTAAATAATTTGGCTGAATCTAAAATACCCCATAATTTAAAAACAAATTAAAATTTACATTTACATAATTTATGAGCTCAGGTGCCCACCGATATGGCTCCGCGTGCCACCTGTGGCAAACGTGCCATAGGTTCGCCATCAAGGCTCTAATTTCTAAACAGCCCCAAGTAAGAGAGTGGTTTGGTGCATAAGGGACAGGAGCTACAACAAAGTTGTGGAAAAATTAACTGCCAACCTAGAACAGAGGTCTAAATCTTAAATAACTTGTTTTGTATAGATGTCATCTTTATGATCCATAAAAATCTAGGCCTCATGTTGAATATAATCATTATCCAAAGTAGGAAGAGATGAAATGAGTTCTATTTATTATTGGATCTACAGTCATAGGGAAGTAGTTCTGTCTAATGTTATTCAGAAAGTATTTTAAGGATGACAGCATTGGGTATTATCTTTTCTCTGAACTACTTTTCCTTTGAATGTGCAGTTAAGGTTACCTGTTTTAAGCAAGGTAAATCTTGTACTGCTTATTTTGTGGCAAATTACTGATGAATTAGCTTAGTGTTCAGTTTAAATCACCATTTAAATTGGTGGCTTTTGGTAAATTCACCTTTGTTTCTATGTGCCTTGAATCTTTGGATAACTAACAAGCAGCAGCATACTTTATTGTGGTCATAGACCAAAAAAACCAAAACATCCAAGGTACATAGCTGGCACTCGAGATAACTAACAAGTAGCACAGGAGGTGTTATAAAAATCCTTTTTACAAGCCTCCACGTGAAAACTCATCTTCTAGCACTAATACTACACCATGGGATGAACCTAATTAAAAAAGTGATTACTCAATTAATCTAGATTGTGACAATGCCCTCTGTCCTAAATTTTCATTTTTCTAATGAAAATCCCTTGCAGTATAATAGAGGTTTGGGGTATTTTTTGTTATTACTTTTTTTTTTGCTCATGGTAAATTATTAATGCTAATGGCACTTTGCCTTTAGATCCCTGAAAGGTGATAATAAATTGTAATAAAAATGCAGAATAAACTAATATGATAGGTATTGTGCAACTTAAATGGAATAACAAGACTGTACAAAATTTGCTGACAGAGCTTATTATTTAAAACATATATTATAATCCATCTAATAGAAGCATGGAGAAAGAAAAACTTCAAAAAATGAGGGCAGGGATAATTTTCTCAAAGCTGCTTGTACAACAGTATTGCACAAAATGACATAACTATGCTGTGAGTTACAATGAAATTTTAGTTTTATTAAATGTAAACTGAATGTTTTCTGCTAAACATCTTTCAGGATAAAAGAAGGAAAAAGCCATGAAATGACACCTATTGCACCTATTTATACTTCTTGTCAGAAAGGCTGAGTTTGTCAGCCCTTAGACCAGACTAAGAAACCAAAGTTAAGTATTCTAATACTATTCTTATTATAAGGTTATAGTAACAAAATCTTACTAAACTGAATGCCTTTCCTTCCTGTGCTTGATTAATATCTTCTGGTAGAAAATTGACTTCTATTGAAGAAAAAGGCACTTTCAGCAATTATTATCTTCAGTAGTAAATTCAACTATATTTGTACAAAAAAATAAAATTGATATTTCATGATTTTTAGTTTCTTTTTGAATTCCCTGTTTCATATATTAAACACCAAGACAGTTGTATTTGACCAGAATGAAACAGAGTGGACAATTGCAAATTAAAATAAATGTAAAAAAAAAATAGAACAAGAAGATGAATTTGTTTACCTTGTTAGAATAAATGGATAAATGAATTGAGAATGTTTTTTGAGAACATTTACTATGTAGTAAGTTATTTGCTTACTACATAGAAAAGAAGGAATGCTTTTGAAAGAAAGAAAAATAGCTGTATATTGATACAACAAATATATATTCATTGAATGAATATATATTCACAGGAAAAACTAGTAGGTGAAAGGGATCAATGGCAAAGAGGATATAAAAGAGGACATAAAACAGGAATATAAAGGCATTGTGAACTAGCATCTAAAATTCTTAATCCAATAAAGAGGTAGAGACACTTACCCTCTTGAAAAGTTTCATACATTCTCCAGACTTGTTAAAAGGATAAAGTACTAGCAGATAATGGATTACTGAAAGAATAAATTGATGTATGAACATGGTGGATACAAGGATGATTTGTAAGTAAGAAAGGTTTAGAAAGATATAACAGATTGTCTTGGTGTTGACAATTCTTACCGCTCTAATATTCCTTATGTGACATCAGGAAGACTTAATTTTGTCAATAGAAAGCTTTGCCAAAAATAGAGTTTCAAAGTAGCTGAAATATGTCAAGGGAGATTTGCCTGAAAAGAGGACATATAGGAACCCATTAATCCCATTTTTAAATTTTAATTCAACTGGCAAAGTGGCCATTTGCCTATTAGCTTGGCTATATGGCTCCTTGTCATATTAGCCAATGTGGACCAGGGGTGGGTTCTACTTACCTTTACTACCGGTTCGCAATAGGATCGCGCACGCGCATGCACAGATCACCAATGACAACATCCGGGGATGTGGGTGGGGCCTCCTGCTGGTTTTACTACCGGAGGCAACCCTCCACTGATGTGGACACCATATCAGAATACAGCTGTGTAACCAAGATCAGCACCCTTGGGATTCAGATCCTTACCCTACTCAGATTTTTTTTTTACAGTGTCAGCAGGCCTTTGCTAACGATCAGGGGTGAAATCTAAAATTTGTTATTACTGGTTCTGTGGGCGTGGCTTGGTGGTGGTGGGTAATGTGACTGGGTGGGCGTGGCCAACTTTTTTTTTTAACTTTTAAAAGCATTTTGTCTACAACTTCTTCGGCCAAAGAGGTTGCAGAAAAAAATGCTTTTAGAAGCCTCTGATGATCAGGGAACTCAGCTGGGATCTCCAGAGGCTTTTAAAGGCATTTTTTTTACCTACAACCTCCTCAGCCAAAGAGGTTGTAGAAAAAAATGCTTTTGAAAGTTAAAAAAACAGCCTCTGATGATCATGCAGCTCAGCTGGGCATGTGGGGGTGGGCACAGGAATTTTTGCTACCGGTTCTCCGAACCACCCGCCACCATCACTACCGGATCAGGTGATCCGGTCTGAACTGGGAGCATTTCATCCCTGCTAACAATCCTCTAGACATTTGATATGTTTGATCGTCAGCTTTCTGTGCTGGCACAGAAAATTAAAATACTTAGGAGCCGCACAGTAATTAAAAACTAACATACCTGTTTAGTTAATAAGTTAGCTTAATAGCACTGTTGTACAATGCACTTTTGTACAATGAAATTTTCGAAAAGTAACATGATTTACAATCATCACTGGATATCTGACCATAATGGAAACAGATGTTCATACATTAATGAACCAAAATATTTGTCCATAAGAAAGAGAAATGAAAATGAAGTGTGTTTACTCCAATTGCCCTTAAAGTCTCAACATTTCCCACTGAGAAAATAATTTGTAGGATCATTTTCCATTTGTGATTTTGTCTTTCATAACTAGTTAGGGATAGGATGAAAGGTTTTAAACTAAACACTGACTTTGTTTAAATACAGGGTTGTCCACAGAGTATAGTCAAAAAAGTTGTGTTGGCAGTTTACATGACAATTTTTGATTACACTGTTGTATAATCTTGATATTTTGACACCTCTGTGGAAACTCCTGCTTCATTATTTAGATTTACAGTCTAGTCTCATGGACTTTACTTCCAATAAATATATTTTGTATACCTGTGTATGTTTATTTGCTATAGTTAAAACAAAATAAAAAGGAAATATCTCTATCACAGATACTTGTTCCTGTGGTGGATGTATCCATGATGTAGGTTATCCCACAGACAACATATGTATATTTGCTCTTTCTATAAGTTTAAGATTTGAATAGCTAAACAGAAATCTGTGCTACTGATAATGTGCCATTTAAAAAATTTAAGTAATTAAATACTTACTTAGGCCTAGTTTGGAAAATGTATCCTCTTAGATTGGTTGTGCCCAGGAGTGATGGAACAAAGAAATTAAAGTTCAGTGATGCTCTTATAAAGATAGCAGCTTGGGTAAACTGGTGTCCTTTTGGCAGTTCTGTCTCATTCAGCCTTGTAACAAAAAGACTAATTTGCACTTTAAAAAGTAGCGTAAACAATAACTTTCAGCTGTTGGTTGCTTGGCGTAAATAATGAAAGCATCCCCAAAATAAGTGTCTCGCTAAGGTCAGCTTGCCAATTCCAGTGGCTAAATTACAGGCTGCCTCTATTAAACACAGTTCATTGTCAAGAAAGCAGCCCTTGGGAAAAGAGTTGTTTTATTCTCCCAACTCTTGGGGCTTTTACTCTGGGGGTGTTATAATCCTTTGAGTTTTGTCAATGGCAACTTGATCCTGGATATGAGCAACCCAGGGACAGGCTTCAAAAATTTTAGCAAGGGGTTCTCTGCCCGGTTACTGGGTGGGCATGACCACGGTGGGCGTAGCCTAGTCAGCATCCTGTACCATGGCAGGGGCGTTTTTGCTCTCCCCGGGCTCAGGAGGCTTTCCTTGAGTCTCCGGGAGGCCGAAAACGGCCTCCACAGGCTCCGGAGGCCCTCTGGAGGCCGGAAACTCCCGAACTTCTGGTAGGCCCATTTTTTGCCCTCCCTGAGCCTCCGCATACACCCTGCACTTACCTGCATCCAAAATGGGCCGCTGGGGACTCCCGGGAGGGGCAGGGTGGGGTGGGCGGAGCCAGCCAGGAGTGGGATTTGGGGGTTCTCTGAACTGCACAGAATCTTAGCTAGAGGTTCTGTGAACCCCCAGCAGCCCACTCCTGGAGCAACCATCTAATGAAGGTGACCTGAGCATTTTCAAAGCCTATGAAGTATATGAACTATCATTGATAATTTTTTATTTCCAGATAGCAGAGATTCTGAAGAATCTCAGCACCCTTCTCTCTGGTGACTTTTTCCCACTGCCTTTACATTTGACAAACAATATTTTGTTTGTTTAATCCTGTCTTTGTCAGGGAAGGAGAGGGTGCTCTCTTCCACCAACCTAGTTGCACTTGTCTACAGGGAGGCAAATTTGATGAAGAAAATTTTCACCAGGAATATTGTATAGGAAAATCACCTTCTTGTTAGACCTCTCATTCTTTTCTTTTTTTTATGTTTTGCAGACAATATAAGGGCGTTCTTAGGATGCCTTGAGAACCCCACCACTTTTGTCTCATAATCTTCCTTGCTGTAATTTTTTCTCTATTGGTTTTAGCTGTTGGAGTCAAAGGCCCAGGAAACAATTTTATTGCAATTTGGGAGGGGGAGGGGGTTGCAAGGAGCAATTAAAAAGTCAAGATGGCAGTGTGTGATTGAAGACCCTTTCTTTACATTCAGTGTAGACACAACACACATTTAAAAGGGTTGGAGGTTAATCTCAAATTTGCATTTGCTATCTTAATTTTTGATCCCTGTAATGGAATGATTCTTGGGATTTAACTGATCTTAATTAATTGGTTAATGTTAGTGCCATAATTAAGAAGTATGCATCTGATTAACTGGCTTCCAGTTTTTGGCGCAGAACATTTGCCCCAACATGTTTATTTTTGTGACTTTGACTCAGGCTTGACAAGTCTATGCAGTGGCAATATGAGGAAGTGGTTGGCCATTATCTCCTTCCTAAAACTAAGAGAAAGTGACTGCCCAAAGTCCCCCAGATGACTGCAGACTTAAGGCAGAGCTAGAATTCATGATCTCCCACGTTTTCTAGCCCACTACACCAGGGGTGGGTTCTAAATATTTTTGCTACCAGTTCTGTGGGCATGGCTTATTTTGTGGGCGTGGCTTGATGGTCATGTGACAGTGGATGTGGCTTGATGGTCATGTGACTGGGTAGGCATGGCCAACTCAATGTCACTCACGTCAAAGGGTGCCTCGCCTGGCCCCTCCCCTCCCAGCCATTCCTTGTCACACCCAGCCTCAACGTATCTATAGTTCTGTAAAAATGTTGTTCACCTTTTTTCAACTTCAGTATCTACATACTATAGATGGACTTTCATGGACCACTGAAAGGAGGAAATGGCTCACATACTTTGCCCAAGAGTGTGATAGGCAACAGGCTTTTAAGGGGCTGCCAGAAAGAAGGGGGGCAATGTATTTTCCAAAGCACCAGAAGGCAAAACAAGAAGCAATGGATGGAAACTGAACAAAGAGAGAAGCAACCTAAAACTAAGGAGAAACTTCCTGACAGTGTGAACCAATATAGGTGCAGAAATATTTCAGTCATAATTTCACATATAAAATAGCCATTGGTGTAATACAACCTGCATATTGTTCAAAACACTCATTAGTATTATGGCTGGTTTGACAGCAAGCCTAAAAGTCAAAGATTACAAGAGTGCTTCTTTCTCTGTATGTATACAAAACATCACATACCAGGAATAGCATATTAAGATAAACTTATGCAGTGGTGGGTTTCAAAAATTTTTACTACTAGGAGATGAGCTAGTAAGGGTTAGCTGGATGACAGCCAAACACAAATTGAATATATTTGAACAAGAAAAATATGCCAATGCATTGAAATTCATAAGACAAAATCAATTTGAGCAGGCAAATAAACCAGGGAGGTGGATGGCTTATAAATTAAGAAAAGAAAGAGAAAAATGAATGATTCATCAATTACAGGATAATGAAGGCAAGCTACAACAGAGCCCGGAAAGAAGAAAGAGATAGCAATCCAATTTTTTCAAGATCTATATACACAGGATAAGGTGGAAGTAGAAGAAATAGACCAATATTTAAAAGAGGAGGAAATGCCTGTGATAACGGAAGAAGAAAAAAATATGTTAAATAGGGAGATTACTATGGAGGAACTACAGGAAACAATCAGGAAACAAACAAATAATAAAACCCCGGGAACAGATGGGTTACCAATAGAATTATATAAAGGACTAGGAGAATCACTAAATAGGATATTATTGGAGGTCTACAATGAGGCATTAAAAGGGGCAAAGATACCAGAATCTTGGAAGGAAGCATACATTTCATTAATTCCAAAAGAAGGGGCAGATACAACACAAATTAGAAATTATAGGCCGATATCTTTACTAAATACCGATTATAAAATTTTTATGAATTTAATGGCAAATAGATTAAAAAGAATATTAAATAATAGAATACACTCAGATCAGAATGGATTCTTGCCAACAAGACAAATTAAAAATAACCTAAGGATGGTGATTAATATAATAGAATACAATGAGGTGCATCCAGAGAAACAGGCAGCACTGATTTTTCTGAATGCACAAAAAGCATTTGATCAGGTCAGTTGGAGATTCATGACACAACAGATAAAAAATATAAAATTTGGGGAGAAATTTGAAAAGATAATAGCTACAATATACACAAAACAGAAGGCAAGAATACTAGTGAATGGGGAATTTTTTTGAAATAAGTAGAGGAGTATGACAAGGGTGCCCACTTTCACCTTTTCTCTTCATTTTAACCCTGGAGAATTTGCTTAGAAGAATTAGACTAAATAAAAATATAAAAGGACTTAAAGTAAAAGGGAAGAATACAAGGTCCAAGCTTTTGCTGATGACCTTGTATTCTTCATAGAGGATCCACTAGAAACACAATTAAAATTAACGGAGGAGATAGAGAAATTTGGCAGGGTGGCAGGGTTAAAAATTAATAAAGACAAGACCAAAATATTAACTAAAAATTTAACAATAAAACAAATAGAAGAGCTGGAACAACAATCAGAACTACAAGCAGTTAAGAAGATAAAATACCTAGGTATAAACTTGATAACTAGAAATGTAGCTATTAAAGATAATAATTATGGAGAGCTAGTACAACAAATCAAAAAAGACCTAGAGAGATTGGGGAAACTTAAATTATCACTGCTAGGAAGAATTGTGGCAATAAAGACAAATATACTCCCAAGGCTCCTCTACTTGTTTCAAACTATTCCGGTTAAATTAGAGAAAAACTTCTTTACAAATCTGAATAAAATAACTTCAAAATTTATATGGGATGGGAAAAACCCGAGGATAAATTTAAAAATATTACAGGATGATAGAACTAGAGGAGGCTTTGGCCTAAACAGCCTGGGAAAAATACTATAAAGCGGCGAGTTTGGGTTGGGTCAATTTGGATAATCAAAGAATATTGAAATTGGAAGGCCATGATTTATTAAAAGGGTGGCATGCCTATTTGTGGAATATTGAAAATAAAATATATAAACATTTCAAAAATCATATAATAAGAAACTCACTAATTGGCACTTGGTTGGAAATTAAAAATAAACATTACATGAAAGTCCCAGGCTGGATAGCCACATTAGAGGCAGCAATGCATCCCAATACATCAGCCACCCAAAAAATAATACGATATAAAGAATGTACATGGAAGACTAAAAACACGGCAGGAGCTCAGAGACCAGGGTATAGAAATGGACTGGTGGCTTTACCTATTAATACAAACCAGATATAAAAAAGATAATGAAGAAGGAGGAGTTGAAATAAAACCTAACCAGTTAGATAAATTATTAGAAACCAAAGAGGGAAAATTAACCTCAAAGATTTACAAATACCTATTAGAATTCGATCTGGCAGAAAACATAGTTAAAGGTCAAATGATAGCTTGGGCTAGGAATATTGGAAGAAACATACAATTGGAAGAGTGGGAAATGATATGGGAAAATAATTATAGAATAACAAAAGCAACAACATACAAAGAGAACCATTATAAGATGTGGTACAGATGGTACCTAGCCCCGGTGAGATTGGAAAAGATGTATGCAAATTTTAACCCAATATGCTGGAAATGTAAACAAATACAGGGAACCTTTTATCATCTCTGGTGGCTTTGCCCCAAAATTAAGAAATTTTGGATAAAAATTAGAACCTGGATAATAGAAATAACGGAAGAAGATATTGATTTAAAACCTGAAATTTTTCTGTTAGGTATACTCAAAAAAAGCAGTAGAAAGGAAATAAAGTACATTACGCTACATATAATCACGGCGGCTAGATTAACCCTAGCTCAATCCTGGAAATCAGAACAGTTGCCAACAGAGCAGCAAATAATCCAAAAGGTATTCATATGCGCAGAAATGGATAGATTAACTTTAAAATTAAACAATAAGGAAGACTCACAGTACTTTAAAATATGGGACAGATGGTATGAATGGGTTAATCAATGGAAAAAAAGGTAATGTCAAATATAGTAAGAAATCAAAGGTAATAAATATACACCGCCATTAAGACGGTTAAAACAAAGGTTAATGTATATATTTGCATACTTATATATTACAGACAGGTAATCCTGTTAGTTAGTTTTGTTTGTAAGTAGTTTTGAATGTATTTTTAGAGTTAAGAACTTTTTGTACAATTTTTATCTTTTTATATTGAATAAAGTTTGTTTTAAACCTGAAAAAAAAATTACTACTGGTTCTATGGATGTGGCTTGGTGGGCATGGCATGGCACGTGTGACAGGGGAAGGATACTGAAAATCCCCATTCCCTCCCCACCCCACTAACCTGCTCTGGGAAGGAATCAAACTCCCCCCTCTTCATTTCCCCAAAGAAAATATTACTCATAAGAAAAGGCTCCCAGAAAAGCAAAGAAAAATCAAGCTGCTAACAAGGAACCTGCCTGATACTTATTCCACATTCCTGCCAGCTGCATAAAGATAACTTTGTAAGAAGAAAACAGCTACCGGTGCTTAGAGATAATAGAAAGTGAAAGCCAGAAGTTCAGGTCCATTTACAAGTAGGCAGAAAACTCATTCAAGACAGGATATTTCACAATGAAAATCGCCCAAACCTTTTTAGAAACACAAAGCCCATGTTGCACAAACCCCAAAACTTCAAAAACATAGAACCATATTAGAATTCCTCCTCTTATCCAGTTTGTTGTTCAGCTGACCCAGAAATGAAATGCTGAATGTCACTTCGCTTCTACAAGCAAAAACCTCCTTCCAGAAGCTGCTTCTTGGCTTGTCAATTTAAAGCGATGGCATTTTTTTCCCCCTTCCTTCTTCTTTGCCAAGTGATCTCTTGGCTGAGAAGCAAGTCCTGATTTTTTCCTTCTGGCCGATCAGTTGGGAGGCTTCTTGGCTTCTCAATTTAAACCACGGTGTCTTGGGTTTTTTCCCCCTCTTCTTTGTCAAGTGAGCCCTGATTTTTTCCTTCTAGCCGATCAGCTGGGAATTGGGAGACAGCAAATAGATTGGGGGTGGGACCAGGCAAGGGGGGTATTTACCGTTTCTCTGAAGTACTCAAAATTTCCACTACCGGTTCACAAGAACGGGGGAGAACCGGTAGCAACCCACCACTGCATTACACCAAACTGACATAAACCCCTGATTCTGTAGATACAGAACCCCAGAAACATTTGGATAGTTTAAATATAGCACTATTCCATGTGCTATATTTCTATGGTATAACCCAGCATGTACTGTAAGTGAATTAGATCTTACACAGTACTCATATGAGATCAGCAATGGAAGTTACTGACTGCATGCTCCTTGAATGTTTAAATTATGGCAAAAGTACATTTACAGACTGAAAAATATTTAGGCACCTCTGATGATTCCTGCAGATGTTTGTTGTTTTAAAACTATGCATATATCAAAATGTTTTATCTAAAAATTCACTATAAGTTTAGTGTGCAACTGATAATCTCTTCTCTTTTTATATCACAGTGATTTATAATGCAGGGAGTGTAGTTTCATAGACTTTCATTTTCTAATGCTTAATGATGAAGGACTGTAACTGGTTTTCCTTATTAATTCTAAACGTACCAACTTAAGGGACCATTGACTTCAATGCACTAGAGAGATTCACAATTTGGACTACAAAAAATATTTGGAGACACTAAAGTCTGCAAGTATGAAAGGTCAGCAAAACACTGGCCAAGGTAGAGGGTGTAGGGAAATTGAAGGATTTGCTCTGATTTTCTGTCTTATATTTAGGCCTTATACTTCATTCTTCATCCACATTTCATCTCAAATTGGAGGAATTATATGTTTTTCAAAATTGTAATTGGAGGAGGTTCTGAAGCTATAAGAGATTGCTGTATTACAGGTCCCTTGCAGTGCAAGAAAGAAATGGTAGATAGCACATAGCTTTGCCCAGTGAAAAGAATGCATGGAAAAACACACACTCAAATTAGGAATATAACTTTTGTAGAAAAGAGATCCTGAGGTTGGTGCTGGGATAAAAAATGAAAGTAGAGTTCATTTAGGAACTAACATTATTTATTTATTTATTTTGTAGAGTATGAATAATTGAGTTATTTGATTATGTCTATAGTTAAAGCCCTGGTAATGTGTTTTTTTCCCATTTTAACAGGTAGTGGATCAAACTGCAGCCTATAAACTGATAGTTTTTTGAGAAGAAACTAGAATTCAGATAGGTGTCCTCTTAAATTACATTCCAAAGTACTGAACAGTACATTTACAATGAACCTTGTATACATTATGTCTGGACTGTTGCAAAAAAAGTGATTTTGTGTTCTTAAAAAAGTTTATGAATACCAAATTCCAAAAACTGGCTGAATGAAATTTATCAATTCTCAGCCTTTTGAACTTGTTCTTCATCAGCAAAGAGGCAAGATTGGACAATATACTTCTGTGAGGGCTATGTTAAATTTGTTGGGTTTTTTTATTTTAAAAAAATAAACTATAGTGATTTGTATCATCTACATATACTCCTATGACTTTAATATGTATTTTCCCCATTAACAGGTGTTAATGGGATATATGGAAGTTAGAGGAGTAAAGTGGACAATATATAAGAAATTAAGAGTCCTAATTTTTTTCTATTTTCTTATGTGTTCAGAACAACACTTAAGCGGGCATATGTTCTACTTTTCCCAAAATGTTCTAAAGAATACTTTCAGGCTATTTGTTATAGTGACATGAGATTCCATAGGCAATGGCTATGCCTTAAAATTTGATGTGTAGCATAGCAAAACCAGTTTTAACAAGGAGAAGAGGCCCAAAAGATCACTAAAAAAGAGAAAACTTCTTTGTGCAATGGTAACTATGTGACACTGGGCCTATTAAAGTACATGGGTTAACCCTAACTCTCTTTCAGAAGAAAGGAGGTGTTTCTTCAAAGCATTTTACCAATCTCGGGCCTAACAGGGTTTTGTTAAAATTTTCCCATGCAAGTATTAAGCCAGCCTCACCCTTTTTAACTTGAGATCTGAGGATATCTCAGCCTGTAATATAATGTCTTCAGGCTATAGTGTGTAGTCTATATTCTCAAGAGAGATGACTTGTCTGTTACAGTCACTTTTTTATTGCTCTTCACAAGGTGAAGTCTTCTAAAATATAACCAGCAATTTGCACTAGGCATGCATTTTTCTTTTGCAGCTGTGCCAATTATAACAATGCTTGTTAGAATTCTTACGGCAGCATGTTTGGCCACAGGCCCACACACCTGTTACCTGACATTCAATGCACTTTAAAGAAATTGTATTAAATGATTCTACTATTTGTAGAAAAATAGTCCTAATTTGTAAGTGTCCTTAGAGGCCAGTTTTTAAATTTTCACCACATTTATATTTGTGCTTTGCATCCTTCAGCAATATTTACATATATATTTAGTTATGTTAGGAGGAGAGTGTCACTATAAAATGAGTTATTTAAGTGTGAATGAATTAATTGCTTAAACATTGAACTATTCGTAATTCATCTAAAGCATAAAGCTTTTCTTTTATTTTATAAAAGAAAATATTAAAATTTAAAAATAAAGAATAATCTGGAAAGAAGTAAAGCTAACAACTAAATATAAGATTTGAAGATATATAAATCCAGCCAATCAATATTGTAAGGAAGCTAAGATACGCCAGTTGAAAACAGAAAGTAAAATATTAGCCATCATTATTACATTTGTGGAAATTACTTTCATGCCTTTTCCCAAAGGTGCTTTTTCAAAGGGCAAATAGACTTTGTTGCCCTTTGAAGCACTTTTGAAACAATCATGACTGGAGGATTGAGAATCTCCATGACTTTTCTAGTGGAGGGTCCTTCAGAGAATTAGCCTTAAAATCTTTCTGTATCTTCTGAATGTGTAATTCTATGATCCAGCCTGTGTATAATAGGAAACTGTTCCATGAAACTGATGGAAATAATTGATGTGCCATCCAGTATGGGCCATCCAGTATCCAGTCCATAAATTACTTATATCCAAACATATACTGTATCTCATGATGCTCAGAATCCTGCTGGATTGGAGCAGCATGTAGGTGCCAGTGTAGTTATATATTTATTTTATTTAGAAGCAGCCCAACTCCAAAATAACTCTGGGTGGATTGCTCTAATATTAGAAAACAATAAAAATAAAACAATTTAAAAATAAATCCCATGCATACAGACAACTCATCCTCAAATGAAAAGCATGATGGAGAACGTAACGAACAGGATTCCACAAACACCCTATCACAAGATCTGGAAGGACAACTATGTTTTTTAAGATAGAACATCACCTTCAGAACATCATTACATAGAGAGTTTCATGAATTTCTGTGAGGATATCATTCCAAAAAGAAAACAGTACCTTCCTGGATCCTATCCTGATATATGTGCATTGTGTGCTATTTTTTGCACTTCTCATATGAGTAGACCTGTGTCTCTTAACTTCTGGCTTGTTTTGGGAAGTTGTTTGGGATTCTAACATTATCTGACTCTCATCTAAATCTCAAGCACTAGAAAACAGCTGATTGTTTGCTGCTTTTTTTTCCAAACAAGATAAGAGTTTGGCCTTACAGGTAGGCCTTTACTTAAAACCAGTTGCTTAGTGATTGTTTGAAATCGTAGGTCGTAGGTAGCTCTGTGGAGGTTTGTCATAGCTTCAAAGTTCTAATAGCTGCTACTCTGCAGTCATGGGATCATATTTTAAGGACTTGGCAATCAGCCCACATTTATGGCTGTTTGCACTGTTCCATGGTCATGTGACCACAATTTATCACAATTTTTTTTGCCAAAAACTGTCATTTACTTCCACTTTTTGACAAAAAATGAGTACAGTGGGTGCAATGGGTTTACTTAACAACCATTGCATTCAGTTAATGACTGCAGTATTCACTTAACAAATCACTGCAAAAAAGGTCATAATATTGGACAAGGTCATATCATAGCCTTCTCTTTTTTTTCAAATATTTTTTTTTAATTTTTACTATATAAAGAAAGAGCAACGATTTCAATGTCTATACAAACAGTGTGTTGTCTGGTTACAGTTAGTTTGAGCAATAGTCGTGTCACAAGTAAATGCCTTATTCTCCATTATGTAAATAGTACATGAGTAGTGTATCAGGGGTTAACTTATTCTTCACTTCTTAATGTATTCATACTTTACCACTCCCATACTTAGCTCCACCCATTGTATATATAAGGAGCTGCATACGTCCATTCTGTGCTTCTATCTGTGAATATTCAGTGAATATAGAATGCCTTATGTAAATAAAGAGAGATATATTTGAATTTCTAATTCTCAAATTATTTATTGAGTCTGATCCTGAAAATATCGTAACAATCTGGTAGCAGAGGATGGTTGAATTGACTCAATAAAAACTTAAATATGTCTAAAAGAGATAGGCCCAACACCAGGGCATACAGCAAAGAAATGGAAGTGGATCAAGAAATAATCGATGAGTCCACGAATGCAATTTCGAGAGAATCTGAAGAATACACCACAGAAGACGAAGAAATAATAAATGAAGATGATGACCAAGAAGAAAATGAAATAGAAAACAACGAACTCAGGTCAGAGATACTAAAACTTTTAAAAAGTCAAAAGAGCGATGAAAGTCTCGTCGCGAACCTCCAAGATATACTAAAAAACAACGGAGCAGCGAGAGAGAAGCACATCGCTACTGAAAAATCAAAAGACTCAAAAATAGTGAGTGATATGCTTACAGATAAAAACGCAGCAAAGAAGAAAACCAACAATCCCGCGCAAAATTTCGAATGGCAGCCATCTTGGTTTCAACAGACCCCTAAGATGAGCGAAGCAGAGCCAATCAGAAAGCAGGATTCAAAATATCTGGCGCGAAAAGCCTTACTCGATACAAAAAATGAAAGAGAAAAAATATATACCTCAGAAGAATCAGAAACAGAGAACGAAGAAGATTCAATAGACATGCAAGTAAAGTCAGCAATGAAAACGCTTTTTGCAGCATTTGGACCGAAACTGAAGATTACTAAAAAATCAACAAAAAAACAAGCAAGCGAGCCAACGCCTCAAAATCTACCCGCTCCTATCCAGACAGCGAGAGCACCGACACCTGAACCCAGAGAGCCCTGCAGATACCACCCCACGCTGCAGACTAATCCGAGGACCAGCGCCTTCAGCGAAAGAAAACGAGCGCCCGCTATCACCAGGACTCCCAAGATCGAGCCGGAGACTGATTCATCGGAAGAAGAACAAAGCGAGGGAGCTGCAGCAACGAGAACCTCTCACAATGACTCCAGGAACGAAATGAGCAACGCGCATGCGCAAGACTATGCAGACAACTTAGGAAGACATGAGATGCGGAGAGAATCTTGCAAATTCGTTGCGAGCATCCCCACGCCGTTTTGCAACTTTCAACATTTGCAAGACCACGGATTACCCCCGGTTGTAAGTAATGGACCCAACAATGTTGGGAATTTACCCAATGACTTCCCAAAGCTGAGAATAGATGGCATTAATTTACAAGAATGGTATCAGCAGCTCCAGGTTGACTTTCTGAAAGAAAACTTACTATTTTTTATTACTAACCCCCCAAAAAGACCTTGGACTCTAAAGTTAGATTGCCTACACCATAGAGCATTTTTCTTATTAATTTCCAGTGTATCTCCTGCCATGTATCACAGTATTAAGCAAAATCTGACTGTCTCAGAAATTATTCAATACATGTTTAATTTGTTTCACAGTGAAAGTGTAGCCACTACCACAAGAATGTCTAAAGATTTCTTCTCTTCTAGGATAAAGCCAGGGGTTACCATAAGTGAACATTTAATATCTTTAAACAAAATTAGAGCAGAACTGTACTTAAGGGGGGAGGTGATTTCAGATCAAACGATGAAAAGTGTTATCATCAACTCACTTGACCCATCATGGGATAATTATATGTCACATTTAGACACAATCAATCTAGGATACTTATCCATAGAAAGTCTATCCAATAAGTTAATAGCTGAAGACAATTCAAGGAGGAGTCGTTGTAACAACCACATAGAACACAAACAATATAAAAAGGTAGCATTTCAAGAAAGATATCATGAAACATTTAGATGCCACAATTGTGGGTCCAAAGAACATAATAGGAGGGATTATCCTAAAATTCTAAGAGAAAGACATAGGTCAGAATATAGAAATAGGTACAACAACAGACAGTCTTCCATTGATAGACATAGGTATAGAAGTCCACCCAACTATAGAGAACATAGAGGGGGCAGAGATAATTCAAAGGATAGAAAATCTGGTTCACTGAATGGGCTAAACAAACATGACAACGTTAACATACAACAACCAGAGAACAATAATTGGCTTATTGATTCTGGAGCAACTAATCACACTACAAATAATAAAAATATATTATCTTCATTTGTAGAAGATAAATTTGTAATCAAAGTAGCTAATCAAGAAAAAGTTCAAGTAATAGGTAGAGGGAATGTAATCTTACCTGGCCTAGGAAAAATAGAGGGGGTATTACTAATACCTGAAATACCTCATAACATACTTAGTGCCATAAAACTAAGCAGAGATTCTGACATTAACATTGTGTTCTCAAAGGGAAAAGCAGCATTAGAGAAAAACAGAATAAATATAGGTACAGTAATAATCAAAGGAGGTCTACCCTATTTAATGACAAAGGAGAAATGGTTACACAACATTGATTCAAATATGGAAGATGACAATGAAATAGATAATGGAGACAATAGTAACAGTGACAATGAGGAACGTGAAGTAACTCATAATCACAAAGATACACACAATGAAAAAAAACCTAAAATAGGTAAACCAATTCACGATGAGTGTACTCATGTCTTACATAGGAAATTAGGACATGCCAGTTTTCCTGTAGTGCAAAAGATGACTGAACATGCAGAAGGTGTTAAAATAAAAAATTGTGAAAACTATTTGGAATGCTCAGTATGTAAATCTACAAAGCTCAAAACTAGTCCCAGACCTAGAAAGTCAACGAGATCAACCAACAAAATTTTTGATTTGGTACACATGGATCTAGTTGGTCCACTAACACCATCAATTACTTATAAAAAACGTTACTTTCTAACCATTGTGGATGATTATAGTCGTTATGGATTTGTTTACACATTAAAACATAAAGATGAAACCTTTCAGAAATTTAAAGAGTTTTACAAACGTATAGAAACACAACACAATATTAAAATAAAACAAATCATGACAGATAGGGGATGTGAATTCATGTCTAAGGAATTCTCCCAATGGCTAAAAGACAAAGGAATGTTACATTACACATCTAGCCCATTTTCTGCATTCCAGAACGGAGTGGTAGAGAGAAAGAACTCAACATTACAAACCATGATTAGATGCACATTAGAAGATGCTGGCTTAGGTAAACAATTCTGGTCAGAAGCCCTACAATATTCTAATTACACACAAAATAGAACTTGGTCCAGCATTGTAAATAAGACACCATATGAAGTAATGTATAATAGGAAAACAAAATTAGCACACATGCATATATTTGGAGTCACTGCAGACGTACACATACCTAAACAATTGAGGCGCAAAGGTGAGAACGTATCCAGAAGACTTAGATTCATGGGATACGAGACAGGTACAAAAGGATACAGATTTATCGATAATAATAATAAATTTATAGTTTCCAGAATGGCTGTGTTCCATGAACAGGCCAACTGGTCTAAAATACATCTTAATGAAATATTCCCAAACACCAACCCAGACACCAAACTCCAAGAAAAAAGGACTATAGAGGAACACAGTAACAACACGCATAAAAATAAAATCAAAACATGGACAAACAGTCAACACAAAATAAAGACAGATTCACTAACTAAAAAGGAAGCAAGGTATTTACATGACAATGATAGTAAACCAGAAAGAGCAATCAGAAGTAGCAGAAATCAAGTGCCAAACAAATACAAAGATTATGTAATGTATATGGATGGAGAATCATCAACACCTAACACATATGAGGAAGTGTTAAAACTTCCTCCTGAAGAAAAGAAAAAATGGGAATCAGCAATGAATAAAGAGATGGATAGTTTACGAGGGCTAAATGTATTCACACCTACAATTGCACCAAAGGACAAAACCATCATTGGCACTAGGTGGATATATAAAATTAAAAATTTAGAGGGAGGCAATACTCTATACAAAGCTAGATTAGTTGCACAAGGTTATGCACAGAAATATCCCGAGGATTATACAGACACATACTCCCCCACAGTAAGAACAGAGAGTGTCAAAACAGCTCTGGTTATAGCATCAGCAGTCAACCTCGATGTGTTCCAATACGACATACAGACTGCGTATTTACACGCAAAATTAGATAAAGAAATATATGTAAGAGCATCCCACAGTCAATACACAAACAAAAATGAGACTTGGTTATTAAATAAAAGTTTATACGGGTTGAAACAATCTGGTAAACAATGGTATGATTGTTTAGTAAAAGTACTCAAAACTATGAATTTCAATGCCACTACTGCTGATAATTGTTTCTTTGTCAAAAAAGAGGATGATTCCCTAGAATTTGTATTAATCTATGTGGATGACATTTTGTACATAGGTAAACATAAAGAGAAGAAAGAGGCATTTGTAACAAAACTGAATGAACATTTTTCATTGAAATCTTTGGGTAAAGTAAATAAGTATCTTGGTGTTCAAATCAGTAAAACCAGAAGGGGATTTAAGCTTTCTCAAAGAGACAAAATCATAGAGCTCTTGAATAAATGTAATTTAAGTAATGCCAAGCCCTGTGACACTCCCATGCAAACTGATTTTTTAAAGAATACAGAAGAATCACCCCCTGAATTCAAAGATAATACATTTTACAGGTCAGTCATAGGTTCACTTCTTTATATCTTCAATTGGACTAGACCTGATATTGCTTTGCCTCTCAACTTATTGTCCAGACATGTCAGCAAACCATCACTATACCATTGGGAAGCTGTCAAAAGGATATTAAGGTACTTGAAGAATAGTTTAGACTTCTGTTTATTGTTGGAACCTAATAATGTCAAGGAACCCATCCTCACATGTTACGCCGATGCGGATTGGGCTGGAGATACCTCATGTAGAAAAAGCACATCTGGTTATATATTCTTTCTTAACGGTTGTCCAGTTTATTGGTATACTGGCAAACAAGATTTAGTAGCCACCTCAACAACAGAGACAGAATATGTTTGTCTATCTAAGGCAGCAAATAACCTTGTATGGTTCAATGATTTACTTTCTGACATTTGGAAGAAACCCATTTTGCCTTTTATCATGCATGAAGATAACAAAGCTGCTATCGAAATATCTAGATCTGATGCTATTGGACAAAGGTCCAGACATATAGATATAAAATTTAAACATGTGAGACAGTTATCTCAGGATGGATTTATCAAAGCAGTTCATTGCGAAACATCAGAGCAAATAGCTGACATATTAACAAAGCCTTTGCCGTCTAAGCAACATAAATACTTGACTTCTAAGTTACATGTCTTATATTGTTCTGAATCCGAATGTAATTATTGTAATATATCGAATCGGCATTTAGAGGGGGATTTGTCACAAGTAAATGCCTTATTCTCCATTATGTAAATAGTACATGAGTAGTGTATCAGGGGTTAACTTATTCTTCACTTCTTAATGTATTCATACTTTACCACTCCCATACTTAGCTCCACCCATTGTATATATAAGGAGCTGCATACGTCCATTCTGTGCTTCTATCTGTGAATATTCAGTGAATATAGAATGCCTTATGTAAATAAAGAGAGATATATTTGAATTTCTAATTCTCAAATTATTTATTGAGTCTGATCCTGAAAATATCGTAACAAGTCGTTATCATCATCATAATGTTCATTAGTAGTGATCATATAATAACAGAGATCAAAAGTAGTGATCTTAATGACCAGCATGATTTATGACCATAATTCCAGCCTTCCTGAGTGAAATACGCACAAGGAGTTTACTGTTAACTGAGAAAGTTCAAGGCTTACAGCTGACATTTAACTAGGTTCAAGTCCAGTTCTACTCTGGAGCTCTCCAGATAATTTTTGAATGGCTGTTATCTTTTAGCTGATCAGACTCACAAGATAGTTTTGTGAAAATAAAATATGGAGGAAAAACCCATGTGTCTTCCTTTAAATTCATAAAGGAAAAAAAAGGTGCAAGTATAATAATTTATACATTTGGGGAAAAAATAATGAAATAGACATTAATAAGTTGCAGAGACCCTGGAAAAATAAATGTCAAGTTCAGGGAAACCAATGGAGGGTTGCCTTAAAAGTTTGAAATTAATTTCCCATGTTCTTAAAACAAGGTTAATTTTTTTAAAAAACAATTCTGTATATATTCAACACTTTCAAGAATGCTTAATAAGTATTGGTTGTAACTGCTTTGTTGCTGAAGATAAAAATCAGGAGCTGGAGCAGTAACTCTTTTGATTGGTGCTTTTCCTATGGCTTGTCCATAAAAGCCAACAAGACTGTTACGATTCTGCATCGCCCTGATTGTTGTATGAGTTCATATTTACTTTTTGGCTCTAACAATAGTATTTTGAATCTTTCAGGACCTCAAGAATAGTGAACCTATGGGACATATAGGTTGTCCAAAAAAGTTGTTTTTATGAGTTATAATTATGAATATTAATTTCAATGTTACTTATTATCTAACCTAATTCATATTTTCATTTGTTAGCTGTATAAATACTTCAGTTAATTAATTTGATATAATAATACAGGTAAATATATTATATTACTAATTAAGTTAAATAAAAAATATAAAAGTAAAAGAAATTTGGATAGTGGAGTGAAGGTCAGTTAAAGCTTCAAGCTACTGAGCTACTTACAATCCTATCTACTAAAAGAAATTGGAAAGCCCATCATGAGATACAATATTACTGAAGAGACAGTGAAGCAGTACGCCCTGGGAAAGGTTAAAAAAACAAACTCCTTGGCTGAAATGTAGTTGTCAAAAGTGTTTTGCTCCCAATTAGTAGAGAAACCAAAAGAACAGATCAGGTTACAAGACTCACTCTGAAAAATGGAAGGTCTGTTGTTGTTGTTGACTGTAGATGACCTTTGCATTCATCTACATCTCACATTTTTATATATTCAAGTAATTGTTAGGCTTTAGTCTAGCTTGAAATTTTTCAAATCTTAATGTGAAGATTTGTAAATTATTAAGCTACTACTGTTCTTTTTGTAGGGGAAAAATATACGCGATCAAGAACCCACCATGGATGGTTGATATCAGTGGTGGGTTCCAACCGATGTTACCACCAGTTCTCTTCGTGCACGTGCTTTGTGCGCGATCGCCACACGCCTGCTCGCTTCGCTCGCACGCGTGCCGAACTTGTGCTCCGAGCAAGCATGTTAGGTTTCTGCCCAGCTGAGGTGCAGCAATCCACTCTGACGCGTCTATCATCTGGGCTAAAAAACAAGAAATAAAGGTAGGAATAAAGCGGGAGCGGCTGGGAGGGCCCAGCTCCCAGTCAAAGAGAACTGGTTTGGTGGCGTTACATCATTACCACTACCGGCTCAGCCAAACCGGGCTGAACTGGGAGCAACCCAACTTGATATTCTACAAAACTCTGTCATGTTAACTATAATGGTTGAATAGTTTATATTGGTGCACAAAAGCAGCATAAGTTTCAGTTAATGGCTCAGTATTGACTACAATTAAATAATTACAACTGAATTGGTGCTATTTTTGGATTATGCTGCACAGTACTCAGTCTCAATCCATCCTGGTTCATATAGGAAGAAACATACTTCTGTGCAAGAAGAAGGCAACTCAAATACCTTTTACATAGAGGATTCAATTTTTCAAAGCTTATTCTTGTTTCCCTATTGTCTGCCTAAAAGTTTTAAATTTGTTAAATTTTGTAACTACAAAATTAACAGTAGTCCTTGACTTACAGTTCTTTTAATGACCATTCAAAGTTACAAGGGGACTGAAAAAAATAACCATTTTTAAGACTTACGACAGTTATAGCACCCCGATCATTATGTGACCAGAATTCAGATGCTTGGCAACTGACTCATATTTATGACAGTTTGCAGTGTCCCAGAGTTATGTGAACACATTTTGCGACCTTCTGACAAGCAAAGTAAATGGGGAAGCCAGATTCACTTAACAACTGTGAGTTAACAATTGCAATGATTCACTTAACAATTGTCTCACTTAGCAATGGAAATTTTGGGGCCAATTGTGATTTTACATTGAAGACTACCTGTACAGGCAATATAAAGAGGCAATTATGTTTACTAGAGAAATTTTTGAAGAGGTTATTGTTTTGTAATTGAAGTAAATATTGAAATCTCTGTGTAAAAATCATAATGTGTTTGTTAGCTAGCCTTCATCATATCAGCACATCATCATTGTCATTGGAACAAAGGGCAAAATCTTGAAGAATATTTCCTTTTCAAGAATTAAATTTTATACGGTGAAAATATAGTTCACTGGTTGAAGAGTTGGGTATTAATGGGTATAGAGAATCAGGAAGATGACTTCAATAAAGATATGCAGACTCTGTTGCCAAGACAACAAAATCTAAAGCCTAAAATGATTAGATAACATTTGGAAGCAGCTCAGAATGACACCTAAAACCAGAATTGCAAAATTCTGTTTTTTTATTTATTTACCAGATTTATCTAGCGACCCATCTGACAAACGTGTCTCTTTGTACCTGTTATTATAGCCAATCCCAATAAAAGTAATTTTAGCATTCCTTTGGAATCAATTTCACAGTCCAGTCAAGGAGGAGACCCTATACCAGTGTTGGCGAACCTTTTCGGCATCGAGTGCTGAAATGAGAGTGCGTGCACACCAGTGGTGGGCTGCCCCCAATTCAGACCAGTTCTATAGAACTGGTAGTAAAACCAGAGGGAAGCTCTGCCCACCGAGCCTGACATCATCAGAACGCTTCTGCGCATGTCCTATTGCGAACCGGTAGTAAGGGTAAGTAGAACCCACCCCGGCACACACATGCTGGAAACTGGAAGAGCAGCCGCCTGGTGCGCATGCACACATCGGGAAGATGATCTTCTGGTTTCCAGCATGCACATGTGAACCAACCAGCTGGTCTTCGTGCACACATGCATGCCAGAAACTGGAAGAGCAAGTGGCCAGTGCACATGCACATGCCAGAAACCAGAAGAGCAGCCGCACAGAGCACTAATATGCACCAGGCAGCTGCTCTTCCAATTTCCGGCACTCCTGTGCACATGAAGGCCAGCTGGCCGGCATACCGGAACCCAGAAGAGCAACAGGCAAGGCTCACGTGCCTGGGAAAATGACTCTGTATGCCACAGGTTCGCCATCACATCCCTATACCATTTCAGACAAGTGGCTGTCCAGTCTCTTCTTTAAAACTTCCCGTGATAAAGCACCCACAACTTCTGAAGGCAAGTTGTTCTACTAGTTAATTGTTCTCATTGTTAGGAAGTTTCTCCTTAATTCCAGGTTGTTTCTCTCCTTGATTAGTTTCCATCCATTGTTTCTTGTCCTGTCCTTTGGTACTTTTTCTCTTCTTTGTGGCAGCCCCTCAAATCCTGAGGGGATAGACAAAGGAGATTGGTGAAGCCAGTGTATATGATCTTAAATCCCTGACATCTTTAAATATTGGAATATGAACTTTATTGGGGCTACTGAGTAGGGCTAAGCATGTAGGTCTTAACCATCCTCTCCCAGAAACTCTGACTTTACCTCATGGTTCTGCCTCCTGCTCTGGGCTAACACCTTGATACTATCTTTCTTCCAAAGGGGCATAATTCCCAAAAGCCTTTTGCAAGCGTCAAGCCTTTTAAGGCACACAAATTTAGGAAACAAGAACTACTTGGATTTCTTGAAAGATCTTGATAACCAGGAGGACAACACAACAGAATCTTGAAAGCCAGCCAAAGCAATTCTCCAGCTCAATTTGTACCTACTGTAATTAAGATGGACTTAATCTTTTTCATATCTCTCTTACCCTAGACTCAGGGATTTTTGTTTGTTTGTTTGTTTGTTTGTTTGTTTGGCCTACTTCTTTCTGCAATGGTCATGTTCTCCCATCTATATTCCCATGTTCTGATAGACATTCTGTCATAGTAAAAGAGATGGATTTCCTATACCTTGCTGCATTTATAGTGAATAAAAAGGTAAAAATGATATAATGAAATAAGTGCTGTTGTGCCATCCTCTGGCCATACAGTGTTTAGACACGTGATTAGAAGTATCTTCATGTCACAAGAGATAAAGAAAAATCCTACTTAATTAAAAAAGAGAAATATAATAAATCACCTTTATGTTTAAAACGTTAAAAATATGAATATGCAGTATTGCAAAAGCTAGAATGTAAAACTTTCCAATTTATAACAGTAGTTGGTAAAACTAAAAAACTTTTTTAAAAAAACCACTCATGTGTTAACAATTCTCCTCATATTCTGATTTTGGCAAAATACTTTTCTGGATAGAGCTTTTACCTAAAGTATACACCTGTTTCTTAGATACAACCTGCATCCTGAAGCAAAATCTGCTATTTTTTCCCTTTTCTAGCTTTTAGCTACAACTCCAGTCATTTGTTTAAACTTTGGTGAGATGGTATATCATAACTTTTTCCTAGCTAAAGCACAGAAATGTCAGAGGTCTCGGTGTTCTCTCAGCTTGGTTATTTTCTTGCAGATATTTCATTACTCAAACTTTGTTCTCCTTTATTGGTACACAAACTTCTTTCTGTTTTCCAGAGTTCTGCCTCTGATTTTAAACAACAAACTTTCTTCCATTCAGAAAGGAAAGGAATTGGTGTATCTGCTTTTGGTTTGTGCAACAGAAGTTAGTTCTTCCACAATGCTTATTCAACTTGAAACATAGAAATATGGGAAGTTAGATGTCATCCTGGTGGATGCAGAGAGGATCATAACAATAGTCAATGCTACCAAATAGTTTTGGTAGCATTGGTTGACAACTTCCTACCATTTATCTTTTTTTAAAAATGTAATATTAAAATAAGAAGATTCTTCTATAATGAGATTGAAGTTTTATAACAGTCGCCTAAAGTGATAATACTCAAAATTTATTATGTTAAGCCAACTTTCAGTAAGTGCTCGAAAGGGTCACGGGTAGTCACTATGGTCATAGCTAGCATAGTTTAAAAGCTAACTAAATGAGATACATTTAGAAACAAGATAATTCTGCTTCCATTAATTTTCTAGCAATTTTGCACAGAGCTAAGATGGTGAGTGTAACAGTTTTAGTCAGTACATACTTTATTTTCTTGAATATGTAATTAGAAAGTGGCAGGAAATTTGCAAAGATAATTAAGCAGTGCCAAAATGGTTTTAGCTGAAGCAATTCCAGAGCACTGAAAGCAAAATGATGCTCTTTTCTAGCCATACAATTATAGAGATCGATCTGTCCACATGCCTGAAAACTCCATTGCAGAATTCTACCTCTTATTTTTTTTCCCGTATACATGTTAATATATCCAAAAATAACTGCGACATATTATCTTTTGTGGTTCAATTTTAAAACATCCACCCCAAAACAAGGGGTCCTTGAGGATACCCCAGTGGCAGTTTCCTGTTGAATGCTGATGTATCAAATTTTAGTTATGAATGATGGATCTCTCTCTCTCTGCAGAGCACTGTAAGTGTTGTGACTCCGACTCCCGAGCCTGTCCTCATGGAGGAAGAGGACTCAGAAGGTGAGGGGGAGGAACTGACAAGGCCTCCCTCTCCAGGACCCTCCTCTCTGGCAATGCCTCAGGTTCCATCCAAAGGCCAGGAGAAACAGCCTGGGATGGGCCAGGAGGAAGGCATTTCGGCGCACCCATTGATAGAGAGTGATAATGATGAATCTTGGCTTGATCCCAGGCAGCATCGGAGGGAGAAGCGTGTGCAGCAAAGGAAGAGGCGTGGGAGGGCCAGGGGTTGAGCTGAGTCACTGAGCCACACCCCACAAGGGATAAAAGGGGGCGTGATTGCTCGGCAGGCTTTTTGACGGACAAAAGTTTAAACTCTAAAGAGTCACATCATGAATCCTGCACTTCGGCTCAGATATATTTTGGACTAAACTCTTGTGGATAATTTGTCACTCTGGAAACAGACTGCAGATAAGGCCTCTCCTGCTTTTTGGGAGTACTAATTGGACTGGGCAGGCGTTTTACAGTTAGCTGCCAGAACTCTCGTCTGCCAGGAATTCTGGTCTGTTTATACAATAAATTATTGGCAGGCATGTTTGATATTGCATTTGTCTATATGAGGACAAATAGGGGGGACAGAACAGTAAATGTTTGCCATAAATTCTGTCTACGATCCTTTTCAGACATTCTAAGTGGATATAAAAGTATTGCTGCTGTGCACAATATTCAGAGGAGCACTTTTTGGAGCCAAATACATCTCCAAACCTACTTCCACTTCACTAGCAATCCTGACAGACATGTCTTCTGTGCATACACGGTTATGCTCAGGTAACATAGCAAGCCCTCAAAGCCATAGTTTCTGAATGAGTCAAGATGTGGATTCAGGCTAAAATAGATTTTGGTCAGTCTGCAAAACACTCCTTCTTGTGTTTCCTACAGTTGTAATGAATATATATGTAGAAAATTGGCATTGCCATTTTAAGTTCTATCATATACTGTAACTCTGGTTGCTTGTTGGATGGATATATGCCTCTATGTGGAAATGAATATAAATAGGTTGGGTAAAACTCTGTATATTGAAATAAAATAGAGGTCGTGGTAGAGCTTCTGTTGTGATAGTTCTCCTCATCTGTTTTACACACATTTACAATATTTTATCTAGAACTTAAATGCTACTCTTAAACTATGTGCAGCATAGTTACATCTAAAATGAAGTTCTACTATAAGAATAATTTAAAAGAAAAATAGATATAATGTTCTCTAATTTATGGGTGGCGCCAAACTCAGATTTATTTCCCATTTGCTGGTTTTACAGAAGTATTTACTTGGGAAGTTTCCAACTTCTATATTTTGTAAACTTTGTAAATTTGTAAATTCTCAAAGTATAAAAGAAATAATGTTTTGTATTTTTTTATACGGTAACAAATGTAACACTTTTAGCTAGGTAGTTTCTAAAAATACCTGATTCTCAACTTCTATTGACAATTAGGGGGGGTGTTGAAAGGGGGTAGGCAGGGCCGGATTTTCCTATAGGCTAACTAGGCTTCAGCCTAGGGCCTCAAGATCAAGAGGGGCCTACACAGTGGTGGGATTTGGGGGTTCTAGGGGGTTCGGCCGAACCCTTTGTTAAATTGCTGGCTCGCCCGCCCCTCACCTCCCACCCGTGCGGCGCCAGCCTACCGTAGCCAGGGGTGGGCAATTGTGACTCTTTTACAACCTGTGGACTTCAACTTCCAGAATTCCTGAGACAGCTTGGCTGTCTCAGGAATTCTGGGAGTTGAAGGCCACAGGTTGTAAAAGAGCCACAATTCCCCACCCCTTCCCTAGCCTGAGTTCCGCTGCCTGGGATCCACGTGAGCTGCCACGTGGTTCCCCACCGGCTCCGGATGCAAGAGAGCAGGATGGAGAAAGCAGCTTCCCCACCTTCACTCACCCTCACTCTCTGCTCTGTTGGATCGCCGGCCGTTCGCTTACCCCGCCCACTCCCCATCTATTGCTGCCTCCGATGGCTAGAGGAAAAAAAAACTTCAAATTCTTGCCGCGGGGCTTCAAAGGGCCACCCTAGAGCCAGTGGTGCAGCCGAACCCTTTGTTAAATTGCTGGCTTGCCCTGGCCCTCCGCACCACTATTTATTGCCAATAAATAGTGGTGGGCGAGGGGCAGGTGAGCCAGCAATTTAACAAAGGGTTTGGTGTTTTTTTTTGTAATTTTATTGGCCCACGGAGCTTCAGCATAGGCTAATTGGCCTCCCAGCTCTCAGCTGATTTGTCTCAGCTGTTTTGCTCAGGGCTCTTCTGCTTCCTTGCAAAGAGTGCTGATTTTTTTTCCCCTAGCTATGCTGAGAAACGAAACTGAAACTGCTTTGCTGTTGCTGCAAGGTTGGAAAATTAGGCAGGCAGAATTCTTTTCTTTTTCCTCACCAAAAAAGGTAGGTGCAAACAATGGGAAATTTAGGGAAAAAGAGGAGAGTTCAGGATTTTAAAACAGAAAAGAAAAAAAGCTCTATTTAACTAGAGAATTGTAATAAGTGAGATACTATTAATTGTATATTTCTGAAAGCAGAAATGGTTAAGTTGTGGTTTGGAGGAATATATGGGGGAAATTATTTGGTTTATTATTATTGGTAAATATAATTAATGGATTTGTAAGAAATTGGATTGCATGGAAATAATTGGAATATTCATGTTCATATTGATTAATATACAAAAAAGGTAGTTATATAACTAATTGATTTATATTAAAATGTTGAATTTATATTAAACAACTAATATTACATAATTAACCAATGTGAGGATGGATATAAAAATAGATGACAATGGGAAGGGATATAATATAGAATAGAAGGGAAAAATTGAATTTGATTAAGATTAGAGATGAGGATGAAGGGTAATATTGGTTTTTTAAAAAAATAGATGAGGAATAAATATGGCAAAAAGGAAATATAGAAATTGTAAATTTAATTGAAATGACTAAACACTGTTTAAATTTGTGACCCGGCCAAATACTCTGTTCAAAGAAAATACATTGTATGTTTGTATGTGTGTTTCTAATTATTGTTATTTATTCATATTTGTTCTCTTTTATTCTTTAAAGTTTAACAATTCATTCTTTATTTTAATATCTTTATATTTGTTTGGGGTTGGCTTTCTTCCCTTTCATCTTTTTTATTGTACAGCAATCTTTCTCCTCAAACCTACCACCTCTCTCTTTTCTTTCCTTCTTACTTTCTCTTCCCCCCTCTTCTTCTCCTCCCTACTTCCTCTTCCTTTCTCCTTCTCCTCCTCTCTTCCTCCCTCTCTTACCCTCACTCCTACTCTAATTTCCCTTCCCTTCCTTCATCCCTCTCTATTGCTGTATCCTTTTACGCATATGGACTACTCAGAGGGCTGAAAAAGTTATTTCTGACTGGTCCTCGCACTTTTGGCCAGTCCTCGAACTTACGACTGTCCTCACATTTTACGTTTTTGCCCTATCTTGTCACCATGGTGAAGAGAAGCAGTTGTGAAATGAGTGACATGGTTGATAAGAAAGCTGCATGGGCATAAATGTGAGGATGGTCATAAGTGTGAGGACCGGTCAAAAGTACGAGGCCCAGTCAGAAATGACTTTTTTCAGCCCTCTGGGTAGTCCTTTTGTGCATATGGACTACTCAGAGGGCTGAAAAAGTTATTTTTGACTGGTCCTCGCACTTTTGACCAGTCCTCGAACTTACGACTGTCCTCACATTTTACGTTTTTGCCCTATCTTGTCACCATGGTGAAGAGAAGCAGTTGTGAAATGAGTGACATGGTTGTTAAGAAAGCTGCACGGGCATAAATGTGAGGATGGTCATAAGTGTGAGGACCAGTCAAAAGTGCGAGGCCCAGTCAGAAATGACTTTTTTCAGTCCTCTGAAAAAAGTCTATGCACATAGCCACGCCCACTCGGTCACATGACGAGCTACCCACGCCCACACAGTCATGTGACCAGCTAGCCACGCCCACCCAGTCACATGATTGCCAAGCCACACCCTCAACTAAGCCACGCCCACAGAACCTGTTGTTAAAAAAATTGAATCCCACCACTGGTGAAAGGGCCTCATAAGTGGAATAGCCTAGGGCCTCTTTTCATCTAAATCCAGCCCTGGGGGTAGGTTATCCTGTAATAACTAGACGGCTGCTGAAAAACACATGTTAGCAATTTATATGGCGCAAAAAGCAATTAAAATGAATACTAAAAATGTCACTGACAAGTGAGACAGATTATATGTACCTATTGTTCTTCCATTCAATCATGTCTGATTTTTGGAAGCTGCCTGAACTAGTCTCTGCAGTCTTCCTGACAAGATTTTTCAGAAATGGTTTGCCATTGCCTCCTTCCTATAGTGAGAGAAAGTGCCTGGCCCAAGGTTACCCAGTTGACTTTATGCCCAAGGCAGGATTAGAACTCACAATCTCCCAGTTTCTAGACGTCTATCATAACCTCTCAAAACACACTATAAAAAACTCAAGTGACTGACCTCAAATGCCCTGAACAAATATAGTGTTTGTTGTAAAGAAATGTTTAATATATTACAATTGTTAATTGACAAGGTAATTAAAAACTGTCTCACATTAGCCTTAATCTGCCTAACCTGCTGGTCTTCCCCTCTCTTTTTGTCATCTCCACCTTACCCAATTTAGATCCTACATCAATTTAGCCATTCTGTGCAACTGATGAACTAAGCTGCTGTTCGCAAAAGCTTGTGCCTTTAAATAAAATTTGTTAGTTGGAAAAGATCCTATCAGATGCCTTCTTATTTCTTACTAACAATTTCAAATGAGTTTTAGATTTATGATGCAATGAGCAGTATGAATCTACACTGTACAACAATTTTTTTTCAAAAGTTTTGCTTCTTGAAAAGCCTTTGGTGATTATGATAGACCCCTTCAAACAGAATACAAATATAATTTCAGAATGACTGTATCTCATAGGAACCTTAAGAAATATGGCATTAACTTTTAATTGCTATAATGTATTTAATCACATAATATTTCCAACATGCTGCATGAGTTCAACAAGACTAAAAGTGATTTTCTGATTATTTTTATTGGTACTCAATGTCCAATGAATCTTGCTGCAGTATCCAATAATAGTCAGCCAGAATTGATGGATTTCAGTTGCCCTGATATTGTTTTTCTACTGTGTTAATGTTCTGGTGAAACATTTCACCATGCATCTAGATTTTCAGGAAGAAAGTCCAAGTATGAATGCAAAAGGAATCTTCAGTGACATGTTGCATTTTATGGTCTTGTATGCTGTAGGATTTTTGTCAACCAGCTGAATGTAGTTTGGTGCTCTGTACAGTGGTACTTTAGTAATCAATGTTAATTGAGACCTCTGGGAGGTGCAATGAGTATCAAAAACAATGAATACCAAACAATTTTTTTCCCATAAGGAATAATGCAGTGAGTCATAAGGTAGCTGACACCTACAATTTGTAGCTTGTGCATTGAATATACCAAACAAAGGATCAGAACTGGAACAAAATTTTCATGTCAAAATGTTTTGAGTACCAAATTCGATGAGTTTCAAAACAGTTAAATAGTAAGATACCACTGTAGTTGCCAAGAAAATTCTCAATTACATCCTTGAATACTTTCCAGGCAATTTTCTCTGGACCCACTAACAGATCTATGAATCACTTGTCATTGATGACATATCTGATCAGTGGACCAACAAAAATGTTTTCCTTAATTTTGGCATCAGTGATTCTTGGGAACAACTGTTTCAGATTACAAAATCATTCACCTTCCTTGTTCATCATTTTTACAAAATTTTCTATCAATCCAAGTTTAATGTGAAGTAGAGACAAAAATATCTGTCAGGTCAACAAGTGGTTCATGTGCCATGTTTTTCTCTCTTGGAACCAAATTCTTTCAGACTGGCCATTTCTTTTTAATGTAATGCAATTGTCTTGCATGGCTGTTCCATTCGCATAGATAACACCAGCACTTTGTATACCTGAGCTTCATTTGAAGCAGAAGAGCCACTACTTTTAGATCTTTATAGATATTGCAGTTGTACTTGGCATACTGGATGCGTTTCAACAACAGTTCCATGTTTTCATTTGTTTCTTTCATGTGTGCAGCATAGCCAAGAGATACTGAAGGGTGTACATTGTCTTTGGGTAAAAACAGAAGATGTCTATAAAATGGTACATGATAGGTTAAATTATAGATTATTTCAGTGATTATCAGTCAAAAGTCTATAAGATACACTCAAAAGTGTTCAGGAAACAAAATCTTTATTTTGTTTTAATAAATCAGAAACAAGGTTATTGTGTTTGACAAAGAAAATGTTGTGAACAATGGCAAATTATACACAAATGACAAATAAAAAATTGAGGAAATAGATATGGAAATATTGGTTACTTGTGTGGGGGAAGGAAATTGAGAAATATAAATGCTGGTAAAAAGATATTGTGCAGTATGTGGTCTATTGAGAGGAACAAATGTTTCTCAAAACAAATTTAAAAATTGTTGTGTATAAGAGTATGCTTTTGTTTACTTTGTTATATGGAAGTGAGAATTAGATATATCAGAAAAAAACATTACAGTAAGTTGGATACAGTAGGAATAGAATACAAAGAAGTCTGGTAAAAGAGAAAAAGATAAGGTCAAGGATAAACGTGTGTGGAATTTTTGTGGATTTAATACAATAAAGAGAGGTCACTGCAATATAAGCACTTTGAGTTACTTTGGTGTATATAAAGTGAATCAGGATCTAAACTGAACAGTGCCTAGTGGTGAAGATGCTCACCTCCCATTTGAAAGGTTGAGAGTTCAATCCTAGGTGGTGGCAGATCTCTTCTAGGATGAAAAAGAAGAAATATCTGCTGTGAACTCCATGTAGCATCAGGAAAGGCATCTGACCAGTATATGCTTAGTTCCATCCAGTCTCCCAGACTCTACCCTGAATTAAGGAATTACAAAGTCATAAAAAGGGAATTTAAATGATTTAAACAACTATATGAAGGGAGAATGAATAGGTGAAGAGTAAAGGGAAAACCAAGAAAATGGTGAATGAAGTTCATAAGATATTATATTAAATGTATAATATTGGAGTTTCATCGCATGCAATTTATTAATACTGGATAATTGACACACTAAAAATGAAGTTTATGATATAGGGTTATAATCTACAACTGGTCTATAACCATTTCTCATGAGAATATATAATTCTGTTCCCAATTAATAATAATAAAATGTATTCAATATACAAAAGCATTGTATATTCAAAATTGTTAGTTTTGAATGTGATAAACACATATTTAAGGCATTTCGATGTGTTGAGGTGAATTCTGAATTCAGTGGGGAGTTCCCATTTATAAGTTTCTTATTTCATATAAGAAACAAATATTCACTGAATGAATTAAGAGATCTTAGGTCTATTTTTCTTAGTTTACTGTCCAGTTAAGCGAACTTTATCCAAAATTATTCAAAATTTGTATTCTGTAAGGCTTAGAAAAGATATGTGCAACAAAGTAGATCATTTCTAGGAACTTAAGTGTCTTTTGAATAGTCCGGGTAAAATGATGTCTATCAAGTCATGCAAAGAAATGGCTGAATATCTAAATGCTTGGATTAAAATTATTTCACATAAAGAAATGGACATATCCTTAATGGACCTCTCAGGAGGGTGAAAAGTTGATAAGGTTCCTTTAAAACAGTGGGCCCCCAACCTTTTGAGCACCAGGGACCGGTTCCATGGAGAGAGGTTTTCCATGGACTGGAGAGGGTGTGGTTTTGTGTGCTGCCTGAATCTCATGGATGGGGCTTCGCTTGTTTATGCGGACCGGTTTCTGGCATGCTGCAGACCAATGCCGGTCTGCAGACCAGGGATTGGGGACCCCTACTTTAAAAACTCTGAAACAATTCACATTTTTTTACTTATAAAAGCAAAATGTAGCAAAATAAAATAAAAAACAGCCTTTCATAAACTTGTATTGATACAACTAAAAGTAAATTGGATGATTTTTTTCGAGTTCTGTATTTTCTTTTATTACTGTGTGATTGTAAAACTATGTAAAAATTAATGGTGTCAGCAGCATAATTGTATTCAGAGTATGTTTATAAACATGGAAAAGGCAAAATTGAACTTTCTTCAGTAGGTCATTCAGGATACATGAAATACAAAACACTTCACTTATACTAGAACTGGTACCTCAATCAACATACCATTGGCAAATGCAAATTATATGAGCATTGCAAACAAAGCGATCAGATTTCCTTAAACACTCTGTGTTGATTTTGTGATTTTAATTAAACTCTACCAGGTAAGCAAGCAGCACCTGGGAGCACATAATTCACATTCCTTGGGTGAAGCTGTCCACATACAGAAACAAAAATTCTCTTATAGCTAATATTTTAATTCCTAGTTGCACAGGATAATAAATCCTAACACTCATAATTATTAGGTATTCTTTTTAATGGGAAATTATTGTTTTTCCATTAAAAAGATATTTTTAAAAAACTAAAATCACATGGTGCAGGAGGTTTTTAAGAAGAGATTGGACAACTATTTTTACAGAATGGTATAAAGTGTCCTGCTTGAGCAGCGGCTCCAAGGGTGTTTCTGACTCTTTTATTCTGTACATTCTTCTTGACAGTGCCAAAAATGGAATTTGTATTGTCTTTCCTTGCATTCATCAATAGGAAAAAAAAATAACATACAATGCTAATCCAATTATATGCTTTCATTAACCTAAAATAGTCAACTATTTTGTTCTTGAAGTTGCAATGATTCCTGGGTTGGGCCATGGATAGGTACATGTGCATACACATCATGCATAGCCTACCCTTCAAAAATTTTGAGCAAGATCTCTGGAAAGAGGAAATAATAAGGTTTGTTTTTGCTTCAGAATTGTTTGCCTTCTATTGTAGGAAGGTACTGATCTTGAACAGGGTCTGTAGGATGGTACAAAATCACTTCTTCCAATCCCAATTTAGCAGGCTGATGAGCAACTCATCAGGCTGTATGATTGCACATGTCCTATGTATGCCCATTATTCTTCTGGTAGCTTCTTCAGTTTTTATAGTTATGTAAGGTATAAAATATTTAATCTAGCAAGGAAGAGAGAATTACCGTATTTTCCGGCGTATAAAACGACTTTTTAACACATGAAAATCTTCTCAAAAGTCGGGGGTCGTCTTATCCGCCGGGTGTCATTCTCCTGTAACCAGGCAGACCAGCCCGAAAGGCTCTGACGAGCCTTAAATGGCTCTGGCGATCCAAGCTCTGACGATCTGCTAATCAGGCAACTCAGCTGGGATCACCAGAGCCATGGAGAAGGGAAAAACTTTTTCCCCTCCAGCTTGCTTACTTTAGCTCAGTGGTTGGGGGTCAAACAACCCTTTCACAGGGGTTTTGCAGGTGGTGCAATACAGAAAAACGAGTGCAGCCCTCGCCATCCGGAATGAATGGTGCTGTTGTGGCGGTGGGGGAGGGAGCGGCAGAAGCAGGAAGAAGCGGCATTTGCGATGGCTGGAAGCTGTGGGAGTGAAGCACTACTTTCATTTGTACGGCAACAGCATTCCGCCTTGGTATATTTGTGCCAGCCAGTGGCACAAGGCAGCCCTCCTCTCCTGCTGCCTGGGACTCAGAGTGGTAAATGGCGTCTGATCTGGAGAGCAGCTGGATTTTGCTTTCTAATCCGGATGCCAGATCGGCCCCCTGCAAACTCTCGTCTCTCGAGGAGCGCTCCCTGAAGCGGGGCTGGAAACTTTGGTTGGGCTGCTTGATAGAGGAGAGCTTGCAGGGGGGGCAATCTGGTGTCTGCAATGGAGAGCAAAATCCGGCTTTTTCTCTCCGCTGTAAGAGCGGCATCAGGATTCCGCCTTGGTATATTTGCAGCACAAGGCAGCTCTCATCTCCTGATGCTTGGGACTCGGAGCGGTAAATGGTGACTGGTCCGGGGAGCAGTCAGATTTTGCTCTCCATTGCGGATGCCAGATCAGCCCCCTGCAAGCTCTCGTCTCTCAAGGAGCCCGACCAAAGTTTCCAGTGCCACTTCAGGGAGCGCTCCTTGAAAGATGAGATCTTGCAGGGGGCTGATTTGGCGTCCGCAATGGAGAGCAAAATCCGACTGCTCCCCGGACCAGTCACCATTTACCGCTCCGAGTCCCAAGCATCAGGAGAGCAAAATCCGACTGCTCCCCGGACCAGTCATCACCTATCCCATAGGGAAAACACAACAAGATTAGTCTCATCAGCCCCTCCCCGGCTGTGCACCCCCCCCTCCCGGCTTTCCCGGGTGGTCTGCATGGAATTTTGCTATAAGGCGATCAGCTTGGATGTTTGTGCTCTTCACCCAAGAAGCCTCTGACAATGGGTAACCCTTCCATTTAATTAAGTACTGGAGGCGCCCCCTGTGCCATCTTGAATCAAGAATCCGCTGCACCTCGTAGTGCATTTGGCCCCCAACAACCAGGGGCCCAGGGTGTTCACGTGGAGTTGGCCTCAAAGTAGACCCCACTACAGGTTTTAGAAGGCTACTGTGAAAAACGGGGTGATTGGGCCCCATTTGTCGAGCCATGAGAGTCCCAATATGACTGGTTCTGTCATCTTGGGGGCTATTATGAAGCGGATCATCTCCCAGTGATCTGCGAGTTCTAGTCTCACGGGTTCAGTCAAGTGTGTGGCGTACGTTCCTCCCACTAGGGACCCATCAACTTGCTCGAAGCAAATTGGTTGTTTGAGCTGTTTAGCTCAGATTCCCAATTTTAGAACTGTGGGTAGGTTGATTAGGCACCGTGTGCTACCCGAGTCTATTAGGGCTTGGAAAGTCTCTTGGGCCCCTGTTTTGGGGGCTGTTAGGCGTATGGGGAAAAGAAAAGGATGGACGGGTCCACTCACCATCGGGTCATCCTCACCTTCGTCTTCCATGTCATAGGGTTCGGGGGACTGATCTCCCTCCACTGGGATTCCTCTGGTTTCGGTCAGATGAGGAAAAACTCAGGGATTTGGGGAGCTTCCCGCGGTACGTGGGTGACGCGCTTGGGCCCTCGTTCCGGTCATGCTTTGGGCGGTGGAGCTGGTCCTGGTCTAGGCGTTCCACATCTTGCTACTATGTGGCCGCTTCCTCCACATCTGTAGCATTTCAGTGGGCTCCGTGGGGCAGTTGGTCTGTAGGAGGGCTGTGATGTTGGGGTTTCTTGTCTGTTGAGTGGCCCCTGGTCTGGTCGGCCTCTCTCCTTTTCCTCTGGTGGTTTTGACGTGTCACTCGCCCGCAGCCCTCTGTCGACTTTTATCGCTACCCGGAACCATTCAGCGAGTCGGTTTGGGATGTCACGATAGGCAGTCACTTGGAAAATTCTTTTATCTAGGCTTGTTCTAAAAAAATACACCAGCAATCACTCTGGTAGGGGAGGCAGTGTCCCAATGACTCTCCTGAATTCACGGATATGCTCTCTGATAGGCTTCCCCCTCTGCATTAGGTTTCTGAGCTCGTCTTCCACATAGGGGTCCTCCTCCTCCTCCTCATAACGGGCTCTCAATAGTTGCAAGAACCCATCCGCATTTTGTAGCTGGGGGGCCCTGTATTTGTAGAGTGATGCTGACCACCTCTTTGCTTCTCCCTCCAGCCCTTCCGAGATAGCATTCACTAGGGCTCTGGGGAAAGGGTAGAGGTGTCCGAACCGCTCTATGTATATCTCAGCTGAATCGAGGAATTGGGCGAGGTTGTCTGGGTCACCATCGAACTTCCCTCTGAACTGGGGTGGTTCCTCCCTCTCTGCCCTCTCCTTTCTGTGCTGAGCTCTGGAGGGCCAGTCTTGGTGTTGGTAATCCTCTGCCTCGTCTCTCATCCTGGGGTGGGGAGGTGCTGCCTTGTCTGGGCTTCGCTGCCATTCCCATCCCCAGCTCGCCCTTCCCAATTCACTTAGGGGTTTTTCTTTATCTTTTACCTTTGTATTTTCCAAGTTGGCTGGAATCACAACCGCTTCTGCTCCTCCCGTTTCTTGAAGCAGGCTTTCCTCCGAGAGCTTGGCTTCAGCCATAGTCCGTCCGACCAGATGTCTGGGAGGGAACGGGATGATTTAAACTCAGCCAGCCTGGATTTGGAGGAGAGTTTGGCTGTCTGTCAGGTTTCGGTGCTATCTTAAATAAGTTTCATTTTCAAGCGCAATCTCTCTAGTGAATCATTTTTATTTAAGAACATAAAAAGCCGACATTCCTGATTTCATTTTTGCAGCCAAACTGGCCCCTCCTTCCAACCCCCTCCTCTTCCGCTCTCCAACCCCAATGTCCCATTGGCCATCATGCAGATCCATCTCTACCTCCCGGCACGTTCTTTTCACAGGAATGTAGCCCCCACCCTCGTCTCCCAGGAAACACTATCTGTACATACAAAACTAGGTAAAAGTTCATCTTGTTATGTCAGCGCTGGAAGAGAGCCTAATTTGGAACGCTGACAGGGGGACAGAGAGAAAGAGAGAATGAGACAGAGTGGGGGAGAGAGAAAGAGGGGGAGAGAGAAAGAGAGAAAGAGAGTGAGAGAAAGAGAGAGAAAGAGAGTGGGAGAAAGAGAGAGAGAAAGAGGGGGAGAAAGAGAATAAGAGAGTGGGGGAGAGAGAGAAAGAGAATGAGAAAGAGGGGGAGAAAGAGAATGAGAGAGAGGGGGGAGAGAAAGAGAAAGAGTGGGGGAAAGAAAGAATGAGAAAGAGAGGGGGAGAGAGAAAGAGAATGAGAGAGTGGGGGAAAGAGGGGGGAGAGAGAAAGAGAGAATGAGAAAGAGTGGGAGAGAAAGAAAGAGAGGGAGAGAGAGAGAGCAAGCGAAAATGAGAGAGAGAGAAAGAGAGAATGAGAGAGAAAGAGTGGGAGACAGAGAGAGAGAGACAGAGAGGAGGGAGAGTGCCTGAAGGACCCCATCCCATACTGGGAGTCCAGGTGCTTCAGCAAGCGGCGCACTGGATTCATATTAGTGGTCCGCAAAATTTAAAATTATGAAGTTGGTGGTCCCTGAGGTCCAAAAGGTTGGGGACCCCTGGCCTAAGACCATCGGAAAACACATATTTTTGATGGTTTTAGGAATAACTTTATCGTTGGGGGTCACCACAACATGAGGAACTGTATTAAAGGGTCGCGGCATTAGGAAGGTTGAGAACCACTGCCTTAGCTGCTTGCCTTGCCTTCACTTGCCTTGTTCACTTGCCTGAATCCATTCCATCTGCAAGCAACTCCCTGCCTGCAATCAAGCAGGCAGGGAGTTGTGGACTTCAACTCCCAGAATTCCTCAGCCAGCAAAACAAAGCTGGCTGAGGAATTCTGGGAGTTGAAGTCTACAAGTCTTAAAGTTGCCAAGGTTGGAGACCCCTGTTCTATTGGGTAAGTTTTTTTCCCCTTTGGGATCTTTTAAAAAAATAGTTAATTGGGGTTTATTTTAGTTGTTCTTTTTTTAGACCTAGCCATTTAAAGTTTAGGAAGTTTTAAATTTAGCTTTCATATAAAAATAAAAATAAAATAAAATAAAATAAAATAATATTTGTGCAGCTTTCTGAGATTTAGTGTGTTTCTGTAGTGTTTCACTCTAACTACACAAACACACAAAATCTCACAAAGCTGTATGTGGAATTTTGTGTGTGTAAAGTGTGAAAGTTGTTTTTTTGGGCTTTTTGTGGCTGTGTGAGGTTCCTGCTTGTTGCAGGGGCCATTTTGGGTCTAGCACAGCTGCTTTTACATTGTGGATGAACCAGTTGTGTTATGTTGTGTTGTGTGTGTGTAAAGTGTGAAAGTTGTTTTTTTGGGCTTTTTGTGGCTGTGTGAGGTTCCTGCTTGTTTCAGGGGCCATTTTGGCTAGCACAGCTGCTTTTACATTGTGGGTGAGCCAGTTGATGTTTTTTTAATTTTTATTTGGTGTGCGTTGGAAGAGGGGTAGTCTTATACGGCGAGTATAGCCCAAACCCTATATTTTAACAGGAAAATTCGGGGGTCGTCTTATACGCCCAGTCGTCTTATACGCCGTAAAATACAGTATACATTTTTCAGACAACAAAATATTATGAGCTTTCATTTTTTCATTCTTCTGAATGAAGAAAGTTCATGTGTTCATGTATGTTTCTCTGTGTGTGTGTGTGTGTGTGTGTGTGTGTGTGAGAGAGAGAGAGAGAGAGAGAGAAAGAGAAAAAGAGAGAGAGAGAGAGAGGGAGGGAGGGAGGGAGGGAGGGAGGGAGGGAGAAAGGAGAGAAGAACTTTGAACTTGTGTTTCTAGTTGAATTATTTCTTAAATTCTGTCTTTCAGGTCTCCCTATAACTAAACATTTTATTAATTCAATGCTATAAAGTATCACACTATTTATTATTATGTGTGTGATTCTAAAACTGATAACTGATTCTTTGAGATTGTCTGAATAAGCCCCTTCAGTTTTCTTTCTTTTCTTTTTTCAGAAATGGTTTGTCATTGTCTCCTTCCTAAAGCTGAGAAAAAGGCTGGTTCAAGGTCACAACTGGCTTTGTGTCCAAGGCAGAACTACAACTAGCAGTCTCCTGATTTCTAGCCTGATACCTTAATCACTATACTAAACTGGCTGTCTGCGTCACCTGGTCAAACTGGGTCAAGATGCATAATTAGATACTAGGTACCTAAACCCAAATGGATGGGTGACCTCACTCAGGAGGGGCCCCATATAAGTTTTAAACAGTAAGGTAAAAAGTGATACGCCTGGAAACACACCATAGATCAGGAGCATTTGGCTCAATCTCTACCCCCATCAATATTAGTTGAACTTGTCCACACCAACTGATAGCCTCTTGTTAGGTAAGACATGCAAATCATTAACAAGTGTAACAAAATTATCTGAAGTACAGCATCTGTTGATAACATTGGGAAAGTAGCAGAAAGAGAGCACAACCTCACTGATAGTTGAGACTTGGCATTTCTGAATATTGTTGGCCTCTCTGAGACAGTAAAAAAGTGGTTTTTAAGCCTCTTAACTGCCATGTACATATTCACTGTCCTTTGAGGGATTCCAGAATTAGATATAATATTACTAATGGGAATTATAGTAAATGTGTTTCTTTGATTGTGTATTTGCTCTGTATGTTCTCTCTGTTTCAAACTGCAAATGTAAGCCTTTCACTTACAAATAAATAAGCACTTTGGAAACCCCTGGGGTAGATAGCTATTCAGGCAACAAGCCTCTCCCCTTACCAACTGAAAGGGAGAAAAAAAGCTTGGTAGAAAAACTCAATATTTTCTGCCACCAAAACCTATCTCAAGAAAACAGATCAAATATCTTCTCTAGCCAATTATGATCACATATTCAGGAAGATAAACTGTATAATTAGTCTTGAATATGTCTTCCCTGAACCCAGAAATTATAACTATTACCAACAGTAAAAAGTCCTTTGATCCAAATAGTAAAAAGATAGCAATGATCCAGTTTCCAACATGCTTGGGGACTACTAATTATTTAGTTGAAGGAAACAATCAGATTTAGTCCCTGATGCATGAATGTAACCACAATAAGGTCGGAATGAGGGCAACTGTATTAACCTTACTTGAGCTTCAGCATTTAGAGTAGAATTGATTTGGAAGTCAACCTTGTTTATCTACAAGGACTGGATATTGAGGCAGTGTTGTCTAGTAGTTCCTCCTTCCAAGCACTGGTTGCCAGTGGTCTGTTTTAATATTTATATGAAGCCAATGGTAAGGTAATTTCTGAGGAAATACATTCTCCAACTTTGTTTCTTTATGATGCCTGAAGGAATGATTAAACTGAAGCTGAGTACCAATAAGACGAACACCATATGTGACTTGCTTCTTGCCTCAGAAATTAGAGGATTATAGGCACTGCATGGTATTCCATCCCTATGAAGGGCTTGCTCTTGGATCCATCATTATTGCTAGAGGCTCAGGTACCCTCTGTTGCAGTGGTGGGATTTAAGTAATTTAACAACCAGTTCTCTGCCCTAATGATTTCTTCCAACAACCAGTTTGCCAAACTGGACAGAAAGTTAACAACTGGTTCTCCCGAAGTGGTGCAAACTGGCTGAATCCCACCACTGCTCTGTTGGTACAAAAACATAGCTTATATCATTATGTCAGCTATGTTTGTTCCTGGGCAGAGATGACTTGAACTGAATGACTCATACATTAATAATATTAAAGTAATATAGTCTTCCTGTAATGTACTTGCCCCAATTCAACTTTGTGAGCCTCAGCCTGTTTTGAAACCTTATAGCTTCCTACTTTTTGATATAATCAGTGATTTAAGCACTTTTGCTTTTAAAATGTTCTGTTCTTTCTTTCTGTCAAAGTTCTTTCTGTCTCTTCAGGCATCCTCAAATTTCACCAGCAATTTACCTGAAATGTTCTTGTGATTTCTTTTCTTTTCTACATTTTCTTTACACTCTTTCTTTCTTCCAAAAAGCCATTTGAAGATATAATTTTGTAAGTGGTTGATTATTAGTTTTTAATATAGTCCTTTAATGGATCTTTCTCTCAGTGTCAACTCAAACCTTTATTTCTAGATGTATCTTCATATATGTATTTTTAATTCTCTCCCTCAGGTATCAACATCTCTGTTAAATACTATATCAAACTTATCAGATAAACATACTGTAGTATAGAACTAAATGAGTAAAATTCCTGTTACATTCAACTCTTAAGTAGGGATATACAAATTCTGGAAAATTCCAGTGAAACTCTGGAACATTCAAATCTTTCTCCAATCTCCACAGTCTAATCATTCCTGAGATAGTCTGCAGTTTTCCATACATTAATCCTCCAGCAACAGATCAAGTTGTTCTGGCCAACTACAACATGTCTACACATATCTATTGCTTAGAACAATAGTCCAGCATGTGGGGAGGGGAGTCTTAATCCATCACATATTCCCCCATTTCAAAGAATCATTTAAGGAGCAAGACATTATAATTTACAAGAAAACATACAGATTATTAAAGAGGTATATAGATATAGTCTTTGTATATGTTGTTATCATCAACAATAAGTAAAAGAGCATCTCAATATTATAGAAAAAATGGAATAAAATTATAATAATATTATACATGTGTTTTCAGAACAGATTACAGTAACACATACTTTGCAAATTATTTTGAAATTATGATAATTTATAGTTTCAGAGTACAACCCATATAAACTTCAATAACTTATTAGATATGGAACAATAAAGATTAGTTTAGTTACAATACTGACAATAGCAGAATAAACAAGAAACACATTCCTAACCATCATGATGAAATATGCATTATGAGGTTACAATGCAAACAATTCTCACACTGAGACATTGTGATGCAAGTATGTAAGGATGGAGCTTGTCGCACAATATTCTTGCAGCAGAATCAATATATTTCAGCATTTGCATGCACATACAGAGAGATATGTAGATTACCCTCCAAGATGTCCATGATGATGCAAGAACATTGTTGAATAGTCTTGCAAAGTGCTATCATGAAAAGAGACAAAAGAAAAAGTTAGTCAATCACTGGTCATAATCAAGTAGCTTGTATCAGTTGAGTAATATGATGAAATCTTACAACCTCAATAACTTTCTTGAGAGGATTTTAGGAGCCGTGATGGCACAGTGGTTAGAATGCAACATTGCAGGCTAATTCTGCTGACTGCCAGGGGTTCAATCCTCACTGGCTCAAGGCTGGCTCAGCCTTCAAGGTCAGTAAAATGAGGATCTAGATTATTGGGGGCAATATGCTGACTCTGTAAACCACTTAGAGATGGCTGTAAAAGCACTGTGAAGCAGTATATAAGTGCTAGTGCTATTTTAGTAGAAGTGGAAATGGCCACTACATAAATTAGGAAATAAAAGGGAGAAAAAAAGACTAATGCCAGATTAAATAACCTTGAGCAAATTTGCCAAAGATATCTAAGATGTTCAATTCTATAAAGCTTACTTTATGAAAAAGCAAATATATCCTGGAATAAAAGGCAGTGTTTTCCCTCTTTCAGTGATGATGGTGGCAGTCAGTATCATGGAAGGACAGAAAACCAATCATTTTGATAGGATTCATATTTGGAACTAATGGTTTAACTGATAGCATTGTTCAGATTTGCTTAAGAAATGTACTTCGTGCCACCGTTATGCAATCATTCTTCTTCAGTTGCTTTCTGGAGCAAAAGAACATTAATTCTGATCAAGAGATAAAACTATGACAGCAGTCAATGTAAGCTATTCAACCCCCCAGTGATTTGTTTTTCCACAGTCATTAAAAACTACCTTTGCAAAACAGAATATTATTTGGCCACTTGTCAGTTAGCATGCCTGCAGTCAGCCAGCAAAGCTGAACCAGGATCTTATTCTGTGAATAAGCAATTAAAAGCATATGGAAGTAGCCCACCAAATGCTGAAAGCTAAGGAACATCTGTGAATGCAGTAAATTGAGTGGAAGAGCTGTCTTGACAGGTTGTTCTAGTGAACAAAGGTTGTGTTTGCCCCATCTTGAGCAGGTTTAGGAAAACACACAGGCTCCTAAGAGCAGGCAGCAGTAACAGAGAATGATTTTGGATTGCTTGAAAGAACCAGGTAAATAACATATTCAAAATTGGCACACAGCAAAGGATCATTAATTATTTTTATTTTTTTTTAAATCAGTGTACAGTGTAGAATCTTGCATCCAGGGGAGCTATCAGGTGCAATGGTCTGGATAACACACAGCTTCCTAGCTGAGCAACAGAAAGAAAAATAAAAACAACTGACTAGCTCTGTTATTGTCTCAACTTACATCAGTGATTAAAAAAAAAAAGACTCGGTTCAACCTGCTTCACGGTTTCATTTAGTGTGGCTTTTACAAGCACGTACAAAGCTCCAATTCCTTATTATTTGGCACACGATCAAGATTCAACAATAAACTCTAATGAATGTAATTCTTTAATAGTGTTGTCTGCAGGGACTAAGCATTTGCATGGTTATAAGGAGGCGTGTGCATATTATACTGGATTTTAATAGCTGCTGTGAAATTTTGACTATACTATTGAGTCATACTGGAGGGCAGGGGTGACGGCTAATTATTACTTTAGAAAAGACCCATTTTAAAATGGCAGCTATCCAAATTGGAATGAGAGAGGAAAAAAGAGGAGATTTAATTTCAATATACAGGTTTTGCTGAATTGTCCAAACCTATGATTTCTGAATACATAAATGTGAGCTAAAGCTTTTCTTCATATGCTTTGATTGATTTTTGACTTTAAGCAACTGCCTGAACAAGTCCCTGCAGATTTCATGTGAAGGTTTTTGGCACTGGTTTATCATTGCTTCCTTCCTAAAACTGAGAAAGACTGACTGGCCCAAATCACCCATCTGGCTTTAAGCCTAAAGCAATACTAGAACTCATAGTCTCCCAGTTTCTAGACTGATACCTTGATTATTAGATCAAACTCATATATGTTTGTGCATTTGTGTGTGTTTATGTATCAGAGATATCACAGATACTAAGATAACATATAGTCTGAGCCAAGAAGGGCATTGTCTAAGAGATTAAAATGCATGTATTATATATATGATACCTCTTATTTGCATGGTAGATAAAATTCCACAAAGAAATAACACACAAAAAAAAACAGTATTCCTCAACTTTAACACCTTGAAGGTGTCTGGACTGCAGCTCCCAGAATTCTGGTTGGGAAATTATGAGAGTTGAAATCCAAAATATCATCATCTTGCTTATGAAATGCATAATGCTCCATTCAGCATAAGTCCTGATAGTTTCAGCTAAATAGGGAATGCTACCATTCAGCCAGTAAATGTATTGGTGGGCTCAGATTGGCTCAAATGCCTATGGAAGTGCCATTTATTTTATCTAGGAATTGTCCCTTTCTGCAGAACTTGGCTTTTCCAAACTCTAAACCCTTTGGATCTAGATGCTTTGAAGCAGATTATCTATTGCACAATAATACTTATTCTCTTCTGACAGAAAACCACTCCTATGCAGAGTTCAGAGAAACTTGATGATTGACTCTTTCTCTAGCCAACATAAAACTCTGATTAGGTTTGTACATTATACTAAGCCCATGATGGCGAACCTATGGCACGAGTGCCACAGGTGGCACATGGAGCCATATCAATGGCCACGCGAGGTCCCACTGGAAGTTGGCAAATGGGCCATTTCCAACTTCCGGAGGGTCTCTGGGGGGTGGGGAAGGCTGTTTTCGCCCTCTCCAAGCTCCTAGAAAGGCTCTGTAGCCTGGCAAGAGCAAAAAATGGGCCTACCAGGCTCACCGTGTCATCACGTGCCAAAAGTGGGGGAGCACAGGGGTGGCATGCACAGGGGCGGGGTGCATAGAATTATGGGTGTGGGCACGCACATATGCAACCCCCCCATGCTCCCCACGCTTTTGGCACACGATGGCAAAAAGGTTAGCTATCACTGTACTAAGCCATTAATTGTATTAGTTTTTAATTGGTGAGACTGATGAATCCATCCATTGTGGCTTAGCATAGATGAAATAAGTTTATTGGAACTTATTAGACACTTTTTAAAAACAATTCCTGCCTATGGACACATGAATACTTTTGTTTTCATGAAGATGAAAACAAGAGCCTTGGTAGTACAGTGGTCTAAGGCACTCTGTTATTAAGCTGGTTATTAAGACCAGCTGCCTGCAATTACTGCAGGTTCGAATCTCGCCAAGGCTCAAGGTTGACTCAGCCTTCCATCCTTTCTAAGGTAGGTAAATTGAGGACCCAGTTGTGGGGGCAATAAGCTGACTTTGTATAAATATACAAAAAAAGGATGAAGGCTATTGCTGAGCCCATTGTAAGCCGCCCTGAGTCTCCGGAGAAGGGCGGCATATAAATCAAATTAAAAAAAAAAAAGATAGATATTCTAACAATCTAAAATATATTTCATTAAAAAATGTCAATGTTTTCCATAAAGAACATGATATTGTTGTAAATTTGTGGCTCTGTGTGTGCATGTGTATATCACTGCAACAGTAATCTACTGAGCAGTAATTTGCATGTGATATCCTTAGGACCCAGAAACTATTAAAAATTGTCATCATTAGAGTCATATATGTGTCGTATAAGAGTCACATTTATCAATAGGGTAGCTTCTGGCAGAGCAGATGTTTGTTTTGCAGCACAGATTTTTGTTCTGATTCAGAACAAATAAAAAATTATTTGAAAGTGGCTAAAGAGGTCTAAACGAGGAACCTCCAGCAGTGTGAATAGAATTAAAATAAAAGCAATGAAGTTGTTTGTGATGAAATTGAAGTGAAAGATTGCTGGAAGGAATATTTTAAAGATTTGTACGGTATTGACAGTGATATGTCAAAAAGGAAGATTCAACCCATTGCTAAATTTTAGTATCCAAGGGGGAAAAAATAATGAAAATGAAGTAATAAATGCTGTGGGAATACTGAAAAACAGTAAGGCTAACAGAAATAGATAGGCTAACTTCAAAATATTTAAAATATGGATGTGATTTGCTCATGGAGTCTCTGGGTAACTTTTTAAACAGAAGTATGAAGAATGCTATTGCAGTTTATCAGTACAAAGGAAAAGGCGCAAAAGTGATATACAGGAGGAGGAGGGAGGAGTATTGTATATACCCACCAGTTATAAAGTTATTTATAAAATAACTTTATTTAAGTTATTTATAAAACTAATAAAGTTGGGGTATAAATAAACAAAACAAACAAACAATTTGCACTACTATAGATATATTCTAAGAATTGCTAGGGGGAAGAAGCCTTCTTAACTTTCTTTCTCCCAATCAAGCTATCTAAGCTTTGCTGTCTTTTTGCCTTCTGGAATGCGGTGCCTCTCACCTGGGTATCCAAACTACACTCCATCACAGGAGTCTTGTCCAACAACAAAGTTCTAAGGCAGGGGTCCTCAAACTTTTTAAACAGGGAGCCAATTCATGGTCCATCAGACTGTTGGGGGGGCTGGACTGGGTGGATGGGAGTGGCTAGGTGGTCATATGACTGAGTGGGTATAGCTGGGACATGTGACTAGGTGGGCATGGCCAATTTACCAGTCCTATAATGCACACGAATTAGACTTTAATTTGTTTTGCTCTTGGGAGTGTTTTATTTGCTTTTGTTTGCATGTTGCTCTTTTGGTTGACTGTTCTTTTTACTAGATCATTGTTTCAGTTGTTTAGAAGTCTAGTGGTCCACTTCAGGAAGCTCAGTTTTGCAGCAATTCTTCTCAACCCCAAGGAGCTTACAATCAACAAGTCTCTCCCTCCCTTCTCCCCTCTCTCTTCTCTCTCTCTCTCTCTCTTTAAATCTCTCTGTCTATCTCTCTCTTTCTCTTTCTCTCTCTTTCTCTCTCTCCCTCTCTCTCTCTCTCTCTTTCCCTCCCTCTCTTTCTTTCTCTCTCTCTCTCTATGTCTATCTCTCTATCTCTCTCTCTCTGTCTCTCGCTCTTGCTTTCTCTCTCTCTCTCTCTCGTTCCTTCTATCTATCTTCTGGAAGCGGGGGAGTTATAAACAGGTCATGCAGATGCCCTGGGAAGCCACCGTGTGCCCCTTTTTTGGCCTGCAGAGTGGAGGTGGGGGAGGCCAAAAATGGCCCCCTTTTTGGCCTGCCGGGGCATCCATACACCCCATTTTTCACCTCCCCCGCCAGAAACATTATGCAGGCCAAAAACGGGCTATTGTATAAATAACTATTATATGATATTATGATATGATATGATTAGATTAGATTAGATTAGATTAACTAAAAAACTATTATATAGTATAAACATATATATGCATTTAATGAATAAATGCAAGCTAGATGTATTAAATATGTATGAAGTATGAAGGCTATTGCTTAACGCATTGTAAGCTGCCCTGAGTCTCCGGAGAAGGGCGGCTTATCAATCAAATCAATAAATAAATAATAAATAAATAAATAAATAAATAAATAAATAAATAAATAAATAAATAAATAAATATGCTTTCGTAATTCTAATATATATATATATATACCTTTAACAGTGGTGGGATTCTGCCGGTTCTAGGCGGTACGGCTGAACCGTTTGTTAAATTGCTGGCTCATCCCGCCCCTTGCCCCACCCTTCTGCACCACTATTTATTGCCAATAAATAGTGGTGGGCGAGGGGCGGGTGAGCCAGCAATTTAACAAACGGTTCGGTGTTTTTTTGTAATTTTATTGGCCTGTGGAGCTTCAGCATAGGCTAATTAGCCCGTTAATTAGATCGACCTCCCGACTCTCAGCTGATTTGCTCTCAGCTGTTTTGCTCAGAGCTCTGCTGCTTGCTTGCTTGCTTGCTTGCTGGAACAGATTTTTTTTCCCCTAGCTATGCTGAAAAACGAAACTGAAAGTAAAGCAGGTTGTTGGCTTTGCTGTTGCTGCAATGTTGGAAAATTAGGCAGGCAGATTTCTTTTCTTTTTCCTCACAAAAAAAGGTAGGTGCAACTACCTTTAGTGAACTATATGAAAAGGTAGTTTTCCCTAAAGAGGTAATTCCTCTTTAGGGAAAAAGAAGAGAGTTCAAGATTTTAAAACACAAAAGAAAAAAAGCTCTATTTAACTAGGGAATTGTAATAATTGAGATACTATTAATTGTATATTGTGTTGAAAGCAGAAATGGCTAAGTTGTGGTTTGGAGGAATATATGGGGGAAATTATTTGGTTTATTATTATTGGTAAATATAATTAATTGATTTGTAAGAAATTGGATTGCATGGAAATAATTGGAATATTCATGTTCATATTGATTAATATACAAAAAAGATAGTTATATAACTAATTGATTTATATTAAAATGTTGAATTTATATTAAACAACTGTAATATTACATAATTAACCAATGTGAGGATGGATATAAAAATAGATGACAATAGAAAGGGATATAATATAGAATAGAAGGGAAAAATTGAATTTGATTAAGATTAGAGATGAGGATGAAGGGTAATATTGTTTTTTTTAAAAAAATAGATGAGGAATAAATATGACAAAAAGGAAATATAGAAATTGTAAATTTAATTGAAATGACTAAACACTGTTTAAATTTGTGAACCAGCCAAATACTCTGTTCAAAGAAAATAAATTGTATGTTTGTATGTGTTTTCTAATTACTGCTATTTATTTATATTTGTTCTCTTTTATTCTTTAAAGTTTAACATTTCATTCTTTATCTTAATATCTTTATATTTGTTTGGGGTTGCCTTTCTTCCATTTCATCTTTTTTACTGTACAGCAATCTTTCTCCTCAAACCTACCACCTCTCTCTTTTCTTTCCTTCTTACTTTCTTCCCCCCCTGTGACGAAATGGGGTTGAGGGGTACCCCGGACCGTGAACCAGCTCATGAGTAAACACACTGAGACTGAAATGATTCTGACAGAGGCGTCTTGTGTAAAAATATAATTTACTTTAAAACATTTTAAAAGCACTATGTCTTTAAGAAAACACATTAAAAACAAAGTCTTATCTGGGTATGTGAAGCAAGGCTATCTCCCTAGATCCCTCTCCACAATACCGAAACAGTTCACAAAAAAATAAAGCTAGCATGAAGGTAAGCAGCTTCGGCGTCGATACATCATCAAGGCCATCATGGTGGGAGCAGCACGAGCTTCACAGCTGAAAGTCACCTGAAATAAAATCAGTTCAAACAGCAAACATTGCTTGAAGCTTGTGGGAGGAAGAAGATCCAGCAACAGCAGTCCCGATGATAGCTTGCGTGCTACAAAACAGCAAAAGGCAAGCATCCGTGGGAGTCTCTCTGTAACGTCTGGAGTCCTTATCTGCATTCTTCTCCCATCTGCGGCATGGCACCAAGCTTCCTGCAGGAGCAGTGCATTTAGGCCTAGAAGACTAGGCCCGAGTAGCAAGCAAAAGGTCCTTGCTTATATAGGGAGTTAACCTGCAATTAACTAGGGCGGGGAAGGCTTGCAGGTAATTGCCAACAGCAGATGGCTTGATTAAAACCATACTGTTTGTGAGTAGGCAGATAGCCACAGCAATCCTGGAAACACTCGTGACACCCCCCCCCCCTTCTTCTCCTCCCTATTTCCTCTTCCTCTCTCCTTCTCCTCCTCTCTTCCTCCTTCTCTTACCCTCACTCCTACTCTAATTTCCCTTCCTTCCTCCCTTCTCTTCCTTCCCTCTCTCTCCTTCTTTCTTCCATCTCTCTTCTCCTTCCTTCATCCCTCTCTATTGCTGTATTCTTTTGTGCATATGGATTACTCAGAGGGCTGAAAAAGTTATTTTTGACTGGTCCTCGCACTTTTGACCACTCCTCAAACTTATGACTGTCCTCACATTTTATGTTTTTCACCCTATCTTGTCACCATGGTGAAGAGAAGCAGTTGTGAAATGAGTGACACGATTGTTAAGAATGCTACAATGGGCATAAATGATGACCAGTCATAAGAGTGAGGACCGGTCAAAAGTGTGAAGACCTGTCAGAAATCACTTTTTTCAGCCCTCTGGGTAGTCCTTTTGTGCATATGGACCAGTCAGAGGGCTGAAACAGTTATTTTTGACTGGTCCTCGCACTTTTAACCATTCCTCGAACTTACGACTGTCCTCACATTTTACATTTTGCACCCTATCTTGTCACCCTGGTGAAGACAAGTAGTGGTGAAATGACTGACACAGTTGTTAAGAATGCCACAACGGGCATAAATGTGAGGAAGGTCATAAGTGCGAGGACCGGTCAAAAATGTGAGGACCAGTCAGAAATGACTTTTTTTAGTCCTCTGAATAGTCCCTATGTGCATATGGACTAGTCAGAAGTCTGAAAAAGTTATTTTTGACCTGTCCTCGCACTTTTGACCAGTCCTTGAACTTATGACTGTCCTCACATTTTACGTTTTATGCCCTATCTTGTCACCGTGGTGAAGAGAAGTAGTGGTGAAATGACTGACACGGTTGTTAAGAATGCCGCAACGGGCATAAATGTGAGGATGGTCATAAGTGCGAGGACCAGTCAGAAATCACTTTTTTCAGCCCTCTGAGTAGTCCCTATGCACATAGCCACGCCCATCCAGTCACATGACCAGCTAGCCACGCCCACCCAGTCACATGACCACCAAGCCACACCCCCAACTAAGCCACGCCCACAGAACCAGTTGTTAAAAAAATTGAATCCTACCACTGACCTTTAACATATATTCTTTGGACTAGAAAAATATGTCTGCAAATGTATGTTACATGTATGTAACATGTTACAAATATTAACTTTCCCATGTTTATTATTTGCAGTTGTAAATCAAAAATAGCATCTGGAAAGAGTTGAACAATAATTGAGTAAAATAGAATGAAGAAAAAAACAAATTTATGTTTTGCAACTTGCTTGATTCCAAAACCTGCTGGAATCATTAATGTCACACATTTTCTTTCATTTCAAGGAAAAAGTCTTAATATATTCCTGTGGTGACATCTGGGTTTTATTGTTAATATAATGCTGTGATATTTTTCGTTCTTTACTGTATTGTTTTTGATTTAAGTTTTATTGTATGCCCTCTTGGGGGCTTTATTCTACATAATGGCTTATAAATCTTTCAAATAAAAAAATAAATAATTCAATTCTTGGGCAAAATAGAGCCTACCTTGAGAACTAAAACATTCAACCATTTTAAACAGAAAAACATAACTTATCTTTAACTGGCATTACTTATTTATTTGACAAACACATAAATACCTTTACATTCTGTTCAGTCGCACTGAAGCTATAATGAAAAATTTATTTTTCAGATCATTTAGTGTAAATGCTAATGATCTATTCTCCCACCATTTTTTCCCCACAAAAATCCATTATCAGTTTGATCAACTGCCAATTACTAATATACTCTCTGGATTTGCTTCTGACAGATTCTTAATATCTCTATATTATACTGCCTGAATGGTACATATATTCAGTAGCATATTGCATCCATAGGAACTAATCTCTTAATGGAAAAGATTTAGTTTTAGACTTGCGTGATGATACACAAAAGCATTCATTTATCAAAAATCCCTCTTTAATATACAATTTAATGTACAGTATATACATTGATCTCTTTTGCAACTTAAATCTATCTGGGTGTACTACGTCATCCTTTTTTGATACCATTGTTCAAAATCATAGCAACTCTACTAAATCCTAAATGACTTTCTATTGAAAGCTTTCTTTTTCTTCACTTAGGACATTTTCCCCCAAGCTGGTGCCTTTTAGATGTGGCTTTGTTCTTGAAAGCAGGTCCCTCATTAGTAATTATGCTTTGTTTCTTCACAGTAAACCAAGCCATTTAGTTATTGTGCTTATCTATTAGGAATTCTGAAACTACTGTAGATGACTAAGTGTCTTATATAGGTAAGGTAAAGGTTCCCCTCGCACATATATGCTAGTAGTTCCCGACTCAAGGGGGCGGTGCTCATCTCTGTTTCAAAGCCGAAGAGCCAGCGCTGTCCAAAGACATCTCCATGGTCATGTGGCCGGCATGACTAAACGCCAAAGGCGCAATGAATGCTGTTACCTTCCCACCAAAGGTGGTCCCTATTTTTCTACTTGCATTTCTTACATGCTTTCAAACTGCTAGGTTGGCAGAAGCTGGGACAAGTAATGGGAGCTCACCCCGTTACATGACACTAGGGATTTGAACTGCTGAACTGCCGACCTTTTAATCAACAAGCTCAGCATCTTAGCCACTGAGCCACCACATCCCTGTGTCTTATATAGAAGCACTTAAACCAAAGATGAATGTACAAATGTACTCTTTCTATTTTAGCTCACTGTTCAAGATCTTCTCCTAATCCAAAATCTGAATTGTCAGATGTAAATGCCTTATTCTCTAATGTGTAAATAGTATATGAATGGGGTATCAGGGGTTAACTTATTCTTCACTTCTTAATGTATTCATAATTCACCACTCCCACTTATAGCTCCACCCATTGTATATATAAGGAGCCACCTACACCCTTTTCCTTGCTTCTATCTGTGAATATTCAGTGAATATAGAATGCCTATTGTAAATAAAAGGAAGTATATTTAAACCTTCAACTCTCACTAATATTATTGAGTCTGATCCTGAAAATATTGCAACAAGCTGGTAGCAGAGGATGGTTAATTGACTCAATAAAAACTTAAAAATGTCTAAGAAAGATAGGCCCAACACCAGGGCCTACAGCAAAGAAATGGAAACAGAACAAGAAATAATCAACGAATCCACAAACGCAATTTCGAGAGAATCCGAAGAATACACCACTGAAGACGAAGAAATAATAGACGAAAATGATGACCAGGAGGAAATTGAAATAGAGAATAACGAACTCAGGTCAGAGATATTAAAACTATTAAAAAGCCAGAAGAATGATGAAAGCCTCATCGCGAACCTCCAAGAAATGCTGAAGAACAGCGGAGCAGCGAGAGAGAAAAACATCACTAATGAGAAGTCTAAAGACCCAAAAATAGTGAGTGATATGACTGCAGAAAAAGTCATTACGAAGAAGAAAAACAGTGATCCCGCGCGAAATTTTGAATGGCAGCCATCTTGGTTTCAACAGGCCTCCAAGGTGAGCGAAGCAGAGCCAATCAAAATGCTCAATTCAAAATTTCTGGCGCGAAAAACATTATCAGACAACGAAAATGAAAAAGAAGATTCGAACTCCTCAGAAGAATCAGAATCAGAAAGTGAAGATGACTCAACAAAATCCCAAATAAAATCAGCAATGAAAACACTTTTTGCTGCATTTGGGCCAAAACTAAAAATTACCAAAGAGCCACCGAAGAAGCGAGCGAGCAAGCCGATACCTCAAGACCTGCCCGCTCCCATCCTGACTTCGAAAGCGACGACGCCCGAACCCAGAGAGCCTTGTCGATTCCGCCCTACACCACAGACCGAAGCAAGTGCCAACGCCCCCAAAAGAAAAAGAAGAGCAGCCGCCGTCGCCAGAACTCCCAAGGTCGAACCAGAGACCGACTCGTCTGAAGCAGAGCAGAGCGAGCGAGCCGCAACGGAGAGAACCTTACACGACGACTTCAAAGAAGAAATGGACAACGCGCATGCGCGAAACTACGCAGACGGTCCGGGAAGACATGAACTGGCGAGAGAACCACGCAGACTCGTTGCGAGCATCCCCATGCCGTTTTGCAATTTTCTACACTTGCGAGACCATGGACTACCTCAGGTCGTAAGTAATGGACAAAATAATGTCGGAAATTTACCCAGTGACTTCCCAAAACTAAGGGTTGATGGCATTAACTTGCAAGAATGGTATCAACAGCTACAGGTTGTCTTTATGAAGGAAAATTTACTATTTTTTATCACTAGTCCCCCAAAAAGACCTTGGACTTTAAAAATAGATTGTTTACACCATAGAGCATTTTTCTTAATAATATCTAGTGTGTCTCCTGCAATGTATCATAGCATCAAACCTAATCTGACTGTTTCAGAAATTATTCAATGCATGTTTAATTTGTTTCACAGCGATAGTGTGGCTACCACCACAAGAATGTCTAAGGATTTCTTTTCATCTAGAGTGAAACCAGGGGTTTCCATAAGTGAGCATTTAATATCCTTAAACAAAATAAGAGCTGAGCTGCGTTTGAGGGGGGAGGTGATTTCAGACCAAACAATGAAAAGTGTTATTATCAACTCACTTGATTCATCATGGGACAATTTTATGTCACATTTAGACACTATCAATCTAGGATATTTATCCATAGAAAGTCTATCCAATAAATTGATAGCAGAAGACAATTCAAGAAGAAATCGTTCTAGCAATCACACAGAACACAAACCTTATAGGAAAGTAGCTTTCCAAGAAAAATATAATGAAACATTAAAATGTCACAATTGTGGATCCAGGGAACACAATAGAAGAGATTGTCCCAAAATTTCAAAGGAAAGACATAGGTCAGAATATAGGAACAAATACAATTATAGACAGTCTTCCATAGATAGACATAGATATAGAAGCCCACCAAATTACAAAGAGAATAGAGGGGGCAGAGATAATTCAAAGGATAGAAAATCTGGTTCACTAAATGGATTAAATAAACAAGACAACACTAAAATACAGCAAAATGAGAACAATAATTGGCTTATTGATTCTGGAGCAACTAATCACACCACTAATAACAAAAATATATTGTCTTCATTTACAGAAGATAAATTTGTAATAAAGGTAGCTAACCAAGAAAAGGTTCAAGTATTAGGCAGAGGAAATGTAACCTTGCCTGGTCTAGGAAAAATAGAGGGGGTATTGTTAATACCTGAAATACCTCATAACATACTAAGTGCCATAAAACTAAGTAGAGATTCTGACATTAATATAGTTTTCTCAAAGGGAAAAGTGACTTTGGAGAAGAATAAAATAAATATAGGCACTGTGATGATTAAAGGAGGCCTACCTTATCTGATAACAAAGGAAAAATGGTTGCATAACATTGATTCAAATATGGAAGATTGTATTGAAGCAGATGATGAAAATATTAGCAACAGTGACAATGATGAATGTAAAATATCTCATGATCACGCAGATGCACACAATGAAAAAAAACCAAAAATAGGTAAACCAATTCATGATGAGTGTGCTCACATCTTACATAGGAAGTTAGGACATGCCAGTTTTCCTGTAGTACAAAAAATGACTGAACACGCAGAAGGTGTCAAAATAAAAAATTGTGAAAACTATTTGGAATGCTCAGTATGTAAATCTACAAAACTAAAAACTAGTCCCAGGCCAAGAAAATCTACTAGATCAACTAACAAAATTTTTGACTTAGTACACATGGACTTAGTTGGCCCATTAACTCCATCAATCACCTATAGAAAACGTTACTTCCTGACAATAGTAGACGATTATAGCCGTTATGGGTTTGTTTATACATTAAAACACAAAGATGAAACCTTTCAAAAATTTAAGGAATTTTACAAACGCATAGAAACACAACACAATATCAAAATAAAACAAATTATGACAGATAGGGGATGTGAATTCATGTCTAAAGAATTCTCCCAATGGTTAAAGGATAGAGGAATGCTACATTACACGTCTAGTCCATTTTCTGCGTTTCAGAACGGGATTGTAGAGAGAAAGAATTCCACATTACAAACCATGATTAGATGCACATTGGAGGATGCTGGCTTAAGCAAACAATTTTGGTCAGAAGCCTTACATTATTCAAATTACACACAAAATAGAACCTGGTCCAGTATTGTAAATAAGACACCATATGAAGTAATGTATAATAGGAAACCGAAATTAGCACACATGCACATATTTGGAGTCACTGCAGACGTACACATACCTAAGCAGTTGAGAAGAAAGGGAGAAAACGTATCCAGAAGACTCAGATTTATGGGATATGAAACTGGCACCAAAGGGTACAGATTCATTGATAATAATAACGAATTTATAGTTTCCAGAACAGCTGTGTTCCATGAACAGGCCAACTGGTCTAAATTACATCTTAATGAAATATTTCCAAATAAATGTAAAGATACAAAATCTCATGAGAAAGGGACCATAGAAAAACAGGATATCAACAAATATAAAAGCAAAACCAAAACTTGGACAAATAGCCAACACAAAATAAAGACAGACACACTAACAAAAAAAGAAGCAAGATATTTGCATGATAACAATAGCAAACCTGAAAGAGTCATTAGAAACAACAGAAATCAAATGCCAAATAAATACAGAGATTACATAATGCATATGGATGGTGAGCCAATAACACCTAATACTTATGAGGAAGTGTTAAAACTCCCTCGTGAAGAAAAAGAAAAATGGGAATTAGCTATGAAAAAAGAGATGGAAAGTTTACAAGGATTAAATGTATTTACACCTGCAATTGCACCTAAAGATAAAACAATTATTGGTACCAGGTGGATATATAAAATTAAGAACTTAGAAGGAGGCAATACTCTATATAAAGCTAGATTAGTTGCACAAGGTTATGCACAGAAATATCCGGAGGACTATACTGACACGTATTCCCCCACTGTAAGAACAGAGAGTGTCAAAACAGCTCTAGTGGTAGCATCAGCACTCAATCTTGATGTATTTCAATATGACATATAGACTGCGTATCTACACGCAAAACTAGATAAGGAAATATACGTAAGAGCACCTCACAGTCAATACACCAACAAAAATGAAATTTGGCTGTTGAACAAGAGTTTATACGGATTAAAACAATCTGGTAAAAGATGGTATGATTGTTTAGTAAAAGTACTTAAGACCATGGATTTCAACGCTACCACTGCTGATAACTGTTTCTTTGTCAAAAAGGGTGATGATTACATTGAATTTGTGTTGATTTATGTAGATGACATTTTATATATAGGAAAACACAAAGAGAGAAGAGAAACTTTTGTAAATAAGTTAAATGAACATTTCTCGTTGAAATCTCTAGGTAAAGTGAACAAATATCTTGGTGTTCAAATTAATAAAACTAGAAGGGGATTCAAACTTACTCAGAGAGATAAGATTATAGAACTTTTAAATAAATGCAATTTAAACAATGCCAAACCCTGTGATACTCCTATGCAAACTGATTTTCTTAGAAATACTGATGAATCTTCCCCTGAATTCAAGGATAACACGTTTTATAGATCAATCATAGGTTCACTTCTTTATATATCTAATTGGACTAGACCAGATATTGCCTTACCACTCAATTTATTATCCAGACACGTCAGCAAACCAACAATGTATCACTGGGAAGCTGTTAAAAGAATTTTAAGATATCTGAAAAGTACATTAGATTTTTGCTTAGTATTAGAACCTAGTGATAATAAAGAACCAAAGCTTGCATGTTATGCAGATGCGGACTGGGCTGGAGACACATCATGCAGAAAAAGTACATCTGGTTATATTTTTCTCTTAAATGACTGTCCAGTTTACTGGTATACTGGTAAACAAGAACTAGTAGCCACTTCAACGACAGAAGCGGAATATGTTTGTTTATCCAAAGCTGCAAATAACCTTGTATGGTTTAATGATTTAATTTCAGATGTTTGGAAAAAACCTGCTTTGCCTTTTGTCATGCATGAAGACAATAAAGCGGCCATTGAAATATCTAGATCTGATGCCATTGGACAAAGGTCCAGGCATATAGATATAAAATTTAAACATGTGAGGCAATTATCTCAGGATGGATTTATTAAAGCAGTGCATTGTGATACTTCAGAACAATTAGCTGACATATTGACAAAGCCTTTACCTTCTAAGCAACACAAATATTTAACATCTAAATTGTATGTCTTGTATTGTCCTGAATCTGAATGTAATTGGTGTTGTATAACGAATCGGCATTTAGAGGGGGATTTGTCAGATGTAAATGCCTTATTCTCTAATGTGTAAATAGTATATGAATGGGGTATCAGGGGTTAACTTATTCTTCACTTCTTAATGTATTCATAATTCACCACTCCCACTTATAGCTCCACCCATTGTATATATAAGGAGCCACCTACACCCTTTTCCTTGCTTCTATCTGTGAATATTCAGTGAATATAGAATGCCTATTGTAAATAAAAGGAAGTATATTTAAACCTTCAACTCTCACTAATATTATTGAGTCTGATCCTGAAAATATTGCAACATGAATAATTCCATCAGGTCTCACAAAATTTGACAAAGGTATAAGAAACTAAATATATGTGCACAAAGACAGAGTTCCTTTGTCTTTAGAAGCCACATAGAAGAGAGAACTTCGGAAGATTTAACAAGTAATGCCTAATTAATAATAGATTAAGTAGACTGGGAAGTAAAAAAACTTCCTGGAAGAAAATAAGGGCAAACTCCTTCCATACAATTACCAAGGAAACTATAGGGCTATGACCATGAAGTCACCAGGAACTCAATTCACACTTTAAGGTTGTATCAAAAGGTACATGTGTTGTAATTCATTTTGATATACAGGTATAACTGATATCCCGTCTTCTTTTCCTTTTATTATTTATTTATTATTATTAATCAAATTTCTATACCACCCTACTCCCGAAGGACTCAGGGCGGTGAACAGCCAAGATAAAATACAGATAATACAAATATTAAAAATCCCTTAAAATTATTAAATATTTTGGCCAAAACACAGATTAAAACACCCAATTTATAAAATCACGAATTAAAAAATTTAAAAGAGGAGAGTTAGGTCAGGCCAGCCTGCTGAAATAAAAAAGTTTTGAGAGCACGGCGAAACGTGCGCAGGTCCGGGATCCTCCGTATCTCTGGGGGGAGCTCGTTCCAGATGGTAGGTGCCTCCACAGAGAAGGATCTCCCCCTGGGGGCCGCCAGTCGACACTGTTTGGCTGACGGCACCCTGAGGAGCCCCTCTCTATGGGAGCGTACTGGTCAGTGAGAGGCTATTGATAGCAGAAGGCAGTCTCATAAGTACCCCCGGTCCGATGCCATGGAGTGTTCTAAAGGTGGTAACCAAAACCTTGAAGCACACCCAGAAGACCACCGGGAGCCAGTGCAGCTCGCGCAGGAGGGGGTCACATGGGAGCGCCACATAGCTCCCATAACCACCCGCGCGGCCGCATTCTGGACCAGCTGGAGCCTCCGGGTGTTCCTCAAGGGGAGCCCTATGTAGAGAGCATTGCAGTAGTCCAAACGGGAAGTAACGAGAGCATGAGTGACCATATTTAACGAGTCCTGATCCAGAAAGGGACGCAACTGGTGAATCAGGCGGACCTGATAAAAAATCCCCCTGGTCCACGGCCGTCATGTGCTCTTCTAAAGACAGCCGTGAGTCCAGGAGGACACCCAAGTTGCAAACCCTCTCTGTGGGGGCCAATGACTCGCCCCCAATAGTCAGTGATGGCACCAACTGACTATATCGGGATGTCGGAAACCACAGCCACTCGGTCTTGGATGGGTTGAGCCTGAGTCTGTTTCTCCCCATCCAGATCCGCACAGCCTCCAGGCACCGGGACATCGCTTCAAGGGCATCATTGGGGTGGTCCGGGGTGGAGATGTACAGCTGAGTATCATCAGCGTACTGATGGTACTTCACCCCAAAACCACGGATGATCTCACCCAGTGGCTTCACATAAATGTTGAACAGAAGGGGTGAGAGGACCGACCCTTGTGGTACCCCACATACAAGGGGCCTCGGGGTCAACCTCTGCCCCCCTGTCAACACGGACTGCGACCAGTCAGAGAGAAAGGAGGAGAACCACCGTAGGACGGTGCCCCACACCCCTAACTCCTCTAGCTGGTGCAGCATGATACCATGGTCGATGGTATCAAAAGCCGCTGAGAGGTCTAATAGGACCAGGACAGAGGAACAACCCCTGTCCTGAGCCCTCCAGAGATCATCAATCAACGCGACCAATGCCGTTTCCATGCTGTACTCAGGCCTGAAGCCTGACTGGAACGGATCCAGATACGATGATTCATCCAGGTACTGGGGGAGCTGTCGCGCTACCACACTCTCAACAACTTTCGCAACGAAGCGAAGGTTGGACACTGGACGATAATTTGCCAACACTGCCAGGTCCAGGGAAGACTTCTTGAGGAGAGGCCTCACCACCGCCTCTTTCAAGGTGGCAGGGAAGACACCCTCACTCAAGGAAGCATTTATAATCCCCTGGAGCCAGCCTCGTGTAACCTCCCGGAAGGCCAGCACCAACCAGGAGGGACACGGGTCCAGTAAACATGTGGCTGCGCTCAGTCTGCCCAGTATCCTGTCCACGTCTTCGGGCGTCACAGAATCAAACTCTTCCCAGATAATACTCACAAGACCTGCCTCTGTCCTCCCCACTGAATCTACCCAGTCAGAGTCCAGGTGTTCCCGAATCTGAGCGATTTTGTCATACAGATACTGTACAAAATCCCCGGCTCTACCCTCCAAGGGGTCCTCCCGCGCTTCCTGGTGGAGCAGGGAGCGGGTCACCCTAAACAGGGCGGCCGGGCGATTATCTGATGATGCAATAAGAGTGGCAAAATAGTTATACTTCGCCACTTTTATCGCCACCAGGTAGGTCTTAATATGAATAATATAATATGAATATTTGAAATAAAAAAAGGATAAATATAAGGAAATGATTGAATTAATATCTTCAAACATGAAATAAGACATTATTGTTGGGTTGGTTTCAGCCTCACCTGGTGCACTCTTCTGGACAACAGTATTTGTAGTCCAGCCAGAATTAAATATCCATAATTTCACAGAATAGTAACATAATGTAAACAATATTTCTAATTAATTAAATTTATTCATGATTTGTGAAAGGATAAAAAGTTTGCAAAAGACAATATTCTCATATTTGCATGCCATGTTATATCATATTCAGTTTATTTCTGACTTAACAATTTGGGTGTACTAAACTTAACTTCAGATTCCAGAAATGGTGATCAAGCCCTAGTCATTATTGTAGAATTTATCATGCAGTTTAGCTTTAAGCTTTTTCTGGTTTGCACCAACTTTACTGCAATCATTTATTACCAAGCTGATTTATTTTTGGGTTAAGATGGGAATGGGTGTTCTGAAAGTCTTTTCTCTTGAGCCATTTCAGAATGAGTGCAACTACAATATAATTTTGCAGAGAAGCAATACAAATCCAGCAATATCCTCATAAAGATACCAAGTATGAAAAGAAAAGTGAGAATCTCAATTTCCCCATTAAAGGAAGCCCATAAAGCACATATCTTTCAGAACTAGGTACAGAATATCTACTATAACTGGGTATGTGGAACTGTTAATAGTTTATCAAGGTGCTAAGTACTGGATTTCTTAAATCTAGTCAGGGAAGCTTATGTTAATATGAGCTTTCTAATTTCCTTTCCTCGTGTAATTAGGGTCAGTTTAAATTAAGCATCTTTAAGTGCTGAGCAATCAGATTTGAAGGATAGATTTTCTACTTGAATGCTTAGTTGACTGCCAAAATGGAAGTCAGATACTTTTTCTGAACATTCCTGTATTATCGAGCAAGACAATATATCACAAGAAAAAACAATCATACCAGGTGTAAGACTTCATAACAATTATAATGTATCAGTAACAAGTATCCTGTTTGCATCAAAATGTAAGCTTTCATTATACATTGATTGGGAGAAGTATTTAGAAAATATAAATTATTTGCATTGTAAACTCTATTTTATCAATTGTTATTGTGAAGAAACTCAAATATGTAGGATTCAATTCAGATAAATATTAAACTAACTATGATCTAAAAAACTAGGTTGCATTCCAAAGACCACACAGATATAAACTTAGAATATTGAGGGAAATCCAATTTGCTTCTATGATTATATGTGGAGAGCTTCGTTCCTTTCAGGAAGTGCTAATTAGAAGACTGCTCATCTGCATCTCTGAGGAACTTCAGAACCAGTTTGATGTAATGGTTAAGGTGGTGATCTAGAAACTAGGAGAACATCAGTTCTAGATCTGCCTTAGGCATGAAAATCAGTTGGCTCCAGGCCACTCTCTCGTTCAGTCCAACAGAGTTGTTCTGGTGAGAAAAATAGGAGGAGGAAGGATATAAGGTAATAAAGGTGACATTAAAAAAATCTAACACCCACCCACTCACCCACACCCACACCCACACACAACTTCCCCAGTCCCTGATGCCCAGTTCCTTGTTGTCTCACTTTCCAGCAACTCTTAGCCATGTTGTTCCAGCAACATGCCAAAATATCATGGTACCCTTGTATCAGCTTTCAGTAGAACAGGAGCAAGTTAGTACCTATTTTATTTTCACTTTAAAGAAATGCAATAAGGGAAAAACAAGGATAAAGACACAATTGGTGGGGACATTTGCTACATACTGATTTCGATGCTTTTTCCAAATTTCTTCAGGGTTGTGGTAAGAAAAGCTGGTGTGGCAGGGGTTTAGGAGAATGGAAGAATAATTGGGGTGTGATCACAGTACCATACTGTTATTTGTTATTTGTCATACTGTTATTTGTATGAAATATTTTTGTAGTATCTGCCTTACTGGTTAAAAAGCCCTAGGAGGACAACATTTTTGTTACTGTATTCAGCAACAAAAAAAAAACAAAACAAATGAATGGGACAAAGAGGCTTTAAAGTCTCTTTCATGACTTGTATATAAAAAACATCTTCTTGTTCTGATCTGAGAAAGTGGAGTAGAGAAAAATCAAATGTCTCTTTTTTTATGCCCCTGTCTAAGGAGTCATCAGATAAGAATGAGAACTGTGAAAAGGCATATCTAAAGTCAGAGAATAAAGCTCAAGGAACAAATTCTGCAGTCAGCAAGGTGCATGATGACAATCTCTGAATGAAAAATAAATGTTCTACATTTGTGAACTAGAAACCATATAACTGGGATATACTCTAAATCCTTCTTTATTTCTCTGGTCCTGTTTTATGGATGTATGGTTTCCATTTTTATGCCATTTTGTCATCAGCTGTTAATAAAGTGTGTGTGTGTGTGTGTGTGTGTGTGTGTGTGTGTGTGTGTGTGTGTGTGTTTGAAAGCCACAGACCAAATGTGGCTAAATAAGAGAAAGTGAAGAATTCAACAGCTCATTTGTTTCATGAGCACAGGCCAACAATTACTTTAATTGCTAGAAAAAGTAAACATTAAAGATCAAGTCTATCACCTAAATTAAGCACCAATTGGTACAAGGCACATAGTGGGAGCAAGAACCTTCTTAAAAAAAAAAAACATTGAATGGAACATTAGCTTTGGTGAAAAGATTTGGGCCATGATATCCAGAAGAGTTCAAAAGGTAGTGAGCCAGAATATTCTTGGTTTTGGTTGCACTGTTAATATTGTTGCTGTTATTACTTACTCCAGTTGTTGCAGAGAATTTGGCCTTACCCAGCAATGTCCACCAGGGACAGCAAGGGGATCAGAATGAGAAAAACAGCATCATGCTGTTATGACATAAACACCATCCCTTTAGTATGTATGTGTTGACACAATAAATCTAAAAGAATTTGTGAAACAATGGTGTAACAATGCTTTCATCATTTTGATGAAAGCAGCAACAGTCTGTGAATGTCCATGGGTTTATTTCTTATTATCAACTCAACTATGTGTATTCATCCCTGCTGAAAATGTCAGAAGAAAAGGCAAGAAGTTTTCTTTCCCCAACTGTAGTGGAAATAAAAGGAATTGATTTCTATGTACTACTTTATTATATTGCCTTTATTATTGTGCCATAGACAGGTTTCTTTTAAAATCCAAGTTTTCCCCAAATGTAAACACGCATCTTGCAGAGTAAAAGCAGACACTGTCCATCCAACTTTTCTGAATTTTAATGATAGAGCAAGGCTTATATATTTGTTTGGATACCTTTCTGTACCGCACAGTTTTCAGTCTGGGTGCCTTTGAGCTTCCGGGCTGAATCAGAGATGGTATTCAGCCGGTTCAGACTGGTTCAGTGGTGGGTTCCTCCAGCTTCGGGCTGGTTCCGCTGAGCCGGTACTGGTGACGATATGACATCACCGAACTGGTTCTGCCCCCACCGCCCCCCATCCCCACCGCCCCCCATCCAGCCCCACGCATTATTCTTACCTTTTATTTGGCCCCACCCCCAATCTTTTGCTGCCTGCTGAGTCCCAACTGATGGCTAGAGGGAAAAAAACTGTTTAAACTCTTTCCGCGGGGCTTCAAAGGGCCGCCCTACAGCTGATCAGTGTTAAAAGAAAACAAATGAGTAGACCAGTGCCTGCAAAGATACATGAGTAGATCAGTGCCTGCAAAAACACATGAGTAGATCAGTGGCTTGGAGGCCATGTGACTGGGTGGGCGTGGCTAGCTGGTCATGTGACCGGGTGGCCATGGCTATGTGTATAGGGACTACTCAGAGGGCTGGAAAGTCATTTCTGACAGGTCCTCACACTTTTGACTGGTCCTCACACTTATGACCATCCTCACATTTATGCCCATGCAGCATTCTTAACAACCATGTCACTCATTTCACAACTGCTTCTCTTCACCATGATGACAAGATAGGGCAAAAATGTAAAATGTGAGGACAGTCGCAAGTTCGAGGACTGGTCAAAAGTGCGAGGACCAGTCAAAAATAACTTTTTCAGCCCTCTGAGTAGTCCATATGCACAAAAGGACTAACCAGAGGGCTGAAAAAAGTCATTTCTGACAGGTCCTCACACTTTTGACTGGTCCTCACACTTATGACCATCCTCACATTTATACCCGTGCAGCATTCTTAACAACCATGTCACTCATTTCACAACTGCTTCTCTTCACCATGATGACAAGATAGGGCAAAAATGTAAAATGTGAGGACAGTCGTAAGTTCGAGGACTGGTCAAAAGTGCGAGGACCAGTCAAAAATAACTTTTTCAGCCCTCTGAGTAGTCCATATGCACAAAAGGACTAACCAGAGGGCTGAAAAAAGTCATTTCTGACAGGTCCTCGCACTTTTGACTGGTCCTCACACTTATGACCATCCTCACATTTATGCCCATGCAGCATTCTTAACAACCACGTCACTCATTTCACAACTGCTTCTCTTCACCATGATGACAAAATAGGGCAAAAATGTAAAATGTGAGGACAGTCGTAAGTTCGAGGACTGGTCAAAAGTGCGAGGACCAGTCAAAAATAACTTTTTCAGCCCTCTGAGTAGTCCATATGCACAAAAGGACTAACCAGAGGGCTGAAAAAAGTCATTTCTGACAGGTCCTCACACTTTTGACTGGTCCTCACACTTATGACCATCCTCACATTTATACCCGTGCAGCATTCTTAACAACCATGTCACTCATTTCACAACTGCTTCTCTTCACCATGATGACAAGATAGGGCAAAAATGTAAAATGTGAGGACAGTCGTAAGTTCGAGGACTGGTCAAAAGTGCGAGGACCAGTCAAAAATAACTTTTTCAGCCCTCTGAGTAGTCCATATGCACAAAAGGACTAACCAGAGGGCTGAAAAAAGTCATTTCTGACAGGTCCTCGCACTTTTGACTGGTCCTCACACTTATGACCATCCTCACATTTATGCCCGTGCAGCATTCTTAACAACCATGTCACTCATTTCACAACTGCTTCTCTTCACCATGATGACAAGATAGGGCAAAAATGTAAAATGTGAGGACAGTCGTAAGTTCGAGGACTGGTCAAAAGTGCGAGGACCAGTCAAAAATAACTTTTTCAGCCCTCTGAGTAGCCCATATGCATAAAAGGATACAGTAATTGAGAGGGATGAAGGAAGGGAAGGGAAATTAGAGTAGGAGTGACGGTTAAGAGAGGGAGGAAGAGAGGAGGAGAAGGAGAAAGGAAGAGGAAGTAGGGAGGAGAAGAAGAGGGGGGGAAGAGAAAGTAAGAAGGAAAGAAAAGAGAGGTGGTAGGTTTGAGGAGAAAGATTGCTGTACAATAAAAAAGATGAAAGGGAAGAAAGCCAACCCCAAACAAATATAAAGATATTAAGATAAAGAATGAATTGTTAAACTTTAAAGAATAAAAGAGAACAAATATGAATAAATAGCAATAATTAGAAACACACATACATACAATGTATTTTCTTTGAACAGAATATTTGGCTGGTTCACAAATTTAAACAGTGTTTAGTCATTTCAATTAAATTTACAATTTCTATATTTCCTTTTTGCCATATTTATTCCTCATCTATTTTTTTAAAAAAACAATATTACCCTTCATCCTCATCTCTAATCTTAATCAAATTCAATTTTTCCCTTCTATTCTATTTTATACCCCTTCCCATTGTCATCTATTTTTATATCCATCCTCACATTGGTTAATTATGTAATTATGTAATACAGTTGTTTAATACAAATTCAACATTTTAATATAAATCAATTAGTTATCTAACTATCTTTTTTGTATATTAATCAATATGAACATGAATATTCCAATTATTTCCATGCAATCCAATTTCTTACAAATCAATTAATTATATTTACCAATAATAATAAACCAAATAATTTCCCCCATATATTCCTCCAAACCACAACTTAACCATTTCTGCTTTCAACACAGTATACAATTAATAATATCTCAATTATTACAATTCCCTAGTTAAAAAGAGCTTTTTTTTCTTTTGTGTTTTAAAATCTTGAACTCTCCTCTTTTGCCCTAAATAATTTTCCATTGTTTGCACTTACCTTTTTTGGTGAGGAAAAGGAAAATAAATCTGCTGCCTAATTTTCCAACGTTGCAAGCAAACCGCAAAGCCAACAGCCTGTTTTACTTTCACTTTCGTTTTGAGCTTGGTTTGCACAAAGAGAAAAAAAAACCGGCTGAGCAATTTAGCCAGAGCAGAGCCCTGTGCAAATCAGCTGAGAGGGGGAAGCCGAGCTAATTAACATAGGGCGGCCCTTTGAAGCCCCGCGGCAAGAGTTTAAACAGGTTTTTTCCCTCCAGCCATCAGCGGGGATTCAGGAGGCAGCCGGGAACCAGGAGGCAGAATGAAAAATCGGGACTTTTTTAAAACGCCGCGGGACGCGGGACAAATTGCTCAAAAGCGGGACTGTCCCGCCAAAAGCGGGACGTCTGGTCACCTTAATTTATACAAAGTCAGCTTATTGCCCCCACAAACTGGGTCCTCAATTTACCTACCTTAGAAAGGATGGAAGGCTGAGTCAACCTTGAGCCTTGAGCCCAAGGGTTGGGGAATGCACCATTCCCAGGCTCTGGCCTTGCCCCAGAGCCTCTGCCTGCTCGCCCCTTACCTTGGCAGAGTTGGGGAACACACCATTCTCCCCACTCTGGCCTTGCCCTGGAGCCTTTGCCTGCTTGCCATTCACCTCAGCCAGGTTGGGGAATGAGCCATTTCCCCGCTGCAGCCTTGCCCCAGACCTCCGCCCATATGCCACCTCCTGCCTCTGGCCTCAAACTATGACCCCTCCAGGATGAAGCAATTTATTCAGCCTGTAGTCTGCCACGCTAGGCCAAAGGGCAATGAGGGGGCAGTGTGGGTTGAAGCGGTTAGGGAATGGACCGGATGGTCCTTCTTACCTGTAAGAAGTCCCATCCAGAAAGCGCTGCAGCGGAGAGAAACAGAATTCAACATGGCGGCTGCTTCTCTGTGCCACATCGCTATTCAGATGGGACTTAGAGGAAAGTGGCAGCTCACAGCTGCTAAATTGCATAAGACGCTCTCCCAGCAGTGCAAAAAGAAACAGCCACTGCCCTGGAGAGCAGACATGGAGGGGAACAGGTGGCATGCCCTGAAAGGCTGCTTGGTCGAGCCTTGCCATGTGGCAGAAGCGTGCATATGCACATGTGCAGAATCAACGCACGCACACACAGCCACATTTTCAGCAAGCCAGTGGTGAAATTATTTGAAACCCTCCACTGGGCTAAATGCTGTTAAAAATACCTCAGTGCAACACCTTCTGCTCTAACCTCTTAGGTCTTAAAAATGTAAGTTATAATTAAAATAAGCTGGCATATAGCAAGGCCGACTTGAAGGGTCCTCATGAAGTTCAACCATCCAGTTGTAGACATCTGGCTGAAAAGGTTCATGGCACTGGAAACAAGGTGAAGCAAGTAAAGAAAATATGGGTAATTCTGCTTTCTGTTTTCATTATATCAGTCATGACTGTGAAAGAAGCACTAAGATACATTTCAAGACAGCATAACAATCCAGTTCATACAAACAAGACTGAACTGGCTAGGAAATGTCACTTGTAATCCTGTGACTTCTGATGGCTTTCTTTCCCTTTTTTTTAATTTGGTAAAATATTAGTCAAGTTCATAACTGTATAGCAATATAGATTGATTTGTAGGACAGTTAAACCTCCAGTCGATCCACAGAATTTCCTTTCCCAGTAGCGTCCAAAAAATTCATGATTTTCATTTCCTCTGCATGCAACAGTTTCTGTAAGTTATAGCCAGGAGGGGAAAAACAACTATGAATTTTCCACCCACAAATTAATTTATTTTTGCCCAAGGCCAAAGAAGAAAGTATGGAGAAGAAGTGTGCAAAATAAATTCTACTGCCATATAACCACTTATCTGTAAGAGTTAGAATGTTGCTACATAATGTTAGATTTGGACTCTCATAACTTGCAGAGTTAGAGAAATTATATTTATTGAAAAGTCCATGATAAACATACTTTGGAGGCAGGGAAAAAAAATAAAGACAAAAACAACGCTAAAACTGAATTGAGAGTACATGTACTGCATTAAACTAGAATTAGAGTCTAATGCAGATTGGACCCAGTATAGCTGCAATGAATTACATTGAGAAGAGATGGAAGTGGCAAGAAATAATGTAAGACTAATGTATCAGAAAATAAAGAGAAAGCTGTACTGTATGTGCCTTTTTTTAATTTTAAGGAAGTGGAGTGTAGGAGATGACCAGGCTGAGCCTGAGGGAGGGGTCAAACATGTCATCAGCCATGAATCCCTGAGTGCCCACAAGAGATCTAAGTCCTGCCCACATTGAATTCCTTTCTATTCTTAACTCCTGCTAATTTCCCTTGACCCTCTCAAGTTATTTCCCTTGACCGTTAGTTGTTCAGATTCTTGTAGCGAGCTTAATCTTGTAATAAATCTTTATACTGTACTCATTTGAAGTGCCTGAATCTCCAGATTTCTCCGGTGCTTGACATGGAGTTTCTTTGGCGTTAGACGCACAACAATATGTCCTTGAATTTGGACATATTGTTCAGTTCTGAAGAATCGCCTGGCCAGATATAATTCAGTTTTCTTGTAAATAATGTATTAACTGCTTTTTTTCCCAACCATCATTTATTTTATATGTCTGGAAAAACATCTTTCAATTTACTTGTTCTTTCAATCTTGCTCTGTTGAAAAGAAAACAGGAGCACATCAGTTCCTTTTCATATACACCATGGTGCCATTAAGTTGCTGTATTTTTAAGAGCAGAAGAAAAATTAAATACTGTTTAAAATTCAGTAAATGTCTTTAAAAATTATTGCATGGATTAGCAATTTCCTTCAAGCTCTGCTAGTGCAAAAGAATTCAAATTCTAACAAACCTGATGAGGCAAATTGATAGTGTTTGGTTTGTGTTTTTTTTTTAATTATCAAGACTTTAACAGTTTCTTATTTGAATAGCCTGCTGCAGCACAGGGTGGGGTACCTTGTTTCTACCCAAAAATATTCAACAAATGAGACTATTAGTAATCTAAAGTGGAGAACAAACAGTCACTAATGATCTATCTGTTATGGATATACTCCATAAAGATACTGGTGCTCTCATCAATCATTTTCTAAGAGAATAGGTGACCTTTGAAGATAAGAATGGAAACTTCAAAAATAGCCATTAAATTTCATAGCAACTATATTTATGGCACTTCTTTGGCATTCATCACCTGTATAATATAAACTTCTTTATACTGCCAGCATTTGATGATTATCCTCCTCTGACGGAAAAGTTATGAGTGAATGACAGATGCTTGTTTTCTTTTCAATTCTTGCAACTTTAACAGTATTGCATCTTTTTGGTATTGAAAGATGAACAGCAGTTGCCAAAAAATTCTGAAAAAAACTGGGAGGTTTAAAGAAACAGTAACAACTCTCCCTTTCTTCTCATATTTTTCTAAGTAGAAATGCTGAAGGTGATTGACTGACACATACTTTGAAATGCCATTTTATCATTCTTACGATCATATCATCTTGTTCTATGCTAAAGATTGGGTGCCCAGTTCTTGTGTTGAAACATTCACATCACTACATGATTTCTAAAGGATAAGCTCTGTTAGTTGAGTGCAGCACAAAAAATACATAGACTTAGGAATTGTCTTGTGAATTACATTTCCAAGGTTCACAGAGCCATTTCTGAAAATAAAAATCATTATTCCAAGGTAGGAGTATTTATATGACATAGCCGAGATAAGGAAATATTAAAAAAAATACTGAAAGGAAATTGGATAAAGAAGGGCAGACAGAAATGATAACTTCTTGATAATAGCCATCCACAAAACATATCTTTGTATTAGCAAACTGATGGTTTTGATAATCTTCCTCAAAAATTTCTGAGATTTTTATTCTGAAGTATGGACAAACAGGTTTTTTGGGCAAAAGTAGGAAACCCCATATACTTTATCAGTCTATCCACTCTAATGTAGAAATGCTTGTGCCTTTTAATAAAATTTGTTAGTTGGAAAAGGTGGTATCAGACTTATTTTTATTTATTTTTTCCTGGAATAGGAAGACAAAGAGAAAATGATTTGGCCAAAAGTAATGTGATCTCAACACTAGTTTATAGAGAGAAATCTGTGGAGCAAAAATGACATTTGACATTATCGTCATGAGGAGCATCTGACAAGGAATGACTCTGCCTCCTGACCAGTAAGAAGTACAGTAATCATGTCTGCATAAGTTCCAGCCAATGTTTAGCATAATGATGCTTATTCATGGTCTCCCATAATCTTCTAAAACCAATATTAGCTGGACTCTTATAATGTGAACCATGAAGAACTAATCCTAAATCTAAGCCAGCAAAATATAGATATCTATTTACACATAACATACTAGGCCCACCCCACATCATGGCTTAAGGTAATTATCTGAGTCATATAACATGCTAAGATTATAGCCCAGTTTCCATATAATGCTGAACCATAAACTACTCAGTCCTATTAAGAATTTAGTGAAGTATATACAAAGATAACAATGGAATTGTCAATTACAAAGAGTTATAAAATCATATTACATTATTTCGCTACCACACTCTCATGAGACTTCTCTTATTTTAGAGAATACAGGAAGATATTTGATGCAGAGTGGTATCATTGATCTTTCTACTCTATAACAATATCTTCAGGTTTTAAAATCAGAATTTTTCTAGTCCTAGTTAGACATGTGAATAGTTGAACCTGTGTTATTCTTCTTCTCTAAAGGTGAAAATGCCCTCTTGTTATTTTCATACTTCTGTAAAATTCTACTTTAGAAGTTCAGAAGTACCACACTGATCTATTACCCTACGTTTTGTTTTGGAAAACAAATATCTTGCTGGTTAAGGAATTAAGAGCTTCCTCAACTCATATTCATATTTTTGAAGCAAATAGTTATCCTATTTAAATGTTAAATTTAATTATCAAGAAAACACAGATTTTTCAAATATATATATATATATATATATATATATATATATATATATATAAATTATAATTGTTCTATATAAAATGTGCAGTTTTGTGATTTGTATAAAATCTAATATTGTCTTTGTTCAAACTGGTATCCTGAAGTTATGTTGCACTATAACAGAAAACATAGAATAACAGAATTGGAAAGTACCTTGGAGGTCTTCTAGTCCAACCCCCTGCTCAAGCAGGAAACCTATATCATTACAGAAAAATGGTTGTACAATATCTTCTTTAAAAAACCTTCAGTGTTAGAGCACCCACAAGTTCTGGTGGTAAGTTGTTCCACTGATTAAGTGTTCTGTCAGGAAATTTCTCTTTACTTCTATGCTTGTTCTCTCCTTGATAATTTCCAGCCTTTGCTTCTTATCCTGCCTTCAGGTGCTTTGGAAAATAGGTTGACCCCCTCTTCCTTGTGGTAGCCCTTAGGCTCCCATCATTTTTCCCTATTTAGTAGAAGAGTTAGAACATGCTATAGAAGCACAAATATCCAAGTGGATGATGATGTTAATGATGCATGCATTGATGTTAAAGAGAAGAGTTTTGATCAAGATTTTCTTTTTTATCCAAATAGTATAACAAAGCCAATGGTTTGTTATCTTTCTAACAAAAAAGGACTTAGTTCTTTTCTGATATATTAAATATGCTGCTCTGCTCATTCTGGATTACTAACACTAAAATTAACTCATAACTTTTCCTTCAGTGGAAGATATAAAATATGCTTTTGTAAAAGAAAATCCTTAGTGCAGGTTTTCAAGTTGTATTGCCATGACTGAGTTCATATATCATTCTAGGTCATGATATAATAATCTGTTTTTTCCTTAAAATATTATGTAATATGTATACTCAATTATTGTGGGACACAATAAATACAATTATTCTAATTATATTTTATTATTGAGTACAATTACACTCAATGTTTTCCACTTTGTTGGATTCCATATAGCAATACAGTTCAGATCTACCTAGGCCTACAAATAACTTAGTTCTGAACCATATTAATTGTAATTTAGTCAAGAGAATATGTTTAAGAAAACAGATAGCCAGTTGATATATGAACCAGCTCAGCATGTTTAGGTGGTGCCAATCATAGTTAAGAAATTCACCATTCCAATGCTTTCCAAAGTATACAAAGTATTCAAAAATATTACATTTTATATACATATATACAGCATTTATAGCTGTGCAATATAATATATATATATATATATATATATATATATATATATATATATATATATACACACACACACACACACACACACACACACACACACACACACAGCGGGAAGGGGCTGGAGAAAATGCCGTTAAAGCAATATCTGACAGCTCAGCATCATTCCCTGGGGATGGGCAGCCCAAGTGGTACGCGATAGGGGAGGAAGTAACAGAAGCTAAGCCTCCATCAATTAACATGTCTGAAGTAAAAATGACAGAGTTAATTACAGGTGGGAGGTGGGTGGATGGTCCTATCACGCGCACAATGGCCAAATTGATCGATGATGCATAAAGGCAAATATCTGTTCAATAGGAGTTTTTACATTCTGACAATGTTAGCAGAGGCTAACAAAAGCTAAGTGGATAATATATTTTAAGTTCCGGAGATCGCGATGTCTGCCTCTTTTTTTATAGCTACACCTGGAACTCGTATTTTTAGGATAGTTCATATATATACATACATACATATGTATGTATGTATGTATGTCTCTCACTAGGCAGCATAGGGCCTGCTGGCTGCCAGAAGGAAAAAAAAAAAAGCCCAGAATTGAGTGGATGTGACTCCACTGAGCTAGGGCTGTAGAAAGAAAAATATTGGTTATGTAGGAGAAACCTGGCTAAAAGAAAAACATATATATACATATATATATATATATTCATATATATACATATATATATGTATATATATGAACCTCAGAACACACACACACACACACACACACACACACACACACATATATATATATATATATACATATACATATATACATACATATATATATGAACTATAATATACAGTCAGGTCCATAAATATTGGGACATCGACACAATTCTAACATCTTTAGCTCTATACACCACCACAATGGAGTTGGAATGAAACAAACACAATGTGCTTTAACTGCAGACTGTCAGCTTTAATTTAAGGGTATGTACATCCAACTCAGGTGAACGGTGTAGGACTTACAGCAGTTTGCATATGTGCCTCCCACTTGTTAAGGGACCAAAAGTAATGGGACAGAATAATAATCATAAATCAAACTTTCCCTTCTTAATATTTGGTTGCAAATCCTTTGCAGTCAATCACAGCCTGAAGTCTGGAACGCATAGACATCACCAGACGCTGGGTTTCATCCCTGGTGATGCTCTGCCAGGCCTCTACTGCAACTGTCTTCAGTTCCTGCTTGTTCTTGGGGCATTTTCCCTTCAGTTTTGTCTTCAGCAAGTAAAATGCATGCTCAATGGGATTCAGGTCAGGTGATTGACTTGGCCATTGCATAACATTCCACTTCTGTCCATTCAAAAACTCTTTGGTTGCTTTTGCAGTATGCTTTGGGTCATTGTCCATCTGCACTGTGAAGCGCTATCCAATGAGTTCTGCAGCATTTGGCTGAATGTGAGCAGATAATATTGCCCGAAACACTTCAGAATTCATCCTGCTGCTTTTGTCAGCAGTCACATCATCAATAAATACAAGAGAACCAGTTCCATTGGCAGCCATACATGCCCACGCCATGACACTACCACCACCATGCTTCACTGATAAGGTGGTATGCTTAGGATCATGAGCAGTTCCTTTCCTTCTCCATACTCTTCTCTTCCCATCACTCTGGTACAAGTTGATCTTGGTCTCATCTGTCCATAGGATCTTGTTCCAGAACTGTGAAGGCTTTGTTAGATGTTGTTTGGCAAACTCTAATCTGGCCTTCCTGTTTTTGAGGCTCACCAATGGTTTACATCTTGTGGTGAACCCTCTGTATTCACTCTGGTGAAGTCTTCTCTTGATTGTTGACTTTGACACACATACACCTACCTCCTGGAGAGTGTTCTTGATCTGGCCAACTGTTGTGAAGGGTGTTTTCTTCACCAGGGGAAGAATTCTTCGGTCATCCACCACACTTGTTTTCCGTGGTCTCTCGGGTCTTTTGGTGTTGCTGAGCTCACCGGTGCATTCCTTCTTTTTGAGAATGTTTCAAACAGTTGTTTTGGCCACGCCTAATGTTCTTGCTATCTCTCTGATGGGTTTGTTTTGTTTCTTCAGCCTAATGATGGCTTGCTTCACTGATAGTGACAGCTCTTTGGATCTCATCTTGAGAATTGACAGCAACAGATTCCAAATGCAAATAGCACACTTGAAATGAACTCTGGGCCTTTTATCTGCACATTGTAATTGGGGTAATGAGGGAATATCACACACCTGGCCATGGAACAGCTGAGAAGCCAATTGTCCCATTACTTTTGGTCCCTTAACAAGTGGGAGGCACATATACAAACTGCTTTAAGTCCTACACCATTCACCCGAGTTGGATGTACATACCCTCAAATTAAAGCTGACAGTCTGCAGTTAAAGCACATTGTGTTTGTTTCATTCCAACTCCATTGTGGTGGTGTATAGAGCCAAAGATGTTAGAATTGTGTCAATGTCCCAATATTTATGGACCTGACTGTATATATATCTATATCTATATCTATATCTATATCTATATCTATATCTATATCTATATCTATATCTATCTATCTATCTATCTATCTATCTATCTATCTATCTATCTATATATATATATATATATATATATATACACATATCTATTTTCTTACTTTTTTCTTTCATAGGTTTTATGTGTGTTTTTCTTTTAACCAGATTTGGTTACGTAGGAGAAACCTGGCTAAAAGAAAAACATATGTATACATATCTATATATTCATATATATACATATCTATATATTCATATATATACATATATATATGTATATATATGAACCTCAGAAAACATATACACACACACTCACACACACACACACACACACACACACACACAAATGTATATGGCTGCTACTTGTAGAGAGTTTCAGGTAATTTACAAAAATATAAAGATTCACATCACAAGCAATCTCTATTACCATCTCCCAAGAAGGAAAAAATGATGACCCAGATTCATAGCATCTTTGTACAGTGCTGGGCTGATGACACATGTGTTGAGCATGGAGTGCTAAGGTAAAAAAAAATAATACTTGTGGAACACATTTTGCAGCATCTCAGAATTAATGGCCTAATACAGCCCATTTCTCTTCAAGTCAGAGAATCGCACTGACTCTTCTGGGCCTTGATTACCTCTTTCATAAAAAAATCTATTTCTCAGTTTGAGAGATGTTCAAAGAGCAGCTTTTGTCCTTCCTTTGGCAAGAGAAGAGACTTATCAGCACCTGAAAAATGCATCATTTCCTCCTTTCTCCACCCCACTTGTTATTTTCCACAAAGCAAGCTACTTGTAGGCCTAGATAGATCTGAATTGTGCTCCTGCAGGTGCTGGTGATGTGGAATCCAATAAAATGTGAATGAAAATAAAGACATTTCTGGGGAGAATGGCACAGCTGTGTCCTCTCAGTCAGTCTTTTGTTAGAGTTAACACCAGCTTCCTGTTGGAAAGTATGATGTGCTGCTCAGGCCTACCTTCTCAATCATTTTCCTCTCTTGTATGGAATAATCCTTTTTTTTCCCCCAGGTGTTAATATCACAGGTAAACAAAGATGGTATTGGATCCATCCCTCTTATTTTTTCTAAAGGACTGTTCTGGACTCTTGCCTCTTTTACTTTGTATGGAAAAAATATTATTTTCAAAATACTTCTGTAAATACAAATACCAGAAGGTTTGTTAACAAACCAGAAGGTTTGTTAACCTTTTTTTGTTTACCTTTTGTTTTGTTTCATAATCTTTTAACTATTAGTCTTGTGAGAAGAAAAGTTCAACTAAGGTAGAATTTTGCAAATTTAAGGTCCTATGACAAAAGTTTGTATGAGCAAGAAATCTTTATTAAAAACTGAAACCAAAGCAGCCCAGACTAAGTTACTTTTTTAAAGAGCATTTGGTTGAAAAGTTATTGCCCCTTTTAAATTAATTTTACATTGTGTTCTGTTCTTTTGATCTTACTTTTTTCAATAATTATAATTAAAATTATCTTTGAATTGCTACAACTTGATTTGTTATTGGTTATTTTAATCTATTTATATGTATTGTGTATGATTTTAATTCTTCTGACCTTTTTGTTGATATTTTTTGTATACCCCTATGAGTTTGCATTGATTTAGCAATATAAAGCAGAATAAATAATAGGTCTCCCTCAACCAAGAGAATTATCCATATGCCTTCAGGTAACAACTCAATGTACTGTACTTGGTATAGTGTTCTTTAATTCTATGCACATATTTGTGTACATGGTGACACTTTTTATGCAATATTTCCCTAATATATCATATGTATGCAAAATCTTTCCTCACATATGCATAATTTATACATTTCTCCAAATGTATGCATCTCCCCCTTATTTTTGAAGATAAAGGTATTCATCTGATGAGAAGAACATCCAAGATTATTTGTCTCAATAGATACAAGAAGCTGCATTTGGCCATGATGTTAATAGAGCCCAGCATGGATTTATGGGATATGTTGATAAGGTGTTTGTTACACTGTCTCAATTGTTCTTTTTATCAATTTTGTTTTTTATTTTTCTCTTGCCATCCCAGAGTTCTGCTAGTAGATGTGTGACCAAATAAATTTGCTAAATAAATAAACAAGCAAGCTTGATGGCAAAGAGTGAAATAAAACAAAACAAAAGGTACTGAAAATAAACCTAACAACATGAATGTGGAAATTAGCTCCATATAAAACCTCTTGAATTCGCATTGCACTACTTGTAAACAGAGAATTGCACAATGCAACAAATCCTGACTCTGTCTTCTATTATTTTAAAATTATTACTTTGGAATTAAAATTATTAAAAGATAATAAAATTATCTGTTATTGAATTTGTGGTGAAACATCTGAATTCATCAAGGTGATGAAATAGAGACTGGTAGCGCCTTAATTTTGTTGAGACTTATTGAAAGCAACCAATCAAGATTAACCCGTTGCACATCTATGGATGTTTGGTAAATCAGACTTTATTTATCATACTGGCATTGTTTTGCAATGGTTCTCCTCTTTTCTTAATGACAATTTCAGTCTGTGGTAGTAGGGAAGGCGAGACTGACCCAGTGAGCCCTGATGTGTGAAGTGCCATGGACATTGTTTCTCTACAATGCTGGATGAGTACTACCAATATGTTCATTATACCCAGAGTACATTCCTACTCCGGGCTTTCAACATCCTTTCCTGTTTCCTGAAGGCTTAGAGGTCTGGATGTAAAATACAGGCTGAACATTTAATCCAAAAAAATACAGAGTTGCTGATTGTACATAAGAACTTTTGACTGTCAACAGTGGTATTTCTCAATGGCTAGGCTCTATCTGTGAATGAGCAAGTTTATAATTTTGAAGTCCTTCTAGATTCTCAGATCCTACTTGAATGGCAAATGGAGGCAGTGGACAAAGGGATCTATGCACAATTTTGCTCCACCTTGCCTAGTACAGAAGGGCATGGTTACAATAAGTCACAATCTCATAATCACTTAGTTACAGTATTGCAATGTACTTACAGGGGACTGCCTTTAAAGATCATTTGGAAACTGCAGCTAATTCAGAACACAATGGCTTAAAGTGCTGGGTTTGACTGATAAAGCCCTTTATGGCTTGGTACCAAGGTAGCTACAGGACTGCTGACAACAACCATCCTTTGTCTTGACCTATTAGAACATCTAGGGAGAAACTACTTATAGCCCCTTATTTTTAAAGACCATTTTCATTCTTGTTTTATATACACTATGTAAGCTACTGAGAATTGTTTGATTATGGCACTGTAGCAGTTTGATTAATAATAAAGCTGGCACTGAATAAAGCAGCTAAACAGGGAACAGCCTGTATTTATATCAGCAGAATTTAGAAAGGCCAGTGTGGCTTGGTGGGTTGCAATTCTCACATCCATTTTTACTTACTTTAATAACATTACAAACATCCCAGAAAACTAGGCATTGCAACAGTTGTCCAAGGCTTGAAAAACAGAAAATAGAAGCATGTTGACAACGTTCAGTCCCACCAGCCTCTTAAATATAACTAGCAAAGTCTATGCAAGGCAACAGCTTATTTTAGGGAATGAAAGGGGTAGTTCTTATAAAGATAGATTTCTGCCTAATTCTGCAGTATCAATATTCGTGTGGCATCAGCTCAAAATTGTAAGTATCCTTTGTTTATTTGCAAGCTACTTTTATTTCAGTTTCTAGAACATAAGTTTTGGGTTGAGCCTAAAAATTCTACCATTGACAAACACCTTCTGCTGTTGATATTCAAACTGTGTGGAAACACCAGCCTCAAGAGCCAGGCACAATGAGGTTGGCCAATTGTCAAATTCTAATATAACAGAGAAAGAATGAGGCAAGCTTATATTTTGGCCTCTGTTCCTGTTTAATATTTATAGAAATTGTTTTGGTATCTGCCTGCAAGGCCCAGAACTGCATGTTCAGTGTAAGCAGAAAAACAGCTTCACTTTATGCAAATGATGCTGCAATCATGACTTTGGCACATACTGGCCTTAGAAGCCCACTGAGGCTAATAACTGTTAGCAGGAGGAGTTAATGGTACATTATCAGTATTCAAAAATCAAGGTATTTTAAAGCAGCATATATAACTGATATACAGTGATCATAAAATTGAGCAACTTAACTGTTTTACATTTTTAGGCTTAGTCTTTTGAGAAACACCAAGGCCCATGCAAATTCTGCTTCTAGTATGACCTATAGTGGTGCAGCTGCTATTTTAAGAGTTCACTGGAGCCAGAGAAGATGCTTATTCCAGCTGCTTTTGAAATATTTAATACAAAATCCGTTGCCCAATTATTAAATGGGGCACAGCTGGCACCTAGCTCCAGTTTCATATCCTGTGAGAAAGAGTCTGGGTTTCTGAGACTTTTGTTTATGACACTCAGATCTGTGCCCAATGCAGCACTGAGTGTGAAGGCAGGACTATGGGTAGCTATTACTTTGGTGTTGGATAAAGCCAAGGAGGTAATTATTGGAGTTATACAATTACAAAATGAGCTGAGTTGTGTAATAAAGATCTCTGACCTGTAGAAGTTCACAAATGCAAACATCCATGTTCTCTTTTTTTAGTCCAATTATACATACCAGCACAATGTATACAAGCCAATGTGGATTGGTGCGCTGTAGTTACCAAGTACTACATAGATCAGAGGTCTTCAAACTTGGCAACTTTAAGACTTGTGGACTTCAATTCCCAGAATTCTCCAGCCAGCATAGCTGGCTGGAGAAGCTGAAGCCCACAAGTCTTAAAGCTGCCAAGTTTGAAGACCTCTGACATGTTGACTTTAGCCTTCAAGGTAGTCTCAACAAGATGCACAATTATTAATGCTAACTGTATCTTCATTGTAAGGTCACATTAACAGACTCTTGTAAGCCTGAAAGGATTTTTCCCCACCTTTTTTTTTTTTTTTTTGGTCCAGAAAACTTGAGAGGATCCCTTCTGAAATGTTTCTTATGCCCCCTCTTTTGTGGGCCAAGTTAGCTTTTACATGCTGATTGCCCAAAATAAGGGGAAAAAATCCTACAAATCTTACAACTGAATAGAAGGTTCAGATATTTGCTAAATTATTGTTTGGGCAAAGCATTGCTATGTTTTGTTTTTGTTTTTGTTTTTGTTTTTGTTTTTGTTTTTGTTTTGTTTTGTTTTGTTTTGTTTTGTTTTGCATCTACAGTTTTCCATCTATAAAATCCAATTTTTCCACAAAGAAATGTTATAAGGGAAAACATATTAAAGATTCAAAGAGAGTCGGAGCTCACTCACTGTATTTTTTCTTTCTGAGAAGTTTTTTCTTGTCTTGCTGATGATGCTGAACTATGCAATGCTTGTAGCCAAAGCTGATTGGAAACCCATAAAAAGAAAATCACAAGTCAGGCAATAAAACAGAACTATACAGTCACAATTAAAATGCAGAAAGTGATTTTAAAATGAACAGTAAATAACTCACATAAAAAGATAAGTGGATGCAGCAGATTATTTAAATGAAAAGCAGACCTTAACATATTATGGTTTTATAAGCAGCGTTTCAAATCCAATATTGGAAAATGTTGCATTTTCTATGAAATGCACAGTTCCTAATTAATTGTACCTTTCATTCCCACTTGCTATAGCTTAAGCCATAGAGTTGTAGGTAAAAATTCTCTACTTTTAGCGTTCTGATGATGCAACTTTTCATAGTGAAGCATTGGGAGAAATCATTTGGTGATAATGGACCCCTAAAGAAAATAAATGAACATGAAGTGTTTTCAGCTCACTGCAGAAAACACTGCTTGCTCTCCATTCAGTACTATTGATTGTTTAAAGCCATTCTCTCCGGGAATGTTTATGTTAAACAAGCAGGAACATCTTGTCAATTACAAGCATTTTAGCTGACAACTCTTTGCCATTGCAGAATGGTATTCTCAGGATGGATGTAACTTTTATCTTATAACCAACATCCAGCTGTTTCCTGGAAGGTGGGGTGGAGGGAACTGGGTTCCAGAGGGCTTGCTTGTCAACATTCCCCAAAGTCTGGTTTAGTACATACCTTTTGCTACTCGGTGGCCGAAGCAGTTCATTTAAGTACTGGAAAATCTCCACCAGGTGGCAGAAGTGGATTTTCAGCCAGGAGTGTTCTATTGCTGCTTAATTTGCCAGATATCTTGTTGATTGTTGCTTACAAATGAAACGCTGGGTGTGATACCAGAACCAGTTCATTTCTTCTAGCTCTGGCTTCCATGATGACTGGATCAAACTGGAAGATGCTGATAGAAGCTGATCAGCCTCAGACAGGAGCATATCAGCCTGCGGGAGATAAGTAGGTTTATCCTGCAGTACCAAAATTTGAGAAGCAATATATAGGCATTAATTTTTGATTCAGAAATCGGCAGACTTGATAGTTTGTACTTTATCCACAGGACAGATGGGTTGACTTATTATTTGTTTGCTCCAGTGACGTTTTATATCATTGGGCTAGAACAAAACAAAAAGTTGTTTTTAAAAAATATTCCAAGTTAAAAAGTGATTTTAAATAGAATCCCTCAATGTAAATAGGTTACTACTTAGTACCTAATAATATAGCACCACATATCCAGCTTTTTCCAGAGTTTGAGTAAGATACCATTAAATGTATTCTGAAATAAGTTTTTGGAATAGACTAATATTCTTCTATTCTTTATTCATATTAAAGACATCTCTGTGTGTGTATCATAATGTTGAATGCATCAACACAAATCAAAGCCTCACCACTTCTTTTTCCATGCTGTGCCTGATTGTAGTCATAATCTTGATTTTTTTTACCTCTGTCCCCTCTGCAGAGGCCTCTGCTTCATGCTGATGGTGTCAGGAAATATTCTGATGCATATTTTTCTATCAGTTTTCTTTCAATCTACTGAAATAATTTGCCTTAGCAATATCTTTTAAAGGAGATAAGAATGTTGGTATAACTTTCATGAGTGGAGTGCAGGTAGTCCTTGATTTACGACCACCACTGAGCCCCAAATTTTCTGCTATTAAGTAAGACATTTGTTAAGTGATTTTGTCCCATTCTACAACCTTTCTTGCCACAGTTTCTAAGTGAATCACTGCAGCTGTTAGGTTACTAATATGGTTGTTAAGTGAATCTGGCTTCTCCCATTGACTTTGCTTGTCAGTAGAAGACAAATGGTGATCACGTGACCCCAGGACACAGCAACCCAGGGTCATAGGAACCACTTGCCAAGCGTCTGAATTTTGATTGCACGTCCATGAGGATGCCGCAAAGTTTGTAACTGTCAAAAATGGTCATAAGACACTTTTTTAGGTGCTCTTGTAAATTGGAAAGATCACTAAATGAACTGTTGTAGGTTGAGGACTACCTATTGAGGACTACCTATTCTTCAACTTAGTTATGAGATGGCTAAGGGGTTTTATTTTCATTTCATTTATTATTACGGTCATATTCAGCTTTCCGCTTCTGTTAGCACTCGGAATATAGACAATATAATACACAGCTGTATGTCTTGGCCTCTGGTGAGTTAAGTCATGCTGTGTCCTCCCTCTCGCAGTGCCTGGAGGCTGTTAGGGGCTGGATGGGGAGCAATAGGTTGAAACTAAACCCTGGCAAGACCAAGTAGCTCTGGGTTTGGGGTTTGGGGTTTGTTGGCTCAGGTAGAATTACCATCTTTGGTCTTGGATGGGGTGGCACTACCCCAAACAGACCCTGTGAGTAATCTGGGGGTTCTCCTGGACTCATGACTCCTGCTCAAAGAGCAGGAGGTGGTTGTGGCCAAGAGGGCCTATGTGCAACTGCGGGTTGTATGCCAGTTATGCCCTTTCCTAGACAAACAATCCCTACTCACAGTCACTCATCCACTTCCCATCTTGACTATTGCAAAGCGCTCTATATGGGGCTGCCCTTGAAGAGCATCTGGAAGCTCCAGTTGGTGCAAAATGCAGTAGCCCACATGGTTTTGCACATGTATCACCTCTCCTGCAGGAGCTGCATTGCCTGCTGATTTGCTTCTGGGTGCAATTCAAGGTGCTGGTTGTAACTAAAGGTTACAACCTTCATGGCTTTGGACCAGGTTATCTGAAGGACCGTCTTTTGCCATTCATATCTACCCAACCCAGAGTGGGGAGGCAGGGAATGCTGTGTGTCCCATCCCTGAGGGAGATACACCTGGTGGGACCCAGAAGAAGGCCTTCTCCTTCTGGTGGCTCCCTCTCTCTGGAACATCATTCCCCCAGAGATTAGAACAACCCCCACACTAATACTCTTCCAGAAGGCACTGAAGACCTGGGTCTGCCAGGGGGAACCCAGAGTGGGATGGAGCCCATTAAATGGCTCGTGTGGTCTGCTGTTGCCAGGAGGGGATGTGGGGTATGATTTTATTATATTACACTATATTAATTTATTTGATTACTTTTATTGTTTTAAATGTGATTTTATATTCTGTAAGCCGCCTTGAGTCGCCATGGTTGAATAGGCAGCACAAATTCAATAAATAAATAAATATGTCAAATATTGCCAAACAATTAAGATAAAAATTAATAGTCAAAACCTTGGGAAGAGAAAATGCCTTTCTCCCTCCACTGAATTCTGGAACATCTGTAGCTACTATGAGTCTTCATATAGTAACAGAATAATAGCCTGGACACCTTCTAATTCAACTCTCTGCTCAAGCAGGAAACCCTATACCAGTGATGGCGAACCTTTTTCTTGTTGTGTGCCAAAAGTGTGTGCGCGCATGCGTGCAACAGCATGTGTGCATGCCAGCACCCATAATGCAATGCAAATCCCCCACCTGTGCATGCGTGCATGTCCCCACTCCTGCGCATGCGCCCTGCATTGCGGTTGTGCACATGCGCCCCTGCATTGTACATGTGCGCACCCTGCACATGCGCTTCATACACCCCCGGCCCATTTTGGGCCTGGAAAGCCTCCTGTAGTAAACTTTGCCGGCGTGAACGGCTTGCTAGCCTTGCGCTCTGGGCAGCGTCCAGCCATGCCACCAAGAAAAGCACCTTCCTCCAGTTGCTGGAAGTAAAAGGTGGCTCTGCGCAGCTTGCAGAAAAACTTTTCTCTCGACGGCTGTTCTCTTTTGCACGCTCAGAGCCCCATGCCACTGAAACGCGAGAGGTTGCCTTGCTCTCTCATCCACCCTCCCACCGGCCACACTGCCAGCCTGGAATTCACCACGGCTTCCCCCCCCACCGGTCTGGTAGCTAAGCCTATCCAGTTTCGGGCACTGAGGTACATAATGAATACCAGCTGGCTTACATGCCGGAACCCGGAAGAGCAACAGGCGATGGCTCCAAATGCCCAGAAAGATGGCTCTGCGTGCCACTTCCGGCACACATGCCATAGTTTCACCATCATGGCCCTATACCATTTTAGACAAATGATTGTCTAATCTCTTCTTTAAAACCTCCATTGTTGGAGCGCCTACAACTTCTGTACGCAAGTTATTCCATTGATTAATTCAACAACAACAAAGATAGCATTTTAACAAGCATGCATATACTCAATAATGAGGTATTCATGCCATATGTGAAAATGTGGCAGGATTTGTACAAGAGCTACGCTGTGATAGAAACTGATAAGAAAAGTTTCATTTACACTGGTTCTGTATGCCCACCATGCTTTGATACCTTTGACAAGTCTGATTTCCATAGTTCATCACAAAGCAACTTGTGGTGGAAAGAATAGGGGTGGAATGGAGATCTTTTTATTACTCAATTGCATAAAATGAATATGTCAGACTGCTGCAAAGTAGTGAGAGTTGTATCTGAAGATAGTGGAAATCATTTATTCAATGTGGATTGTGCAAATGTGGGTTCTGCATCAATGTAATTGTTATTTCTGCCTGAATTAGAAATCTACTGAATTTACTTCTTAATTTACCACTTAAATGCTAACTGGAATACAAAGAAATTTGTCACACGCTGTTCGTATTATTTACATTCCTAGGGAATAAACAATGTTCAGTAATATAATTCACATGAGCAGGATTAGCATGTCTCAGGAGAAATCATGTAGTGTTATGTCTGATCTTTACACACACACATGTATATGTATGCAGTGGTGGGTTGCCCCCGGTTCGCACCAGTTCTATAGAACCGGTAGTAAAACCGGTGGGAGGCTCCGCCCACCGACCCCAACGTCATCAAAACGCTTCTGCGCATGCACAGAAGAGTGCGCCCGCTGCAAACCAGTAGTAAAGGTAAGTAGAACTCACCCTTGTATGTATGTATGTATGTATGTATGTATGTATGTATGTATGTATGTATGTTGTGTGTATATTTAATAGAATAACTACAATAATGAGTTAAAGGATAGATTGCCTTTTCCCCCCCTCATTTCTTTTTTGGGATAGAATCTATTAAGAAGCGTTTCTAATCTCAAGGCTTTATTGAAAGCAAGAGTAGCAGTAGCAGCAAAATCATGTTGAACAACAGAAGGAAAACCATTGAAGCTGGTGAGAGAAACCATATTCTTAAATGCATCACTGAGTAAATTACAAGTTTATTTAAGTGCAAAGGAATTTTACTGATCTCTGCCTGCTTTCTAAGGTATTGAATTGTGCTGGAAGCTAAGGAACTCTACTTATATGCTTCATTCCATTGTTTTAGATTTTTTTTAATGTTCAATGATACACTGCCCTGTGCAGTGTATCATTGGGTTGGTAGGGCTGTTGCTTGAAGCATGGAATAGACTGGGAAAACCCTTTTTTGAGCATATAAAATGACTATAAAGAGGGTCTTCATACCCCCTTCAGAATGTGTTAGTTTTACTAATCCAGAGGGTGATATAGTTAAAAACAAATACATGTTTATTTGTTTGGAATTATTATTCTAATCCTGATCCAAGATGGCGCCGCCAAGGGCTGCCTCAGTGAAATGCTCTCTAATGGTTTCTTTATTTTTTATTATTCTCTGTGACTCACTATGGATTTCATACTCACGAGACCATCTGCTAAGAATTAAGCAATGTTTCTTTAAGGAGCAACTTTCTGTGATCTCATCCCCCCCCCCTTTACAAATGCGGAGGAGATTCTAATACAGGAAGAGGCAATTTCCCCAGAACTATGGATTACCAAAAAAAACCAAACAGAGGAAACAGAGATGGAGAGGTAAAAGGCGGGAAATTTAAACAGGCTAAGGAATAGGGGAAATAGAACTGCTCTGCCTTCAATCTTCCTGACAAATTTACATTCACTTGCTAACAAGATGGATGAAATACTTCTTTTAAACAGATGCAACTCTGATTTTCACAGTGCAGCTGCCCTATGCTTTATTGAAACCTGGTTACATGATGACAACAGCATGCAAATTCCAGGGTTTCAGATACATAGAGCAGACAATTGCAGAATCATCAGGTTAAAAAGAAGGGAGGAGGTTTATGCTTCTATATCAATAACAGCTGGTCTCAGGATATAATTATAATATATAAATTCTGTGATGAAAACTTATCTTTACTTTACTTATCAACTGTAAACCATTTTACTGTCCACGCGAGTTCTCCTCATTTCTACTAATTGCTGTTTATCTCCCGCCACAAGCCTGTGTAAACAAGGCATTACGAACTCTAGCTCACCAGATTATGGAGTCTGAAGCCAAATACCCCAATTCACTTGCCATTATTTTGGGAGAGCTAAACAAAGCAAACTTAAGGAAAGAGCTACCAAAATACTTTCAGCGTGTCAATTGTCCCACTAGAGGCAAGAATACTTTAGACCATTGCTACACAACACTAAAAGATGCTTATCGGTCTTTACCACGAACAGCTGTGGGACACTCTGATCATTGTATGATTCACCTTTCAGGCAAAGACTTAAAACCACAAAACCAACAATTAAATCAATGAGGACCAGGACTGATGAGGCAAAGTTAAAGCTACAGGCCTGCTTTGACTGCACTGATTGGAATGTTTTTGAAAGTACCTCTGCATACTTACATGAACTCACAGATACTATAACATCATATGTCAGCTTCTGTGAAGACCTATATGTACCGACCAGGAACTTGCAAATATACAGTAACAACAAACCTTGGTTCACAGCTAAACTTAAGCAGCTACGTCATTCCAAAGAGAAGTAATAGTAAATTTATATGCTATCCATCTCCCTATCCAAAATGACTTTGGGCAGTTTATAGTGTACAGTATTATCAGTCCATCATGAAATGATTGGGTTGAGTTCAACTTATTGTTCTGACCTAGGCTTCCTGAGTTGGTAAAACACATGAGTAGCCCTAAAAACTTCTTTTATTACAACAGCTGTGAATTCTGTTCACAGATGAGTCCCAAATAGTTGTAAAGAGTCCTTTGGGAGAAGGCTGATAATCACCCACTTTTATCTCCCATGACACGCTGTCAAAGACCTAATTGGCAAAGCCACATAGAGTCCAGAATCAAACAGAGCTTCAGACTTTAAACTGAACAGAATTAACAACATTGCTTCCTGCAAAGGCCCATGTGCGTTTGCTCCTCTTTTAAGTCTTATGGGAGGGGCCAATCACCTCCAAGCCCTACTCTCAAGTCGTCCCTTTTGTTTTAACTGTTCTTGCCTTCTGGCAACTCTGCACATGCATGCACTGGGAACAGGCTCCCCCTGTTCCTCTGCCTCGCTGAGGTCTGAGTCTGGAGGCTCTAGAGGCAGCACGTACCTCCCAGGTGGCCCTTTCTCTGCCTCCAACACAGAGCCCTCATCCAAGCCTTCCCCAGACTCCAGGACTGGCCCATGTTCCTCCCCAACCTCTTCACTGCCCGACTCTGCTGCCAGCTCCGCAGGCCACCGGCAGACCACAACACTCATATTGAGAAGGCAGGCACTGGATGTATTAATTTTACAATTGCTCAAACTTAAGATTCATTATTCAATATAATAATCTAGGATAAAAACCATTCTCAATATTTGTAGGTGTAAGTAATGCTTCCTGAGACATGGAAGGCTTCACTTAAAAATAATGCATGTTTGTGAACCTGCTAAAGAACAAGTTCATTGCTCAAGGCCAGTGGAATTTCGTGAGTTGGAACTGGAACAGGAACTGGAATTATTTTTCAATAAAGTCAGTTTGGGTCAGTTATATACGTTATCTCCTTGCTTTAGAATAGCTGTTTGTCATTGTCATGATTTTATTTGTTCCTTTCTTGACTATTATTTATTGGACTTAGGATTTCTAATCTATTTTGTTTTGTGCTTCACCCAGCAGAATGTTGACCTATAGCAAATGGAAGGAACGCCTGAATAAGTACTGTGTATTGGGAAATTTTCTACATTATTTCTGGCCTTATTTCTGGTCTGGAAAGGATATGGAATGGATCTCGCCATAAAAAGCAGGGACGAAAGTAGCAGATGTTCTATGCTACTCTAATCAAAACAGACTCTGAGTAGCAAACAGTTACCTTATGTGCTAATTTTCTTTAAACTAAAAGCAAAAGAGCAGGTCCCCATTAGTATTGTCAAAAGACTTCTAGAGTGGAGGAATCAAACTAAAAAAGGGCATTCTCGTGTATCCTGATGTTGACACTTCCTCAGAAGTGCGACCTGGGGCATGTCTTTCCTCATGGAACGTACTGAACATTCATATTTCATGGTTAATATACATAGTGAGTATTCTTGAAGATATTCCATTGCTAAGTCACATAAGTCTTTAAAGATAACAACCAAAGTTTGAAGTCTACTGGTAACCAATGTAGCTCCTGCAGTAGTTAGTTAGTTTACTTTATTGTCATTGCATCTCGTACAATGAAATTAAATGTCATCTTCAGTGTATATTATACATAAGAAAACTATAAAAATAAAACCACACATCCTTCACATTCTATACAAATGTACAGTACAGTACAGTTATCATGTGGGCAAACTGAGTTAGGGTCATTATTACCTGGGTTAATGTATTCTGCACTAGCTGAGATTCCAGGTGGCCTTTAATGGCAACCCTATATAAAGTGAATTACAATAATGTAGACATGAGGTGAAAAGGCTATGAGTAACCATCAAGTTACTGTTCCAGGAAAGGCTGTAATGCACCCACAGGATTAACACTGTACAAGGGGTCTCCTGAACATGGTCTCTATCTGCTCTTTTAGAAGGAACTAGGAGTCTAGAGAGGTTCACAAAAGTCATTAAGATTTTAGAAAAATTCTTCAGGAGTAGATAAAATTATGCTATTGATATGTTACTGATATGCTTGTGAGTGTATTCTTATTTGTGCAAGTGAGTATATTCTTGTTGTATACATTTCTTTCATCATATTACTGGAAATATAAGCTAATTAAGTCAGCCACAACTGAAACAGCCTATAAATCTAAATAAATAACAAGGGGCATGATGGCCCAGCAGTTAAAGACACAGAGCAGCCCGGGTTCAAGATCTGAATGCTGCATGATGGGATGAGCTCCCATTACTTGCCCCAGCTCCTGCCAACCTAGCAGTTCAAAAGCATGCAAATGCAATTAGATAAATACGTACCACTTTTGTGGGAAAGTAACAGCATTCCTTCTGCCTAGGCATATAGCCATACTGACCACATGACCATGGAAATGACTTCGGACAATGCTGGCCTTCTTGGCTAAGAAACAGAGATGACCACCGCCCCCTAGAGTCAGACACTACTGGACAGGGAAAACCTTTAATGTTAAGTAAATAACATTTCCAGGTCCTGAGGTGGAATGACTGCATTTCCTGTTTGAGTGTAACATTCTGATAATACCTCATCCTGCATCGATGGATGACCTGTCTCAATGGCTTCATATCAATACTGAACAGTCAAAGGGAAAGAGACAATCCTTATGGCAGTGATGGCGAACCTTTTTGGTACTGAGTGCCAAAACTGGAATGCCCATGCACCAGAAACCCAAAGACCAGCTGGTTGGTATGCATGTGCACACTGGCCAGCTGGTCTTTGGGTTTCTGGCACAACGGCACATGCAAAGACCAGCTGGTGACAGCTCACATGCCCACAGAGATGGCTCTGTGAAACCAGAAGAGCAGCTGGTGATGGTGTGCGTGCCCACAGAAAGGGCTCTATGTGCCACCTCTGGGACACATGCCATAGGTTCAACATCACGGCCTTAAGGCATGTCACAACAGCAAGATTGAGGTCTCATTCAAGAAGGAAAACCACTGCAACATAGTACACTCCACTCCCTACTGTTATAGATGGTCCAGAAAAGTATCATGATTGAGGGGACCAAAGGCTGCTGAGAGTCCAGTAGTACCCAGAGAGCCATCCTACTTCTATTCTGGTCCTGCCACAGCTCTGTCACAAGTCTTGCACCCCAGCCTGAAAAACAGTCCAAACAATCTATTGTTATCTAGAGCCCTCTACAACTGCATCCTTGCCGAGAGCCAGCTTGGAGTAGTGGTGAAAGTGCTAGGCTAGAAACTAGGAGGAACCCTCCTCTCTTATGCATGAAAGCCAGGTGAGTGACCTTGAATTAGTTGTTGTTTGTCAGCTCAACATACCTCACAGTGTTGTTTTTTGTAAGTATGAAATGGGAACATTGGGAATGTTGAGCAAAATAAAGATAAATCTTTTAATAAATAAATAAAGTTCATCACCAAAACAATACCTAGAAAGGAAAAATGGATGGCTCAATTAATGGCATTTTGAAAAGGGCATATCACTTCTGAGCAGATGGTATTACCCCCCCCTTCTTAAGATACATTAACCACTGCTTGTATACAACCACTTGTCATCTTTGTGGCAGTTTTCACCAACCAGGTGGGATAGTCCACATATAGTCAAATTCACCTAATTCAGAGTTTCCCAACCTTTTTAGCTTTGTGGATCAGCAGGGGAGAGAGGAGTGGTTCCGTGTGAGTGGTGGATGTGCGGGCACCCACCACTCACACAAAGAGAGTACACGCATACACTCACTCACTGTTCATGCAAGTGTGCACGCTCTCACTTGCCATTTCCATACACCAGTTCTGAATGGCTCAAGGACTGGAGGTGGGAGCAACCTGAGGTTTGGTAACCCTTGGCCAAATTCTTCTAGACTACTCAACTTAAACTGATCCCAGGTAATCTAGAGAGAATTGGCTCAGTAATCTCTGCTGACCCTACCCAGACAACAAAATCTGAGTAAAAATTTGGAAAATGGCAACGGAGATACATACTACCTATGAATCAATCTACACTGGCTTGAAATTGTAAGATACTAATTTGACACTACTTCAAATACAATCTTAAGTATATATCAGTGAACTAAACTAACATTAATTACAGGGTGAAAAAGATTGTAGATAATATTCTACTTCAGTGGCAGACATTTGAGGAAAAGTGATGGTGTTGGAGAATCAATTTTATTATTGTCACTTATTCATAAATCATGAAGCACATTGATAAAGTGATTTTGTATGTAAACATTTCTAAGTTGTCCACAGGTGGTTAAATGATGCAGACCTTTTCTTTCCCACAAGCAAAATTTCTGAAATAACTGCAGCATAAATAAATATCTGACGAGGATACAGACATAAACAGTTTTAATTGCCGTAATTAATTTGAAGAATTGCCTAATTAGATTTTTTAACTACCTGGTGCTCTCTTGCACAGAATGAAACTCAAAATAAAGAACAGACTGAAAAATGGTAAGAAACCTTGAAAATGTCCTTTGGAAAGCTTCAAAATTAAAACAAAAGGGTATTACTGGAAGTAAACAGGAAAAAATAAAATATTCATGCAATATGGATGATGGCTTGACAGGCATTTTATATCATCCCTATCTGGCATCCTTTTGCAAATTCTTCCATTTGCTACTCTGAAATGAATACAATCTATTCAAAGATACAAGATGCTTCATTTTGTATTTCTGAGTACAACAAAGTATGTTGAATATGGAATTAATCATCTAAAAAGAGCTTGGTTATTTGCTTCTAAATCTTTATGTAAAGTCTGGATCAATGTAGAAATGTGTACCAAAGAACTGACCTAACTACAATGAGGAATGGAAACATAGCTGGCCAATGACACATCACCTGAGATTCCTCGCCTGCTTTTATTTGGGACTTGCAATTCCAAGATATTTTAAATGAACTGTAATTTCTCTTTTAAATGAAGTATAATTATCTCATTAGCACTATTTTAAATGCAATATAATTATCTTTTCAGAGCTATTCTGTGTACAGTATATGTCCTCAAACAATTGATCCAAGCAGAGCACAGAATGCAATACCAGTCATTCTAAATCTCAGGTGCACTATTGTTTTATTTTTAGCTTTATGTCAAAAACCAAATGAGAAGAAACAAAGGAGACAAAGGAGGATTTTATCTTTACATGTTTAAACTTAAAAGAGGAGCTGAGCTATTAAGTAGAAAAATGACAACTGCTCAATGTAAATATTACATTTTGGGATGTTCATGAAATCCCCTTTCTTGTACATTTTTATATATGCTTATATAAATTTGGACAGTTATTATTATTAGATAAGAAAAAAGTAGATTTGTTCCACTCGCTCAGGCAGTTTCATTGTTTAGTAGTGCTGCACATTTTGCCTCTTTGGAGAAGGATGAGTATGGAGATATCCTTTCACATTTTGCCCAATTATGTAACTGGGACAAGCTTCAGTTATCTTACAAAAAAGGCGTAGAACATAACACCTTCTCCTGCATGCCATTTTGCACTCTTTTGCAAAGGACTTTGAGAATCATAAAAGGGATTAGAAAGAAGTATATAGAAATATTTGTGAACACCTTTACAATGTTTTATTCATATTCATAGCCATGGTTGTGATGCATGGCTTGTTCTAAATTACCATAATAAATTTGTAGAAAGTATTAAATGCTTTCTCCAAATCAAAATAATTGTCAGAAAATATAATTTAATTCTATCCCAGGAAGAGACTCCTATTTTTAACCAAGTAGTATTTTTTTTACCAGCGTTTACCCTTATATTGCCTGCAAAATTTATAGATGTTATTCATTTCCATCTACCCTACCACCTCTCAGTGCTCTCTCTCTGCCATTTGCTAGGGCCTATTATGCAGACACATAGCATGAAAAATATGTTTGAAATACAATTTCAAACATAAAACAAATTTGAAAGATCCTCACTCTAACATTCCTAAAACAATTTGTCTAAATTGGACCTTCTTCATCTCCTCAAATTTGTCCAGTGCCCCCACTTCCTCTCACAAAAAAAAAATAAATAAATAAAAATAGTAGGAGCACCTAGACAAGCCTGGCTGATCTCAAAAAAAAGCTAAGCAATTCTTGACCTGAATTTGGTTTTGGGTGGGAGATCAGCAAGAAAATCAATCTACTCTAAACTAACCTGCTAACTGCATTTCCTTATTGAACAATAAGACCAGAAAAAAGCCCTGTAGATTTGGTAATTGCTCTCCAGTATCTTACAAAAATAAATTAATAGAAATATATATTGCTATCCAAGAGCACACATCGATATACTCCTAATTATTCATTATACTGAATAACTTCTGAAAGTTGTTGATTAATAAGAATGAATGTAATGTCTTTGACAACATCTTTTTGTTACTTTCTACAACTTCATGATGCTTCCCCCCCACCCCCTTTTGCTAACTTCTGCTTTGCTATTCTGGAAAATATAATTCAGTAAACTTTTAAAGATTGAGACTTTAATGCTTATAAAACCATTTGCTTCTCACTCTTTCAAATGTAGATAATATAGATAAAACAGACATGTTTTTTTCAGGCTTACATTCTCTTACATTTGCAACCACACTTGTAAGAAATTAACTGTCAGCTAAATTTGTATGCTTTCTTTCCAAAGCAGCAGGATAAGATGAAGGATTAGATTCTATGTTTGGTTTATCTGTTAAAGAAAGAATGCCTTCTCTATGTTAAATTTATTTCCAAAGAAGCATTTAGGTAGGGCCTTCACCTTGGTGTCCCAATCCTGGTAATAGTGAAGGTGAATTAAGAATCTCTATTTAGCGACTAAAGCTAAATCATTTCTGATCTCCTGAAATGAAAACCAGCACCCATGCCAAGAGTATCAGGAATTACTCAAGGTTGCACTTTTCATAAAACTTCATAAAAATGGTGTTCAAAGTACAGTGGCCCAGAATGACATTAATATCCCTTCAAGAATTCTCTTTCTTATCCAGGCCTTTCCCAGAGAGTAACTTCATTAAGCAACCTTTATTAATGAAAGATGCTGTGTCCATTTTTAATCAATAAGTCAATGTTTGCTGTTGTTACAATGCATAATATACCACCTCACTGCTGACTTTAAATGTTCAGCAGGTAACAAACCTTCTAGCCGATCAGCTGGGACTCAGGAGGCAGAAATAGATTGGGGATAGGGCCAAATAAAAGGTAAGAATAACGTGGGGGGGGCGGGGGAGGCGGGGGGCAGAACCAGTTCAGTGACGTCATATCATCACCGCTACCGGTTCGGCGGAACCGGAAGGAACCCACCACTGATGCATGGATTGCGATCGTCATGCGATCAGCAGCTAAGGTAAGCAAGCTGGAGGCTGGGGGAGGGGGGAGAAAAAAAGAAACTTTTTTTCTTTTACATGGCTCTAGCGATCCAAGCTCTGACAATCCCAGCTTTGCCTGCTAATCAGGCAACTCAGCTGGGATCGCCAGAGCCATGTAAAAGGAAAAAAGTTTTCCCCCTCCAGCTTGCTTATCTTAGCTGCTGGTCGCAATGCTTGCCTTGCTTCACTTGCCTGAATCCATTCCATCAGCAAGCAACTCCCTGCCTGCAATCAAGCAAAACAAAGCTGGCTGAGGAATTCTGGGAGTTGAAGTCTACAAGTCTTAAAGTTGCCAAGGTTGGAGACCCCTGTTCTATTGGGTAAGTTTTTTTCCCCTTTGGGATCTTTAAAAAAAATAGTTAATTGGGTTTTTTTTTAGTTGTTCTTTTTTAGACCTAGCCATTTAAAGTTTAGGAAGTTTTAAATTTAGTTTTCATATAAAAATAAAATAATATTTGTGCAGCTTTCTGAGATTTAGTGTGTTTCTGTAGTGTTTCACTCTAACTACACAAACACACAAAATCTCACAAAGCTGTATGTGGAATTTTGTGTGTGTAAAGTGTGAAAGTTGTTTTTTTGAGCTTTTTGTGGCTGTGTGAGGTTCCTGCTTGTTGCAGGGGCCATTTTGGGTCTAGCACAGCTGCTTTTACATTGTGGGTGAGCCAGTTGTGTTGTGTTGTGTGTGTGTAAAGTATGAAAGTTGTTTTTTTGGGCTTTTTGTGGCTGTGTGAGGTTCCTGCTTGTTGCAGGGGCCATTTTGGGTCTAGCACAGCTGCTTTTACATTGTGGGTGAGCCAGTTGATGTTTTTTTAATTTTTGTTTGGTGTGCGTTGGAAGAGGGATAGTCTTATACAGCGAGTATAGCCCAAACCCTATATTTTAACAAGAAAAGTTGTGAGTCGTCTTATACGCCCAGTCGTCTTATACACCGGAAAATACAGTAATGTAAGGTAGAAAATGACAGAAAATAGCAAGCAGCAGACAAATGCTGTGTGTTGCAATATGGACTACTCTACAACCTTATCCTACCTTGCTAATCTCCCATTCATTTTTTTCAGTGGTAACAGGAGGTAGCAATATCTGACCAGCATCACTAGATCTGTCTGTGGAACTCTGGGTGACCATGAAAGGACAGCAAATGCAGCTTACTGTTTAGATTATGGTCAATGCAAGAAATCATTTCTAAGACAATATCCAGGAGAAGAACAGGATCAATAATGAGAACAGCCCCAAATCTGTCAGAAAGTAAATGGAAAATTTAAAAAGCAAAGGCAACAAAGTATGTTGGAATCTATTGGGGTTGGAAGTAGTACAAATGCCAGAAAGAGTTAAGTAGTTTGTAAAATCCTCTTTAGTTTTGTTTGCTAGGATTTTATATCTAAAAGTTATATTAAAATCATATTTCATTCTCCTGCAGTTTTTGCTTTATAAGAATTAAATGGGTTTTCATTTTATGTTTTATAATCCTTGCATGTAATTTGTAGCTGCCCTAATAACTGCTATTTGTAATTGCTGTGTTTTACTTTTATCGTTATGCATTCTTCCATTCCCCATCCCAAAGAATATGTACTGTGTTCCTTTGTTCTCTCTTACTTGGTATATTATTATTTTTTCCCATAATTGCTTGTTTTAAGTGCCAAACTAATCTAGGGCTTGGTTGGTTTTTTGCTCTTATCTAGCATTAATTGTACTTCCTTCTGTTGCCTAATTTTCACATACAGGCTAGAATTTTTTAATTCTTCATTCACTTTGTTGCCTTAAAATATCCACTTGTCTTATGTACTTAAATCCTGGAGAAGATCTATCTGAATCCAAAAACGTGTACTACATGTGACATAGTTTTCACCAACTTTGCTACTTGATAGGAATGTACAAGATTTGAAGAGAACAAGTAGAATATTCAGAAGACTGTTCTATAAATATCTCAAGTCAAACTCAACTACTTTTCACTGTCTTGATCTATTTTTATAGAAACTACTGTTGCCCTAATTATGACTGCATATTTGCCCTTCCCGATTATTGCTGCAAAGAAATATTTTCATAACCTGGTCACTGTTTAGATACAACCATGTTTTCAAGATTACCTAAAATAACTCTATTCTCATTTAAATTTATAATTGAAAGAAAACTAGGATTCTAAATGCCCATGGATTTTTATATTTACCATGTTTTGAAAAGGGTTTTAATAACCATTTTGTGCTATTCAATTCAGTTTTCTTCTTTGAAACCTTCATAGACAACAATTTTCATTAACATTTAAACTTTCTCCTACAATGAAGCAATTTTAACTAGCAGTTTCTACATATCTTGTTCATAAAATACAAATATGTAAAATGTAAGGACCCAGACCTATAACGGCCATTTTGTAACGTTATATTTACATATTCCCCAAATGTTGACTGTGCCCTAAAGGTTGAGTACAAACATCTAAGAAACATATGCAGTATAAAGTATTTCAAACAATAAGGAACATTTAAGATAGGGACATCCACAGGATTGAAGTCTTTCATCAAAATGACAAAGCAGCATTCTACCATATATTATCCAGCACTTTCATCTATCCATGCAGGATCATCACACCTTTACAAAAAGATAGCATTTGTGCTGTGAAGGCATGCTACTGCTTTTACAATCTGCTTTTCCTGAGCCCCCAAAACCTGTGATTCTATCTCACATTATGACAAACCAAATTTGCCCATAATTTTCAGAACTTCTCTTAAACAACTACATAGAAAATCCTTTTTCCATATGCAAAGTTGAATAAATTTTCTATTATTTCTAAAAAGATGAGATAAAAGACAAGATCTCAATGTCAGGGTTCCAAGTAATACATCCCATCCAATAAGAACTCCAAGACAGGCAATTTCCTCAAAGAACATTTTAGTGGGCTATATCAAATTGGCACGTTCCTGGTGAAAAATCGGTTCTAAATTCCCACCGATTTTTCAGCCAATTAAAAGTAAAACTATGTCACTTCTCCCCCCCAAGAGTCTCCAGTCACATGATCCAATCAGCATACAGTCCAGTTGTGTGACGAAATGGGGTTGAGGGGTACCCCGGACCGTGAACCAGCTCATGAGTAAACACACTGAGACTGAAATGATTCTGACAGAGGCGTCTTGTGTAAAAATATAATTTACTTTAAAACATTTAAAAAGCACTATGTCTTTAAGAAAACACATTAAAAACAAAGTCTTATCTGGGTATGCGAAGCAAGGCTATCTCCCTAGATCCCTCTCCACAATACCAAAACAGTTCACAAAAGAATAAAGCTAGCATGAAGGTAAGCAGCTTCGGCGTCGATACATCATCAAGGCCATCATGGTGAGAGCAGCACGAGCTTCACAGCTGAAAGTCACCTGAAGTAAAAACAGTTCAAACAGCAAACATTGCTTGAAGCTTGTGGGAGGAAGAAGATCCAGCAACAGCAGTCCCGATGATAGCTTGCGTGCTATGAAACAGCAAAAGGCAAGCATCCGTGGGAGTGTCTCTGTAACATCTGGAGTCCTTATCTGCATTCTTCTCCCATCTGCGGCATGGCACCAAGCTTCCTGCAGGAGCTGTGGTTTTAGGCCTAGAAGACTAGGCCCGAGTAGCAAGCAAAAGGTCCTTGCTTATATAGGGAGTTAACCTGCAATTATCCAGGGCGGGGAAGGCTTGCAGGTAATTGCCAACAGCAGATGGCTTGATTAAAACCATACTGTTTGTGAGTAGGCAGATAGCCACAGCAATCCTGGAAACACTCGTGACAATCCCCTTCTCTGCGGCTATTTGACTGGTTAACAAACATACATTCTACATTGGGTACATATATACATCAATGGTAAGTACGTTCACATAGCCATCGACATTTTACCCAGAAGATAGAGGTGTTGGTCACGGGGCAGCGGTTTGGTAAACACGTCCGCTACCTGTTCCTTGGTTTCACAATACACAGTTTTAATGAAACCTGTTTTCACCAATTGCCTCACATGTTTGATTTTAATATCAATATGGCGTGATCTCTGGCCTACAGCATCAGCTTCCGATATGTTAATGGCAGCCATGTTATCCTCATAGACTTTTATAGGTTGCATGGGCTGCCTCCATAAGCTTACCAGAAGATCGTCAAACCAAACTAGGTTATTGGAAGCTTTGGACAAACTTACATACTCAGCTTCCGCTGTGGAAGTTGCAATTAACTTCTGCTTCCCAGAGTACCAATACACGGGGCTATTATTTAGGTATACAATGTACCCCGAGGTACTTTTTCTAGATCTAACATCCCCTGCCCAATCGGCATCCGAAAAACAACTCAATCTTAATTCTCTAGTTGCTTCTGGTTCCAATAACAATGAATAGTTCACAGTACCCTTTAAGTATCTCAGGAGTCGTTTAATTCCACTCCAATGGTACTGTGTGGGATGTTCAGAATGTCTAGATAACACATTTACACTTAGACTGATGTCCGGTCTAGTCCAATTTGCAATGTACAACAACGACCCAATCACGGACTTGTAAAGGGTCTTATCTTCAAACTCCGTGCTCTCAGTGTACATATTCTTAAGGAAGTCTGTTGCCATAGGGGTATCGCATGGCTTCGCCTCTACCATGCTACACTTTTTGAGCAATTCCTGAATCTTATCTTCCTGAGAGAGCTGAAACCCCTTCTCGGTTTTTACGAATTGCACCCCTAAAAATTTGCTAATGTGACCTAATGGTTTTAGGGCGAAACTCTTACTTAGGTCCTCAGAGAACTTCTTATGCCTGTTCTCTGATCTGCAAATATATAGTATGTCGTCAACGTACAACAGTACTGTTTCCCTAATGCCCTGATCTTCCTTGACAAAAACACACTCGTCAGCCGACGATGGTAAAAAGCCCATCTCTCTCAGGCTTTTAGTGAGACACTCGTACCATCGCTTACCAGATTGTTTTAAGCCATATAGGCTCTTGTTCAACAACCACACATCGTCTTCCCGATGGCTTACTCCCTGAGGAATCCTCACGTACAGCTCTTTGTCTAACTGGGCGTGCAGGTACGCGGTCTGAATATCGAACTGATATACATGTTCGCCTCGCATGGTAGCGATGGTGAGAGCTGTTCTCACACTCTCAGGGCGCACCGTGGGCGAGAAGGTGTCCTCATAATCGTCAGGGAATCTCTGCGAAAATCCCTGCGCCACTAGTCTCGCCTTATAAAGCCCCCACCTTCAATGGGCTTTTGCTTGAAAAGCCACCTAGTGCCGATCACCCTCTTGTCCTTGGGCAATCTTGTTGGCATGAATACATCGAGCCTTCTCAGGCTATCTAATTCTGTATCCATAGCGGCCAGCCACTTCTGTCGTTCATGGTCAGGTAAGGCCAACACATCCTCATATCTCTGACGGGTGGCCAAAACCTGGTCGACTGAGGTAACAAAGTCATCGTACCTCTTAGGCTTATTGCCCCTGGTAACCCTAACTGGTCTGCCTTTAGGAGAGTCACTTACATCAGAGTCGTCCGATGAGTCATCTACCTTGTGACTATCACTATGCGTCTCAGAAGCTGGGTGCCTATTCTTCCTGGCTACCCCCATCTTACGCTTCAATACCCCTTTCAAGGGTGCCTGGGATGCACGCTTCCCAGAACCAGATGTATCCCTATCCTCGGGTAGGTTCTCCGATACATCCTCCGCTCGCCTATAACAACTACGGGAAGGGTTCTGAGTAAGAATCTCATTGGCATGGATCTTACTCCAATTGGCCCCTTCGTGAAAGGTGGCAGACCTTGATATCATTAGTTTCCCGTTAGGGTAGGCAAACCTAAATGCCTTGGAGCCCTGCTCATAACCAACAAATTTCAGTTTAACAGAGATTGGGTCTCCCTTTCTCCTGAGCTCCTTCGGGACATGAACATCGGCCATCACCCCGAAAACATGGAGGTGTGCCAAGCTAGGCTTATGGCCATATAGCACCTCGTATGGAGTCTTCTGCACCACACTAGACCACACATGGTTCAGGGTGTAATTCGCGTATCTAACTGCTTCTACCCAATACGCGAAGTTTAATCCAGAATCCTCTAGGGCGCACCGCATCATAGTTTGTAACACGCCATTGCGTCGTTCTACGACGCCATTTTGAAACGCAGAGTAAGGCGCGGTGCGTAAATGGACTATACCCTTACTCCTTAACCAGCTGGAGAACTGATTCGAATTAAATTCAGTTCCTCTGTCAGTCAAGATCTTCTTAACTCTGATCTTGTGCTGGTTCTGGACTAAGTTACAAAATTCCTTAAACTTAGTCAACGTTTCACTCTTGGACATTAGGGGAAAAACGAATCCAAATCTGCTATGGTCGTCTACTATGGTAAGAAAGTACCGTCTCTTACCCACGGAAGGTGCGAATGGACCCACCAAATCCATGTGGACGAGCTGAAACGGGTGTTCAGAGTACCTCTGAGACTTCTTGGGCGCAGATTTCACCTTCAACTTTGCACTCCTACAAATTGAACAGTCTAGGAATGTGTTACAGTCATTGATCTTGGTTCCCCTTGAGTGTTCGGTTACCTTCTTCACTATAGGAAAACTCACGTGACCTAATCTACGATGCATCAAGTGAGCACATTCATTGTGCATCGGCTCACCTGTAGCAATTGCATTAGCATTTTCAGGTTCCCTATTATCTGACTCTAAGTTAAAATTTAAAAACTTTTTATTAACTTTACATTTGTCTTTACAAGGCTTCCTCTGGTGAAAATCTTGATCCTCATCACCTAGTTCTAACTGTGATTCATTGTTACTACCAAATGAGATAGCATAATTGCTATCACTGCAGGACTCAGCATTCGTATTGGGGGAATAATAAGGCAAGCCACCTATCTTCAAAACCTCCCCAATCACACATTTGTTGTTTTTGATCACAGCTGTTCCTCCTGAGAACAGAATCTCCATTCTAGGGTTCTCACATATCCTCATCAGGCTTAGCAGATTATGATCTATCTCTGGTACATACAATGCTCTGTGAATCTCCCCTATCCCAGGAATATAAACATCTCCAATGCCAACAACATTCACCTTTTTACCGTTTGCAACTTTGACCATGGATTGATGCCTTCTCATATTAACAAACAATCTTCGGTCACTGACAACATGGTTACTGGCTCCACTGTCCATTAACCATAGTTGCTCTCGCTGTTCCCTTGTAAGCTCTGACTCAGTAGTTTCCACTATACCTACAGAGCTATCATTAAACCTGGGATTGTTCCCTTTGTTGCCTCCATTTGGCTTTTTACCCCTTCTGTGGTTAGGAACGTCTCCACTTGGCTTTCTGCCTGGAGGAAGTGACCTCCTTTTACATTTATTATCAGAAGGTACCTTTGAGCATGCCCTAGCATTTACATTTTGTGGGCAATCCCTTCTATAATGTTCTCTTGAACCACAATTGGAGCATTCTCCGATAGCATATGCTCTATCTGAACTATCGGGCCTTCTTAAAGGTTTTTCCTTTTTATGAAAAGCCGCCCTGCATTTTCGCAAGTTATCTTCTGCAATCAATCTGCCAGATAACACTTCTAAAGATAAGTTATTACAACTAACATTATCCAGTTGCAATATAAAATTATCCCAGCTAGGATCAAGGGAATTGAGTATAACAGTAATGAGGGTTTGTTCAGACACTGTTTCCCCCCTCAACATCAATTCCTGCCTTAACCTGTTTAACTCACATAAGTGTTCATTAATATCTACTCCCGCCTTCAACCTTGCGGAATAGAACTCCCTATAAACTCTGTTTGTAACATGGGAGCTTTTTGAACAAAATAGCTTATGTAGTTTCACCCAAACTTCTGTTACGGTCAGGTTACTAGGTATACTGGGATATAGTGCAGGGTTAATGGACATCAATAAAATACAAAAGGCCTTATGGTGTAAAATATCAACTTCTAAGGACCATGGTCTAGGTGGGGGTTTTAACAGCAACGATAAAATATTTTCTTTCATTAAAATTACTTGAATACTTTTAACCCATTCCTTAAAATTTCCTCCACCCACACTTAAACTTTTAAAATTAGGAGGAAGGACCTGTACATTATTAAGCATGGAAATAGACATTAATTGATGTTCAAAATGTGGTCCGTCCTGGAATGGGCAATAAGGCATTGGAATGGAAGCACACAGCACAGTGTCTTCCATCAGGCATTCTGACGATCGTTCCTCCCCAATGGGAGGGATTAAAACTTCAGGTTGTGCGGATGCAAAACTCATCCTGGCTTGATCACAAAAACTCGAGGGTCCTCTCTGGTGCACATCCCTAGGAATTTTTGGACGTGCTCCCAAATTCCTATCTTCAGTTGAGGTAGCCTCCGGAACCGTCCTGGATGTCGATGTCGTCACGGATGGATATATCCCACTCGTGGCGTGCGCTGAATTAGTCGCAGACATCAGGGGGGCTTTGGGATGCGCAGCTCCTATTTGTTGAGCCGATGGTGCCTGCAAACCATCGCCTAAAATGGTTGCCAAAGTCTCTATCACACTTGCAACCTTACGCTCAACATGAGAGTCTCTTAAATTTTTAGCAGAAGTCACTGATGTCATCAAGGGAGCTAAAGTCTTTATAGCCTGATCTATGATGGCTTCAACAGCAGGTGGCGCAATGTCAACTTGGCCATGCTGGTTTAACAAAGAAGCAGGAACATTTGAATCAGGCAGTCTGTTATCCCCCATTCTCCACTTATGGTCTGAGGTGGGGGTTTTAGGAAAAGATTGAAAGTCTCTTACCGATCCGGTGTTTTGTAGGACTTCGATCTTCTTTCCTTTCACAGCTGGATTCTTTAATAATCCACTAGAATCAGCAGTCGGGTTCTGACTTACTGTGGGCAAACCTAAAAACTGAAGGATTGCCTTCCTAAACTCATCATCCACCTCTATATTTGTTTTCAAGACCTGAAGTGGCGTTCTTCCAGTCTCTACTTCTATAGGTGATGATGGTTTACTCACTATCTTAGGCCCTTCAGAAGTTGAGGCCTCTGCTCCAAAACTTATAGCTCCACTATTCTCTAAATCAATTAGAGTTTGGGGTTTTTCAGCCAAAACATTTTTGGCCTGAGCCCCAGACAGTCCAGTTTGTGACTTCATACTTTGTGCTGCTGCTGCTGCCCTAGTCAACATCTATTCAACTGCAGACATTCAGTCTAGCGCGTTACCACATGAGCGTAAATTCGTTAAACCATCCTCTGCTACCAACTGTGACGAAATGGGGTTGAGGGGTACCCCGGACCGTGAACCAGCTCATGAGTAAACACACTGAGACTGAAATGATTCTGACAGAGGCGTCTTGTGTAAAAATATAATTTACTTTAAAACATTTAAAAAGCACTATGTCTTTAAGAAAACACATTAAAAACAAAGTCTTATCTGGGTATGCGAAGCAAGGCTATCTCCCTAGATCCCTCTCCACAATACCAAAACAGTTCACAAAAGAATAAAGCTAGCATGAAGGTAAGCAGCTTCGGCGTCGATACATCATCAAGGCCATCATGGTGAGAGCAGCACGAGCTTCACAGCTGAAAGTCACCTGAAGTAAAAACAGTTCAAACAGCAAACATTGCTTGAAGCTTGTGGGAGGAAGAAGATCCAGCAACAGCAGTCCCGATGATAGCTTGCGTGCTATGAAACAGCAAAAGGCAAGCATCCGTGGGAGTGTCTCTGTAACATCTGGAGTCCTTATCGGCATTCTTCTCCCATCTGCGGCATGGCACCAAGCTTCCTGCAGGAGCTGTGGTTTTAGGCCTAGAAGACTAGGCCCGAGTAGCAAGCAAAAGGTCCTTGCTTATATAGGGAGTTAACCTGCAATTATCCAGGGCGGGGAAGGCTTGCAGGTAATTGCCAACAGCAGATGGCTTGATTAAAACCATACTGTTTGTGAGTAGGCAGATAGCCACAGCAATCCTGGAAACACTCGTGACAAGTTGCTAGGTGACCTCAGTCTCCACCTTTCAAACACCTACACCAACGTCCTCGATTCCAATGGGAAATAATTTTATTTAAGCTACGATACTCCAACTATCTCTACAACCCCCCTCCCTGGCCCCTTCTCTCCAGGCTGTGTCAGCCCTGAAGCAATGAGAAAAGAAACCTACCTAGAGAAAACTACAAAAAGGAAAATGGCCACAGTTCTGCCAACTTCAGAGTTGACACTCAATTCAGTTTCCCCACCCAGCAAAGTCTCTTGAGCTTATTTTAATGAAGAAGCAAAACATAAATCAATACACTAACCCTACCCCTGAAATAAAGGAAAAGATCTTGTATATACAGTTGCTAGCTTCTTGTAACTATGTGATCAATGCACATTCATACAAAATATTCCTGAGCACGAAGCTAATTCTGAAACAGTGCTATAGTTCATAAAATTAATGCATATTGAAGGTGGAATTTGAAATTTTGATTCAGTCAAGAAAAAGAAATATAGGAAAGTACCCTACCTTTTTTGTTCAATCTTTTCAGAGTGGTACAATAGCATTTATGATATGCAGTTGATCTTTGCAAAATACTGTTGGACATGATTTGTTTCATATAACTGACATTGAGCTAGAGTGGCCTGAATTTTAAATCCAACCTGCCTTGGTCCTGTGGAGCATTAGCGCTGCTGGGGTGGCTGGAGGTTTGCAAGATCAATTCAGCATTGCTGAGCCATGTCTGCAGTGGCTGCCTTAAGATGCAGACATGTGTTCTGCTTGTTAAATGAAAGACATGCCATTGATTTGATAAGGTTCAGAGATTGGGGAAAGGGGGAAGAAAAGAAAACAAGTTACAAATCGAAAAGCAGCTTATGTTCTATCTAGTACTAAGTTGTTTTCCTTTTAGGTAGTTTACTCCAGTTGGACCGTCCACCCCAGATCTTTTGACTATATCTCCCCTATCTGGCCAATAAGTATGGGAATTGCAGTCCCTTCATATGAACAAAGTGCATGTGAGAAAGATCCATTTACGGCAATCTGTATTGGCCCTTTAAGCTTGTCTCTCTAAAGCAGAGGTCTTCAAACTTGGCAGCTTTAAGACTTGTTGTTATGTCCTTATAAGGACATCCGCCCGGATTGGCTGCCAGCCATCGGGCGGGAAATTTGAATCCCTGTCAAGGGGCGGTGCGTCTGCCGGGAGCGAATATAAGGAGAGCTCCGGCAGCGCGCCAGCAGTCTTGACTCGTTACTTTGTACTTAATAAAAGTTGCTAAATGTATCGAGCTGGTCCAGTCTTCCTTCCCTGCGCCTGATCTAACACTGGCGACGAAGGACTAGAGGAGAGAACCTGAACAAGACTCGTGGCACGATCGCCCACCGAACAGAATCACCACACCACAGCGACCTTCCAGAATGGCTACCCCGCAAGCCCCGATGACCGCGCTGAACCCGTTCGACCCATCCCGGGAGAAGTGGAGGTCATACATGGTCCGATTCCGGCAGTTCCTGCGAGGCAATGGATACCAGAACCTCGACGATGAGAGGAAAAGAGCCCTCTTCCTGGCTCATTGCGGATCGGACGTCCTGGAGATGGCGATTGACCTCGTGGCACCCAGGGACATCGAGGAGATGTCCTGGAACGACCTGCAGGAAGTCCTACAGGAGCACTATGCACCTACAGGCACCCCCATCGCAAACAGGTTCACCTTCCAGCAAAGAAACCAGCGGGAAGGTGAATCCATCAAGGAATTCGTGGCAGCGCTTCGCCAAATCGCTGCCAACTGTGAGTTCGACAATGTGGACAATGCCATCCGGGACCGCATTGTTTTTGGAATGCGAGATGTGGGGCTGCAAAAGAAATTCCTCAGCCGGAAGAGGATCCCGCTGAAAGACGTCCTCGACGAGGCAACAGCGGCTGAAACGTCGGAGCAAGCAGCCGCCGCAATGGTAAAAGCAAGAGGGATCCATAAGATCCACAAGTCGGGCCCGACCTCATCAGACGAGGCAACCACTCAATCCGAGTCTGATGAGGAAATGGCCGTCCACAAGGTGTCCCGCCCCCCCAGGCGGGAAGACCCACAGCATGGCGACCGGGGAGAGCGATGCGGCAGCTGCAGAGGCGACCACCCCAGGGCAAACTGCAGATGGAGGGACGCGACCTGCCGCTGATGCCTGAAGAGGGGCCACATCGCCGAGGCCTGCAGAGCCACAGACCCAGCCCCGGAACCGCCCAGACCACGATTCCGGGAAAATTGCAAATATAACCAGAGGACATCCAAACGGTCCTCAAACCAGTCCCGGCGCGGGGAGGAGGAATATCCCCGAAGCAGAACGGTGCACCAGACCACCACCATTGCTCACACAAGCGACGAGGGGACCACCAAGCAGAGGGGTCTCCGTGCAAGATGGAGGTAGACTCCGGATCCGCCTACTCCATCATGGACTGGCAGCACCTACAACAGCTGAAACCGGCATACAAAAGGACCCAGCTGAAAACCCCGAAAGCGAGACTTGTGGACTTCAACGGAAATCCCATTGAAATCCTAGGCAGAGCCACCATCCATGTGAAGTACAACGACTTCGACGGAAAGCTACCCATCACCATCATGCAGCACAGCCGACCGAACCTGTTGGGTGTGGAGTGGTTCAAGCCACTAGGACTTTCACTTCAGGGCATCCACGAGATCCGCAGGGACGAACTCGACTCCATCATCGAAGAGTTCAAAGAAGTCTTCGATGGTAAGCTGGGGAAATTTGTGGGGAGGCCAATCTCTTTTAATCTGGACAAGGGAATCACCCCAATCAGGCTCAAGCCCCGCCGAGTTCCATTTGCCCTGCGGCCTAAAGTAGATGAACAGCTGGATAAGCTGATCGCCCAGGGCGTCCTGGAACCGATCGATCATGCCTCATGGGAGACCCCCATTGTGACCCCACTGAAGCATGATGGGTCTGTGCGCATCTGTGCTGACTACCGTTGTACCATCAACAAGGCGTTGGCACAGAGCGCATACCCAGTCCCAGTGGTGCAACATGTGCTGCATTCCCTGGGGTCGGGATCAATTTTCGCGAAACTGGACCTGGCCCAGGCTTACCAGCAACTGCCAGTGGATGACAAAACGGCGGAGGCTCAAACAATTGTCACGCACAGAGGGGCATTTAAATGTAACCGCCTCCAATTTGGAGTCAGCGCTGCCCCTGGTATCTTCCAATCCATGATGGAACGCCTTCTCCAAGGCGTTCCAGGGGTGGTGCCTTACTTCGATGATGTGCTCATCTCCGGTGACTCAAGAGCCCAACTCCTTGAAAGGCTCAGGCTTGTCCTGCAGCGGTTCAAGGCCAAGGGCTTGAGGGTCAGGCGGGACAAGTGCATCATAGGAGTACAGGAAGTCGAGTTCCTGGGCTTCCTCATTGATAGCACAGGCATACACCGCACCAAATCAAAAGTGGAAGCAATCCATGAAGCTCCAAGCCCAAAAAACAAAACGGAGCTTCAGGCTTTCCTTGGGTTGCTCAACTTCTACGCCATTTTCTTAAAACAGAAAGCCACAGTTGCTGAGCCACTCCACCGCCTGCTGGGGAAATCGGCTTCCTGGAAGTGGGGCCAGGAAGAGGAAGCGGCATTCCGGGCCATCAAAGGACTATTGACGTCCAAAAGCGTCCTCATCCAATACAGCGAGACGCTCCCCATCAGACTGACCTGCGACGCGTCGCCGTACGGGGTAGGGGCAGTTCTCAGCCACGAACTGCCCAATGGCTCGGAAGCCCCGATCGCATACTTCTCAAAGACTATGTCCGGCGCAGAACGAAACTATAGCCAGCTGGACAAAGAAGCCCTGGCCATCGTGGCTGGAGTGAAGCGCTTCCACGAATACCTCTACGGAAGACGCTTCACCATAGTCACAGACCACAAGCCTCTCCTGGGACTCCTCGCAGGCGACCAACCAACCCCGACCTTCATGTCCCCAAGAATGACGAGATGGGCCATCTTCCTAGCTGGCTACTCCTATAGGCTCGTGCACCAGCCAGGCACAGCCATAGGAAACGCTGACGCTCTCAGCAGATGCCCGTCGAAGAAGCCGGTCGAAGACCCAGCCCCCACGCTCCACCTACTTCACATTGATGACGACGCCAGCTGCCGTCCACACCCAAAAGGACCCCACACTCCGACAAGTGAAGTCCTGGATCCTCAGAGGGTGGCCAGCGGAAAAGCCAGAGGAAAGGTTCAGCCCGTTCGCCAGGAAACAGGAGGAGCTGTCCACCATAAAAGGCTGTCTGCTATGGGGAGACAGGGTGCTGATTCCAAGCACTCTGCAACGGCAGACGTTAGAGACCCTGCACAAGGGGCATCCGGGCATCGTCCGCATGAAGGCCCTGGCACGGAGTTACGTCTGGTGGCCCTCCATGGACAGAGACATTGAACAATGGGTCTCCAGATGTGACCCGTGCCAAGAAGTTCGCCCAGCGCCGCCGCAATCCAAAGTTGCAAAGTGGGAGACCCCCAGCAACCCCTGGTCGAGGATCCACATTGACTTCGCGGGTCCGATGCAAGGGCGACACCTCCTCATCGTGGTAGATGCCTTCTCCAAATGGCTCGAGGTGGTGCCCATGGCATCTACCACAACAGACGCAACGATCCGAGCCCTGCGCTGCCTCTTTGCCACACATGGTCTACCGGATGTGCTGGTCTCAGACAACGGCCCCCAGCTCACATCCCTGGCCATGGAGTCATTCCTGGCAGGACTGGGCATCCGCCATGCCCTGTCCGCCCCTTACAGGCCGGCCGGAAACGGACAAGCCGAACGCATGGTCCGACTGACCAAAGAGGCCCTCACCAAGATGGGCCCGGGGGACTGGCAAGAGCGCATAGACAATTTCCTCCTCACCCAGCACATCACGCCACACGCCACCACCCACAAGAGCCCGGCCGAACTGTTGATGGGCAGAAGGTTGAGGTCACCCTTGGACCGGCTGCACCCCCAATACAGCCCGGAAGTGACCGCAACCGCCAGCCGCCCGCTTCGCGCCTTCAGCAACGGAGATTCAATTTTCGCGCTGAATTTCAGCGGCTCTCCTAAATGGCTGAAGGGGAAAATTGCCAGCACAACCGGGCCCAAATCCTACATCGTCGAGTTGGAAGATGGACAGTTCACGAGACGCCACATCGACCAACTCCGAAAAAGGTGGGGGGGAGCACATGAAAACCAGCCTGACGAGGGAGGCCTACAACACCCCGACGAGGTAGGCCTCCAACACCCCGGCGAGGTAGACCTACCACACCCAGACCAGGTAGGCCTACAACACCCCGGCGAGGTAGGCCTGCGACACCCCGACGAGGTAGGCCTACCACACCCCTGCGAGGCAGAGCAGCACCACCCCGACAAGGTTGGCCCAGCCCACTACCAGATGCTGTCACGTCGGCAGCCCAGCGAGGTAGACCGGGGCCAACCGCACGGGGGATGGCAACACCAACCCAGCCAGGTGGGCACCGGGCACGGCAAGGCCAGGGACCACCAACCCAGCCCGCAGGTAGACCGGGACCTGCCCAGAGGAGGAACAGCGCACCCCACCAGTTACAGCAGCCTATGCCAGCCCAGCCAGGGAGACTGCAGTTCCAGGCGAGTAGACCGGGACCCAGCCAAGACGGGCACCCCACGACCCACGGGCGAGGGTGGCACACGACTCACCGACGTGGGGGACCCCCGCCCATCACAGAAGACAGCCAAGAAACGACACCCCGACCCGGATGGCCCCAGGCACCAACCAACGGTAGACCAGGGACTAGGGGGAAGGGGAAGCCGACAACAACCCGGCCAGGGAGACCTGCACCACCCCGGCAGGGGAGACCTCCGCCGCCCCGCAGAGGTAGCGCCGCAACAACACCCCGACCAGGTCGACCACCGCCGACCAGACGAGGGAGACCAACGCCAGCCCAACCGAGGGGACCAACGCCACCCCTGCGAGGTCGGACGGCACAGCGACAACAACGCAAGCCAGCACCACCCGAACCGAGCGGAACCACCAACCGAGCGACAGCAAGCCGGACCGAGACCGAACCACAGCGCCCGGGAGACCAGGGAGGAGCAAGAAATGGGCTTACCAAGACTCAGACGCTCTTCCCGGGTCGGAACCGAGCAACCGAGACGAGGCGAGAGATCCACAGGCCAGGAGGAAGACCACCAGGACCAGCCATCCAAGGTCTGCGGTCCGGCCGGAGGCGCTGGGGGTGGCCCCGCTCACTCGACAGCCGAACCGAGCCCGGTTCCGGAGAGGGAACCAGGAGACGAAAGAGCCCCGTCCTTCCAGGTCGGAGACGGAGGAGAAGTGAGACTGCGCAGGTCAGCTAGGGTGCCGAGGCGTCCGGCGTACCTGCGCGATTACGTGACTTTCGTGAACGAGATTGACAGTTCGGACTAGGGGGGAGGAGTGTTATGTCCTTATAAGGACATCCGCCCGGATTGGCTGCCAGCCATCGGGCGGGAAATTTGAATCCCTGTCAAGGGGCGGTGCGTCTGCCGGGAGCGAATATAAGGAGAGCTCCGGCAGCGCGCCAGCAGTCTTGACTCGTTACTTTGTACTTAATAAAAGTTGCTAAATGTATCGAGCTGGTCCAGTCTTCCTTCCCTGCGCCTGATCTAACACTTGTGGACTTCAACTCCCAGAATTCTCCAGCTGGCTGGAGAATTCTGGGACTTGAAGTCCACAAGTCTTAAAGCTGCCAAGTTTGAAGACCTCTGCTCTAAAGACTATGAAAAATATAAGTATGAAAGCTTAATTCATACATCCAATACTATGTCTCCTTTAACTCTTTTCTTCATTCATAAAAATGAGCCCTCTCCCAATTTGGCTTGGCGCTACTTATATTTAGTCACTGTTAGGCATCATACTTGGACAAAGCCTGAACTATCTCAAATCCACTTTATACATTGTCGAGTTGGGTTGTTGCTCACCTTAAGATTTAATTGCTACTATTTCAAAGTTATCCTTGTTTGAGTGAAAGTGAAAGTGAATCTCCACCAAAGCATCATGAGGAGTGCAGGTCCTTGCAAATATTTACATTCAATGCAATAGTATGCAAAATAGTACGTAAACAGTTCAACCTACCATTATTGAAGAATCTGTCTGATCAAGATTTCGTATTACAAATAAGGCTGCAGCCATACAGCTTACAAAAGATGGTATTACATCATCCATATCTAGCCACATTGTCCCACCCAACTCAGCAAATACACATTTAGAGAAATGCCTAAATATCTGTAGTTGAGTCCGCTATCAATTTCACCAAACAACTCATCAATTGGATTCATATAACATGCAATATTATAAATTGAAATTCACAAAGCATATCTGCTATGTTCACATAACATGCAATGCCAAACAAATAAACATGATGGACTATTTGCAGAACACACAGCATTATACAAGAAAGTCTGAATTCCGACAACATATTAAAACTACAAACTATTTAACCTACTTGGGTAAGTTGTGAACCTAACACCATTTTATTTATATGTGCACATACACACTCGCACATATATTCCTCTTTCCCAAATTATAACAATAATAATTTAATTCCAACTTAAACCATACAGCTATTACTAGAAAGCTTTCAAAGATGATATAAATACAACAATTTTCCCTGCTGCATGGGCCCATTTTGTACTTATTTTGATGGGAATAACGACAACAATCATGACACAAACTTATAGGAATAGAATATCTGTTCTGATTAACAAAGGCTCAAGAAAACTTTAGCAACTGTATTGTAATTGTAATTGCAATTGTAAAATGAAAAATAAAAAAATCACATGGTAGCAAAAATCTATGCCTACGAACATAAAAAATGAATAAAATTAAAAAATGAATCAGACACAAATGGGTTTTAAGAATGCTTCATTAATTTGTAGAAATGATAATTGGGTGCATTTTATTTGCAGGATAGGATATCCTGCCTTCCCACGTAGGAATAACAGTAGCTCTGCTACTGAAAAATCCCAGTGGGAGTAAGCATTATGTATTTCCTTGAGATAGAATTAATGGAGTGGAAGTTCAAGGTGCTTGCAAATAGTTGAAATAACAACATGACAAAAGGCAGGACACAGGTAGTCCTCAACTTACAACAGTTTAGTGCAGGGTTGAGTTCTACTTACCTTTACTACCGGTTTGCAATGGAATCGTGCACGCACGCTCGCCTTGCTCGCGCACACACCTTGTTTTTCTGCGCAGATTGTTTCTAATTATGTCAGGGTCTGGTTTCTATAGAACCGGTCCAAACTGGGGGCAACCCACCACTGGTTTAGTGACTGTTCAAAGTTACAACAGCACTGAAAAAAGTGAGTTATGACCACTTTTCACAACCATTGCAGCATCCCCACAGTTACATGATCAAAATTCAGATGTTTGGCAAGTGGTTCATGTTTATGACGATTGCAGTGTCCCAGAGTCAGATGATCCCCTTTTGTGACTTTCTGACAAGCAAAGTCAATGGGGAATCCAGATTCACTTAACAACCATTTTTAACCATTACTAATTTAACAAATGCAATGATTCACTTAACAACTGTGGCAAGAAAAGTCATAAAATGGGACAAACTCATTTAACAAACGTTTCACTTAGCAACATAAATGTTGGGCTCAATTGTGGTCATAACTCAAGGACTACCTGTATTCACACACAGCTTTTGGATTTAAAGAATGCAACAGTACCATGCTTCATTGTAAGGAACTTTCCCCCTGCAATTCTTCTTTGAAATAGTTCATCAAACTGATTGAGAACTGATAGAGGGAAATGCAGGATAATTACTCTGCCTCAGAATATAGAGTTAAATGGACAGCTAATCTTCCTTAGAATAAGGTCGCATTCTGTATATGTCATTTTGCAGTTGCACCTAAATTGCTAGAGTAATATAAAATGTGTCTCAAGATCATATGGAAAGCAGTTGATTGAAATGGCCCATATAAGAACCACATATCATCATAACTGTTTAAATCCTCTTTATCATGCTGATTTGCCTAAACTACACTGTAGGTAAGTTGTAGGTATTTTGGATGATCACCAAATAACACACTTAATAAAACGGCCTTTATTTATTTTATTTATAAAATTGATTTGCCAGCCATCTTACTATAAGGTAACTCTGGGCGGCTTACAGTCATAAAAATATATGTACATTAAAACATAAATAAATTTAAACCAAAGATTAAAATCTAAGGATATGTGGAGAGGGCCATGGGATATGTGGAATGATGGCCGTGGAAACTATTGTTACTCAACCAACCACTTCCACTGTGTAGTTCCTCTATTGGGGCTCCTGGCCAACTGGCAGAGCCAGGTCTTTAGGCCCTTACAAAAGGATAGGAGGTTGGGACAACCTCACATCAGGGGAGAAGATGTTCCAGAGGGCAGGAGCAACAGCAGAGAAGGCCCTCCTCCATTATCCAGCCAGAATAATGGTGCTGACAGGACCTCTGCCAGCATGAGTGGGAAGGGCCAATCCCAGTGGGGTAAGACTGTCCCTCAATTATTGTGCTTTGCCTGCTTTGCATCTGTAGAAATCTCATAGCCTCATTGATTGTTTATTGTGAGAAAACCTTCACCACTCTTAACAGGATTGAGAAGAGTGGAACTGCAATATGTTGGAGTCTAAAGGGTTTTTTTCTGAGCGTTCCCTCAAGTCACATAATGAGAAGAAAAATAATATTTTGTTTTGTGAGCCATATGACAAGAAAAATGACAGCAGTGCTTGCAGATTGATGACTAAATTTGTGTCATACTATTCTGACTAACAGTTGTCAAATATTAGAAATGCCTTCCTTTTGCTTGCCAGCTTTTCTCATACCCCCCACAAATATATGCAGGGTCTCTAATCTCTTAATCTCAGGAGATTTAGTAAAGGATGAATGTCTCTGTAAACATCATTTTTTTCTTTGTGACTTTGTAACATTTCTTCTAATCTGCCCATCTAGAATGGAACAGTTACCCCCCTTCTCCCCCAATGTATCTTTTCCCTTCTTAGAAAAGACAGATTAGATATCAGTGATACGTTTCCAATTTCACTAGTCCTTCAGTCTAGAGAACATTGACTAGACTTTACAAACATTTAAAAATCAATAACTCCTGAGAAGCCATAACTGTTGGAGTGTTCACAGAAAAGCTGTCTCTTCTTCTTCTTTTCCCTTAGCAGACTAAGTGACATCGAATCCTCTATGTTGACAAGACAAACATGATATTTCTAGACAACCTTGATGGGAAAAAATGGATTCTTTTTTCTTTCTTTCTTCTGGAAATGTTTCATTCCAGTGTAATGATTTTCTACTTTTATAACTGCCACAACAAATCATATTTTTAAACCCTCTGGAATATAAAGAAAGCTTTAAAAGAAAAAAAAAGATGCTTGGTTACTCCATAGTGATTTCCTGTATCTGTTTGTAACAATACTCCATCTTGTTGAGAATCTGTTTATTTAGGTAATGAGTAACAATAAAGGAATGGGAGGCAATAGGAAGGCTTAACTTTGTTCATTACGATTCTTCAACTTGATCCTTAATGTTTCGTTTGAATGCACAGTAGCTAGTTTCTGTGACAATCTAATATTATATCTTGCTACCCTAATTTATGTTTGCTAATGTTACAACTTGCTGCCTTCTTACACTGATTTCCTGATTTTTTTATTTTGAATTCATAAATTTTCTTTGATTTGTTTCATTTTCTTTCCTTCCTCCTCCTTCTCTTTTTCATTCTCCTTCTATCTTTGCCTTTTGCCAGTTTGTTTATTTCCAGCTGCTTGGTTCCTTTAAAAAAAATAATAACTAGGAACCAGACATCGGGTAACATGACAGAAAAGATTTCTGTAGGATGGGACTGTGAAATGCTAAATTTGAAACATACTCCTTTCCTGTGGTTTTCACAACATTCCAGATGTCCAGGAATATTTATATTAAGGAATGAATGCATTGACACATCAGCTTCTGTTTTTCAAATAAAAATGAGAACAATATTGCTATTTATAGGAAGGGAACCAGCAGGGGTGGGTTTCAAAACCCGTTGCTACCGGTTCACTTGTGGGTGCGCAATGCTTCTGCGCATATGCAGAAGCGTCCGGGCGGGTGGATGGAGCCTCCCACCATCACCACTACCAGTTTTCCTGATCTGGGCCGAACCAGTAGTAACCCACCACTGGGAACCAGTAACTATCAGTTAGACTCATTGTAATCAGGCAGAGGGTTCTTAGATTTGTGAGATTTTGTCTATAACTTTGTAAATAATAGATAGCATGTGGATTATAAGGCTGTCCTTCCCTCAATCACTCCTGCCACACACAAACCCCACTATTTTTCACTTTACTCAGTCACTCACTATAATTATATTTGACTACCAGAATAGAACAATGATTTATACAGTGTAAGTTGCTCATATACTCTGCTGTCAGCAGTTTGATAGGTCTGCCAGAAAATGAAGACCTTTGCATTCTGAAAAAGGTGAAATTTCCCAGTACTGCGACAGAAACTTTGCACTATAAGGAGCATGGCATTACACATAAAGTGAATATCACTAACTAGGTTCCAGTTATAATAGCCTTAAGCTTCAAACTAATTTATTCTAGATAAAAGCTAACATTGCTGTCATATTTCCTTTCTTCTTTATCTGGGGGAAATATCAGTAGTGGTATTCATTTCATTTCATTTATTAAATTTTTATACCGCCCTTCTCCCGAAGGACTCAGGGTGGTGAACAGCCAAGATTAAAATACATACAATATGAAAATTAAAATAATTTAAAAATAATTAAATTCACTTACCTTCATTACCGGTTTGGAAATGTGAGCCCGTGCACCACTTCTGCACATGCGCAGAGCGTCTGTGGTGAGTCCGGGTGTGTGGGCGGAGCCTCCTACTACTGCCACTACCAGTTTGCCCTAACCAGGTAGAACCGATAGAATCCCACCACTGGGCAGTATGTATGTATGTTGCTCTTTTTTGTTAAAAAGACTTTGGGATAAAATAGAAATAGTTCAGATAAGATCCACATACCTCCATGGAAAACCAAGATTTATACAAGTAGTTCTTCTTTTTAAGCTGTTGGAACATCTTAAACATTAGATACGATGCCATGCCTTGGTGTTCTCTATAAATTTAAAAATATCCTTAAAAAGAGAGGAACATTCTCAGAAACACGAAATAAGGATTGAATGACATTGAGATTCTGCAGTGATGCCAAAACTGGAATATTTTTCAAGAACTAAATATAGAATTATATATTTTTTATTAAGAAGAATAAAGAAGAAATTGGAAATGTATTGTACATGCTCATGAGTTAAGCCTAACTAGATCACACAAACTCTGCTCTTAGGGATTGTGGGCCAATTACATTTTCTCCGCCTGACTGATGGTATATCATTAGCCTGATGTTGTAGGGATAAAATTGGAGGGAAATTTCCATTTAAACCACCATGAAAGAAACTGTGAAGTGTAAATATTATTAATAAATAGCAAATAACAAATAATATGAGAGAAGGTGACCTTTTTGTTACATTTTTGAATTCTAGCCATGCAGAAGTATTTTCAGCAAAAACAAATTATTCGTAGTAGAGAAGAAAATCTACATTTAGTAGAGGGAGGATTGAATCAGCTGAAAAAAGGATATTCTTCCAGGGTTTTTTGCAATGAAACATAGGGGCTATACCACACACACACACACACACACACACACACACCGAGAGAGAGAGAGAGAGAGAGAGAGAGAGAGAGAGAGAGAGAGAGAGAGAGAGAGAGAGAGAGAGAGAGAAATAGACATCAGCTACCAAAAGAAGATCAATCAAGACAATGTCTTATACACAAGGAGGCCCACTGGTCAGGGAACTGGACCAACCTGCATGCAAATGCAGAATAGTAAAACTTTTGTGTCTTACTTTCAGAGGCTGCCCAATACCAATTGGGAGAGATTTGAAACTATCCCACGGAAAAGGAGTATTCAAGAACTAGATCTTCTTCCATAGAAAACCTGTCCTACACAGTTTCTGTATAGAGTAACATTTCTATGCTTGCCAGTAATTTGGTTTTCAACTCAAGGTTCCTAGGATTGATTAATGCTAGTGCTTCATTTCTTCATTTCATGCGTCCATTTCTTAACCATGTAACCTTCTAGAATATTGAACACAGTCAGCTCCCCTCACACTCATCTTCAGTTGTTTGAAGCTGATCATCAAAACAAGTAAGTCAAAGGATTCTTGTTCATCCTCTGACAAAGTATTTCCTAAAGTCACATGTTAAAAACTTTAACAGACATAGAGAAGAATTGTGTCTGGGTGGACTTTCGCTTAAAAACAGTTTATTTCATAAATGTAATAATTGACATCTAAGGCATTTTAAAGAATAATGTATTTAGTTTGAAAAAAATATTTTTTAAAAAACAAAACAAAACAAAGTGTATAGTGAAAAAACATCCCATGTCCAATTGTTTATGTTCACATCCTCTAAATCTTTAAAGCCATGCAGCAGGCATGTAATGATTTATCTTTAATATTAAGCTTTAAAGAATAGCAGAGTGTTTAGTCATTTTAATAATAGCAAAAAAGTACTACATTGATAAGCAGTCATGTCTTTTAGATTAAGCCTTGTTTTTTTTTTTCCTTTCAGGGATTTATATTGTAATTTATGGATCAGTCCACTGCATGAACAACGAAGCACAGTGAACAGATGACCTCCCTTGTAAATTCAATGCTTCAGTTGAGCTCTGCTTCTGAAAGGAATGTGGAGATAAACTTAATCTGAACAGGTAATTGAATGCAAGAGTCTTTACCTGCCTGGACTCATCTCTTGGGCTGATTTAGCTATCAGTTGGTCAAAAATTAGTAAGCTAGTTCAGTTAAACCTGCTTATAATCTCATCCATAAGTAAAAACCTAGATTTACCAAGAGTTCCATTTGCATATAGAGCTAAAAGTATATTCAGCCAATTATAGACATCTATGGTGGTGATGGACCTGGAATAGATCAGGCATATGTCCCATAGAGCATCTCTTGCATGTTTTTGCTGTATTCATATTGTACAGGACATGTATCTGGCTTCCAGCTTTTAACTAACAATTTTTCAGTAATACATTTTCAAATGATATTAAGTCCTTACATTGAAGCTTGGGGACTTTCCTGGGAATGCAGCGAGATTGTGGCACTATTACTACCTAAATGTTAGAAATTCCTTATTTATCCTTTGTATTTAACACCAGATAAGTTATCCAGAATGTATAAAGATACTTCAAATGAATGTTGGAAATGCAAATGTAAAGAAGGGACTTTTTATAATTTGTGGTGGACATATTATTTTACTGTACCAAAGGGAGTCGGAAGTCAATGCCTTTTCTTTCTTTTTCCCTCTTTTACAGCACTCTTCTCCTCCTCTTCCCCTCCCTTATTTTTCCTACTATTTGTTTTTGTAGTTTTTGTAATTTATATTATAAACAAATAAAAAAAAAGAAATCTCTTACTTGGGTGCATTATTTTCTAGCTTTATCTTTCAGATCAAAATATGTGATATATAAATGCACCTGTTCAGATTTCACAAGATGACTTAAGAATTATTTCTGTAAAATGCATCATCTCTAAAATAATGAAAAAAGAGAGATCAAACACATAGGGTATAATAACATCCAGCAGTTTCTAATGCCCCAAATTCTCTACAAATGATATAATTTCACATGCCTTTTAGCAAGCTCTGTAGAACAATTTGCCATGTTCAAGTAAGAATTACAGATTACTAGTGGTGCTTGAAAAAGCACATGGGAATTCTGTTTACTATATTTGTATAAAAATGTAGCAATAATCAATTTCTATTTTCTGAAAAAACACTTCTCTAAATCCAAACAAAGGCAGAATCAGGTGTGTTTCTCTAATATTTGTTGTATTTGCACAGTTCTAAATGTTGATACTGTTTCTGTAATCTCATGCATTTTCTGGAGAGCTTTGTACATTGCAGTGGCTAGTAAACAATATTCCTGTTGATTAGGAATTGTCTGAGTTTGGCAGTGAATTTCAGCTCTCCAGACACTGAGCCTCTTACTTAGTACTAGGGGAACAGATTTAAAGCTTTTCTGCAGATGAGTGAAACTTTAAACACAACAAACATTTGCCCTCTACAGTGCAATGAAGAAATAGTGTTTATATAAGTCTATGATAGATATGTTTATAGTTTGTAAGTCTGTAAGTTTAAACTCTAGGCTTTTTCCGCCTACTATTCTGAATTAATGAAATCTTGGCTGTTCTATCATTAATGAATGCTTACATAATGTGCTTTCCTAGCCTAGTTCCTGCCAAAATCAGATTTTATTATATGCCACAAGTCAATGTTATCTGTTAATGACAATATAGATGGGTCTTCTATCCCCAGAGTGATCTGGTCTTCCAACTGACCCATCAATCTTGTATCAAGTCCCCCATCCACCTTGCGGTTCATGATGCTTTTCCATTTCTTTCCATCTTACTCAGCACAGACGTCTCAAGGGAGATAAGTCTGTGAACAATGGGTCCAAAATATGATTACTTAAGGATAGCAATTTGTGCTTAAAAGATTTGTTTATAGGATTGACTTATTCTAGAATACCAGCTACAGTTTAGGGCCCCACAGTCTGAATGAGCCTCTCAAAATTAAAAGTTTTTTAAAAAATTATTCCAGTTTCATTATAATTTCATAAATGAAAGTCTCCATCAATCTCAGCTCTCTTGTATGGCTTAGATGACAAATATATGCTTTGTATCCTAATGAAGTCACACCTGCTGTTCAAAAAGAGTTTTCCCCACCCCATTACAGGTTTGTGACGCATCTTGGCCACACTTTTCCCAAGTTCAGTTCTTACACCGTCTAACTGTCCTTTAACATTTTCAAAAATGTCTGGTATAATTTCCATACTTCAGGGCCTTACCATTACCACCTACCCCTATTCTTTTCTCGTCAGACTTTATCCCTTTAGGCTGAGCTAGTTGACCTAACTTACTCCTACTAAATCTGTTGCCAAAACAATAGCACTTACTTATATACTGCTCCATAGTACTTTACAAAGCATGTGGTTTCTCCATTTATAGTTTTACAAATACACCACAAATGCAGATTTTTCTGTATCTGTGAAATCTCCCTCAGTTTATTCAGAAGACAGCAATATAATGTCCTACTGCAAGTGACAAAAGGTAGCCTATGCTATGCGATATCTTTCATCTTACTGTCAGTGGAAGAGAGTCAAGTGGATAGCTCTAAACAAGAGGCAACATGAGGAAGTCATAGTTCAGAGTGTTCTGAAATAGCCCAAGGATGAAGTTCCATCAATTCAAGATCAGAGTTAGAAATTCAATACAAAGACAAAAGTCTAGCGACTTGGTTTTGTTTTCTTTTGATTTGTTTCCTAAAGCCAATGAGAGCCTGGGGAAAAAATCAGCTGTTTTAATAAATAGGGAACAGGTGCCATGCTCACATGGGTGTCAAAGCACATCTTCTGAATCATTTTCTGTGCATATACAGCCTTGATACCATTGCAGAGGTGACTTGAAAAAATAAGAGACACATTTGCGAAAATATGAATACAATCAAAATGAAAATATGAATACAATCAAAATGAAAATATGAATACTATCAAAATACTACCAGAACATGGCCAGCTCTGTTTCAAATACTCTAGAAAACACTAAGATACAGTAACCAAGGTTAACAATAAAAAAACTGGTATATTGTATTCCATGGCTGTGCAAAAAGGTATTTAGGCCCTTACAATTATTAGATCCTGGAATAACATGTCATTTACCCGATACAGTAGCAGCCTCTATCAGGAAAGGCTATTAATTTTATATGAAAATATGCAAACTTTATAACTAGAGACATCTAAAGTTTATATAAGATTTACTAGGTGAAGCTCCTTATTTAAGGTTTATCTGCACTACCTAGTTGCTCCATAGCAGATCAAGACAACAATCATTTTTGAGGGCAGAATTTTTCTAAAAAACTGTTTTATTGCAATGTTTAAAAATAATAATAAACGACACTATAAATTTAACACAAAAAGGAACGCTAGAGAAAGAAATGAAAGGCAATAGAAAAGAAAAAAGGAAGACATTAAAAATAGAAAAGTTAACTTTTAATTTAAATTTTCTTCTAACCTTCAACAAAAGTACAAAGTTAGTAATTCTTCCTCCCTGAAAAGGATTACGTGCAAGTATCTTCTCTTCCCATAAGGAAAATCCATAAATAAATAACTTTTTAATTCTGATTTCAGCAAAAGGCTCATTAGGGTCCCTATAATTTTATAGAAACAAAAGGTTTTAATTTTAGTTTAACCTTGGTCAAACCAATGATCCTTTATTTTGCTTCTAGTAATCTTATTTTTAATATATTCAGATATTATTGAAGAGATTGATCTCTCTTATTTTTATTTTTATTATTTCAAAGCCTTCTTTGAGGCAACCCTCTTTTGTAAATCTAGTAAGTAGTCATTTCCAAATCATTCTCTTGGCTTGTTATTTTCCAGTATTTCAACAATTTCTTTATTATCTAATATTTCTGCAGGAAGGTTTGTTCCATCTCTTTAGCCTATTGGTCTTCCAAAATATTCTTTTTCACTTCTTCTGTAACATCTTTGGTCATACTCTATCCATACAGTCCTGAAGTATTTCAAATGTCATATCTTTTTCTATCATTTTGTCTCAATGTTGAGCAAAGACAAAAGGTATGCCTCAGTCATTTTGGTCTTTTTCCATTTATGTCTGAAATCTTTATTCCTTTTCAGTGTCCAATTTCTGAAGTTATGACTTAAGTCATCTTATGACTTAAGATATACTAAACAATTCAGTTCCCACAAAGGTGCTGTTAATTTATATAATCATTTCAAAAAACTTATTGTAAAAGTCTTAATGTTCCAAAATTATCTAGTTCCTTTTCTTTGTTTTTTTGGATTAAAGTTTTATTTAGCTTTCTGCTATTTGTCTCAAATTCTTAAAGATCTTTTAATAACCTTAAGATCATTAAATAGATAATTTCTGAAAGTGATTAAAAAGTGAAGTAAGCAAACCCAACCCTTTAATTTTTAACCAATTTACCATAACCATGACTTCTTTATTTTTTGAATAAATGAAAATAGTACAGTGTGTCATCATTTTTCCTGTTACTCAAAGTAAAGAGATTGTACCAATTTCCATTCTATTTCAGATGACTGAGAAGACAATGAAACAATATACCAGCTCATTCAATTAAAAATCAAACAAACTGAGGTTTAAAAAAAAATACTACGATTAAAAAAATTATCTTTCTCTTACCTTGAAGCAAAAGTAACCATGCTTGTGTTATCACAGTACTCATAGTAAACATGGCTTTTAGCCTTTAAAAAGAAATGCATGATAAGAAAGGATTTTAAAGCTATTTGATGCATGGATGGATGATTTTGTGTGTATGTGTGTGTGTGTAAGAGAGAGAGGAGAGAGAGGAGAGACGGGGGGGGGTTGGAGTCTGTCTATCTATCTATCTCCAAAAAAATCTACACACAGGAAGGAAAGGCTTTTCTGGAACAGAAGGGAGTAAATGTACAGCAGTGGAGGAATTATCCATTGGGATAGTATTGTAGTTTAAACAATAAACAGTATTTGCTCTTAGCATATCTTCAGAATTCAATAAAAATTAGAAAGAAAATCCTGAAGGACAGAAATCTGCTGGGAACTCATATATAACATATTTGGGTTATTTGTAGGTTGTTGTTGTTGCTTCAATTAAGAACAAAATTGGGACAGGAAAGGCTGCATCCTACCTCCTACTTTCTGAATGCCTTTAGCTTGAAAGGAAAGTGCCAAGATAATAGACAAAGAAATGGAAGAATCAATAATCTGAAGGTTTTTCATTATACATCATATAGTTATTTCATCATTGTTGACAACTAGAGACAAAAAGAGGAGTATGAGAATAGTAAGGTTCTTACTGTGTAAGTAGGAAAATCAGCTTTTTTCTTTTCCTAGGATCTCTGTTACTTAGGAAAACAATGTGACATAGAAAAACCAATGACAATGGTAAATTTTTAGAGGAAAGTAATTTCCCCAAGGCCCAAAACTTAGTTGCCACTAAAGCAAAATCAGTTAGTAAGGCAGAGTTAACACCCAAATGGGAGATGGTTGGATTAAATTTTATGCCTTCATCATGTTGGATCACAGCTAAGACTCCAGTCTCCAACTGTTTATTTAATTTTCCATTTCCGTCTTTTTGTCTTTGGTGAAATCTGAGCTGATAATTAGAACCATCAAAAAGTGAGTGAAGTCTACCTTTTTTCAAAGTAAGGTTATAATACTAAAGCACTAAAGCTAGAATCAATGGAAGGGAAGGGAACTATATTATTTCAAACACAGGAATTCAGTCTCCCTCCTGGTGATTCAAGAGCAAAGGATGAAAGTAAAACTGTTGAGTTGCAGGAACATGATCACATTCTCCTATTAAAAGACTATCTCTTAACTGAAGCTAGCATATGAATGGAAGCTCTTTACCATCCCACTGCTCAATCACCTCTGAAGAAGCAGGGAAGGGAGAAACTGCATGCTGTGAAATGAAGCAGTGTATGGGATCCCAGTAAGTGCCTCTTTCTTCTTGTGGTTTCAATCTTTTTGTCATCTAGTCTTCTGTCAAGTCTGCCACAAGGAAAACTGAAAATAACTCACTTCAAACATTACAGAGGCAAAATGGAATCAAGTTTTCTAACTTTACTTAGCATAATAGTTTACTCAATGAGAACCTGCCTTGTATTTGGAGATGCAGAGAACATCAAATATCCAGATCCAAGGTATCAGAGAGAACTAGCCTATTACTGAAGAAGCTTCTTGAATGAGAAGCAAAATGTTTTCAAGGAAAAAAACCAAGAAAGTCCAGGTGACTTTTGAACCTTTGGGACAACCATGACTTAGATCAGTGGTTACCAACTGATGGTCTGTGGACCACTGGTGGTCCGTGAGAAAATTTTGGTGGTCCGCAGAAATTTGTTTTGCATTTTTTATATTGCACTAAATCAGGGGTCCTCAAACTATGGCCCCTGGGACAGATACGTGAAATGAATGTTTGTGTTGCTGCAGAGAGTCTCCCCCTTCGGGGTCTTTTTGTGTGGGTTGGAGGGGGGAGAAATTCCAACTTGGGGTCTGCTTCAGTCTCCTGGTGTGGGGCTTTGGGCGAAGGGTGGAGAGAAGTGCTGCTGGTGGCGGAGAGCCGGAGAGCCTTGTTCCAGTGGGACTGCCTCATGGCCTGGAACTGGCTGACTATCTCAGGCCACTGAGTCTCCAGGTGCCTGTACCTGGCCTTGCACTTCCCTCTGCTTGGAAAGCCTATGCTCCTAGTCCTCAGTGAGATGCTTCTACTGAGCCTCCTTCTTGGTCAGGTCCAATTTGAATTGAGCTGTTTTTCCAACTCTTCCTTGTGGTGGCTGCTTAGCTCCAACAACTGCTTCCTGTTGGGGTCCTAAGGAGCCCAGGTGGGGAGGCGAGAAGTGGCTGGGAGGGGAGGGTGAGTAGAGGCTGGCAAGGTGCCCCTCGACGTGAGTGACATCAAGTTGGCCACGCCCACCCAGTCACATGACCACCTAGCCATGCCCACCCAGATAGTCATTAGGCAGATCATATTAGTGGTCCGCGGGATTTAAAATTATGAATTTAGTGGTCCCTGAAGTCCGAAAGGTTGGTGACCCCTGACCTAGATGCCTGAGCATCTCCATAGACAGCTAACCTAATACTTTTACAAATGCTTTTCATTGTTGTCTCTAGACATCTAATTACTGTAGTCCTTGTGAAGGTAACATAAAGATGGGCTGCATTAAATTCATTTGGACTCTGCAGAACTATTTTAATACACAATATCAGATCTGCATATTTTTCAGTATGGCAGCTATTATAAAATCTACAAACCTCTAATAAAATTTCATGTCATAATTTTTAATTGCAACAATACCCTAATTGGGGTTCTGTTATACTACTGGTTGCTTACCATACTACTGATTGATTGAAATCATTTGATTGAAATCATTTCAGTTCTGATGTATTGAGCCAGCTTTTATTAGTTTCATCTACTAGATTGGCTATTATCACTACTAAAAAAATTACTCCTGATCTTGCTTCTCACTTCCACAATGACATAAACTTTTCAAAGAGATTTAGCTTTCCAGAGTCAAAATTTAAATTGAGATATAGTCATTTCCCCCCTAAAGTGCTTAAAGATCAGTAATTTGTCATTAGTTTCTGATAATGCCTGTAATTTTTCATCTTTCTCTCTAGATAACATTAGTATGGTCATAAAATCTTAATAACCCGAATCTCAATATGATTTTATTAATGAATGCTTCCAAAATGGAGTGTAATATGTGTATGCGTATACTACAGGTTGATCCTGAATATGCGAGATTATTTTGTTTAGATGTGATTTATACAAAATCAGTATAGTGAACATAGTACTGGAATGGGGGAATATTAAAGAGGTTGTTAGAGTTAAGAGACAATAATTTATAGTAATCAACAAAGAGCTTGTAGCTGCTACAGCGATAATATGATGGAGTGATTAATAGATTGAGGTAGTCTCAAAAGGCCCCAGGTTTAAATTAAATATCAGCCAAGAACCTTAATGGGTGCTCCTGGTCAAGTCATATTTTAATGGGACCTATTCTGGAGTGGGGGGGGTGTCTTTGAAGATAAAATATTCATTTTTTTCCATCCTCACTTTCTAGACAAACTAAGATATAAATAATAACTGGAAAAACTAATGCATTTCTTTTATTTAGTATTAAACACTTTAAAATTGCCTGATATTTTCAGTCAGGAATAATTGAACTCTCATATCTGCATATTACACTGCAAAAACATATGGACTTCAAAACTCAACCAGGGTAAATCAATAGAAGCAATTTATATAAACTTCTGTAAAGCCTTTGATTCAGTGGTACATGACAAACTACTTCTAAAACTAAAATCATATGGTATTTCCAGATTCCTGCATAAGTGGATAGCTGCATTCCTATCAAACAGGCAACAAGTAGTCAAAATAGGGAACATCTTATCTAAGCCCGCACCTGTTAATAGCAGTGTCCTCCAAGGTAGCGTTTTAGGACCCACACTCTTTATACTTTACATAAATGACCTTTGCAATCATATTATAAGCAACTGTGTTCTTTTTGCTGATGATGTAAAACTATTCAGCACCACTGACAATGCTACTACTCTACAAAAAGACCTTGATTATGTGTCAGAATGTTCATACAATTGGCAAGTCCAAATCTCAACCAACAAATGCTCTGTTTTACATATTGGCAACAAAAAAAAAAATCAGAACACAAAATACAAGCTGGACAGATACAACCTAACAGACGACCCTCACTCTGTCAAAGACCTTGGTGTACTCATCTCAAATGATCTAAGTGCCAGAGCTCACTGTAACAGCATTGCTAACCTAATCTTGCATAGCTTCTTCTCCGGTAATATTGAACTGAAAACTAGGGCATACAAAACTTTTCCAGACCAATTCTCGAATACAGCTCATCTGTCTGGAACCCGCACTGCATATCGGACATTAATTCAATCGAATGAGTCCAGAGATATTTCACGAGAAGAGTCCTCCATTCCTCTGCTCACAACAAAATATCTTATGCCACCAGACTTGAAATTTTGGGCTTAGACAACTTAGAACTATGTCATCTTAGGTCTGACCTAAGCATAGTACATAAAATCATTTGCTACAATGTCTTACCTGTCAATGAATACTTCATCTTCAATCAAAACAATACAAGGGCACACAATAGATACAAACTCATGGTAAACCAATCCAAATTTGATTGCAGAAAATACGATTTCAGTAACCGAGTTGTCAACACCTGGAATACACTACTTGACTCTGTGGTTTCTTCCCCAAACCCCCAAAACTTTAACCTGTAGACCCACCCTATTCCTAAGAGGTCTGTAAGGGGCATGCTTAAGCGCACCAGGGTGCCCACTGTCCCTGTCCTAATGTTCCCTTTTATTCGTATTCATTTCATGTATTCATAATTATGTTTACACTTTTATCTGTTATCAAATATATGCTTGATGAAATAAATAAAATAAAAAATAAAATAAATCTGGGGATGCAAAAAATAAGATAGCATTAGATAGCAACAAAGAGCTAAAAGTTTTCTGTATCTCTTTTCTGCACCACTGTATGATATTGCTAAGATGCTGTTCAGGGTGGAAGTAACAGCTTCTGAGTCAGCAGAGTTACAGCAATTGCCTAGGAAATGTTTTAACCAATCAAATTAGCATATGAGCAGATAATTAAGTAAAAAATAGTGCACAGAAATTATCAAAAGTTATCCAACCCATGTTAGCAAAGTTCCAGACCAGGAGGCATGAAAAAGAGCCAAAGTACAAAATGTGTAAGTTTAAGAAGTCAATTGAAATGTCTACGACAGTACCTGCACTTCTGCATTTTTTATTTTGTTGACTCTTTACCAGTAGCTTTGCAGATTGTTCCAAGGAATCTGAATCAATTTGGAACTATAGATCCAATGCATATAGGGCAGTAGTGGGTTTCAAATCCCATCACTACCGGTTCGCATGCGCATGTGCAGAAGCTTCTGCGCATGTGCAGAGACATCCTGGTGGGTGGGCGGAGCCTCCCACCACCACCACTACCAGTTCGCCAGAACCAGGGTGAACTGGTAGCAACCCACCACTGATATAGGGGTCTCTCTTTTTCCTGTTTGTATGCTGGTTTTTTATTTTCGAGGTCTTTTCTGAATCAACTATATCTTCTGAGTGTTCCAAAAGACTACATGTTATTTAGCTAAGGGCTCTGTTGCTGCAAACCACTTAACTCAGTTACTATCCAGTTAAATCTCTGTAATAATAATACTGAAAAAAACACAGTTTCACTAACTGCATCAAAAGATCACCACTAAATGAAGGATTCTGAATTCTTCCTCTAGAAAGTGACTGATATCCCATAAACTCTTATATCAACAGAAAAGTGCAGAGCCTCATTAAATCATAAGCCAATTTCTCACTGACTTAGCAGGCAGGCAGAAGTAATCACAGCTTGTATGCTGCAATAAATCAGTGGAGGTGGGGGTACATTTGGCTGTCAAGACTTGGCAGTGAGTTTTGTAAAAAAAGACTTATTTCTTCAACTGTTCTTTCACTTCTAGTCTTCTTTCTTGGAAGCCTATATAGGCAAACAAGAGATATTGACTATATTTTGATGTTCTCGTGACACAGCGGACTGATTTGGAGTCACTATATTTTACTATATGCATGTCTGGTCAGGGAAAACTACTGTGTAAAAACAGAGCAAACCCCGCACTCACTCATTCCAATGATGTTACGTAGTTGGGTAATGAAATGTCTGCAAGCAAACAATTAACCTAAGAGACCACCAAGGACTCCACGTGTCTTATCTGTTCAACTTCAATTGAAACTTCAATTTCACAAAATTCTTGTAAATGTCAGAAAAGGGTTTTCTGCATTTCTTCATTTTTACTTGGTGGTCCTCAAGATTTTTGAGGAAAGTATGGTCATTCTATTATGCCTCCCAGTCTTAGTTTTACATTGATGAATGAGAGTTTCCATTAGATTATGATCCTTTGATAAAAGGCAAGGAACTTTCAAAATGGTCGTTGATAATGTATCCTATTATATTTTTTTGAATCAAAGAAAATTTGGAAGGAATTGCAGTTGATCCATATTAACAATAACCATTTTGAACAAGGAGCTGAGGTGGCGCAGTGGTTAGAGTGCAGTACTGCAGCTACTTCAGCTGACTGCTAGTTCAGCAGATCAGCGGATCAAATCTTACCGGCTCAAGGTTGACGCAGCCTTCCATCCTTCCGAGGCGGGTAAAATGAGGACCCAGATTGTTAGGGGAAAATATGCTATTTAGTATACTGTCTTTGGTGTAAGCCACCCAGAGTCCTCGGAGAGTGGGCGGCATAGAAATATGACTAATAAATAAATAAATAAATAAATAAATAAATAAATAAATAAATAAATAAATATGTGCTTACATTTATAAGGAAATATGAAATAGTGGACTTTGGTGTAAAAATTGCTC